>NC_143075.1:5929166-6235833 GCF_052426305.1 Pelodiscus sinensis | reverse complement strand
CTGTCCTACGCAAGTAGTTATCTTTAAGCACATCAAAGGAGCCCAGGGTGCCTTTGCTGTTTCATCCCCTGTCTTTATCTCTTAGCTTCCAATCTGCGGCGCTGATTTGTTTTCTGATTGCTTTATTTCCTTTTCATGTTCTCAATATATTACACACCGCTTGCTGCTCCTCATTACCACTGCAGTCTCTTCAGCTTTGCTGGTGTTAATATGCTTGGGCTGAGATCTAACCCCGCGAAGGCTCAGCTTTTTAATGAGCCTGTGGGCACTCCCATTCGCATAGCCTTCTACAAAATGGGAGACAAAACTCCCCCTGCCCAGTGTCTCCACCTCACAAAACATCTGTGCACCCACTCTCTTTGGGCTGCATCCCGCCACCTTCATGTTAGGGAGTATTTTGACCTGTACGTAGACTCCTTGTAAGCAACAGAACTGCAGATCGAGTCGGTTTCAACTCGACAAGAGCAAAATGGAAGTATCAGACCCACTGCCTCCTTCTGGAATGCTCCCCAGTTGGTTATTAAGACAATAGTTCACATGACTGTTAGCCTCCAACTGAACCCTTCCCCTCTTGTTAGATTGAACTCCTTAGTTATTTGCTTTGCTAGTGGTTAGAATTGAAGATTCTTCCATTTCAACCTCAGCCATGTTGCTTCCCGTTTCAGTGGTTTTGTCTGGTCTCAAATCAGCTCCTGTTGTTTAGATTTCGAGCCAGGCCATGAAAGGGTGTAAATCACTGTATTCATTGGAGCTGTGCCCAGGTTATACCTGCTGGAGAATTGGCTTACTGATGCCAGCGAAGCTATTCTGTTTTATACCAGCTGAGGAATGAATCTTTAAACTGAAAGGATGTGGACTCCAGCTTCTGCTCTGCTCCATGTTTTTATCTGGATGTAAGTGCTAAAAGACTCAGCAGGCATTAATAGATGCTGCTGTTAGACATCTGAGCTGTAAAATGTCCCCATATTTCTACACAAGAACCAAATGTCTATGCAAGAACCAAACTGCCTCTGAAAATGAAGCTCATTGTATCCGATAAAAAAAATCTCAGTGGGGTACTCATCTGTAACTTTAAAAATGAGTGGTCCTGTGGCACCTTAGCCAGGTCTACACTAGGGCATTATTTAGAAATAACAAGTGGAGTGTCCACACTACCAGTCCCGTTATTTCGAAATAAGGGTCTAGTTATTTCAACATAATAACTCCTGCCTTTCAGGAGGAATAACACTTATTTCGGAATAGTTATTTCAAAATAGCGGTAGTGTGGATGCTTCACTGCTGCTATTTCAAAATAACTAGTCCCCGAAGTCATTCAAAGTAATTACTCCCCAGTGCTTCTTGGGCTCTAAGTTGTGGTAGTGGTCCACATTAAGGGAGCCTGCCTCGGACTAATTTCAAGGCTTTCCTGTAGTGTGGACACCCTATTTTGAAATAGCTATTTCGGGAGTTATTTCAAAATAATTTCCTAATATAGACATGCTCTCACAGACTAACCAAAATATATAGAATCATGAGCTTTAGTGGGCAAAACTCACTTCATCAGATGTATTGGAGTGGAAATTTCAGAAACCGAGATAGATATATAAAACAGCAGAAAAATTACCTGTCAATTGTTAATGGAAGGAGACACTGGCTTTGTATCTGATGTTACTTATAAATAGAGATGATTGAAAAATCTGTGAATTATTGTTGTTGTTATTCTTAACTCAAAATTGGGAACATTTTTAGACAAAAATTTTAACTTTCCCCTCCTGCCATTTTCCAAATAACTTTTCTTAACAATTGTTTCAGAGGGGTAGCCGTGTTCAACTGTAGTTGAAAAAACTATAAAAATGACAAATAGTCCTGCAGCACCTTAGAGACTAACAAAACATGTCGATGCTCTCATGAGCTTTCGTGAGCACAACCCACTTCTTCAGATGAATGGAGTTTAAGGGGTTCTCTGGTAGGAACCTGTGTAAATGGCTTGATTATGTTGTACATTTTCAAAACCAATTATCGATCAGTAGACATGGGTCACAACCAAAACTGTACATCTGACTCTTTCCCCATACACCTCCGTGAAAAGCATGCCATGTCTCCAGATAACCATAATGAACTTCTGGTTTTGTCTGTCCTTACTGATCCATTTGCATGAGTGCAAATGTTGTTCTTCATGAGTGTTCTCCTAAAAATAGGTATTGTAGCTTCTTCAGTAATTTCACAGTTGTAAAAATAACTTGCCCCAGCACTTCCAGTTAACCTAAAACTTCTTTATGGACTGTTCTGTCTCCAAGATTTGATCTTCTGTTTCTGTCTTTTCTGAAGTCTATTCATGTGTTGTGGAATTTCTCGTGTTTTTCTAGATGTGCATATCTCTGAGCTCTTCCCTCAATGTTGTTTTCTGTCTGACTTGCCTTTTACTCTGTCTGTTTGTGATTTCAGTGGACTTCTCTATGTCAAAACCCGTCTCCTTTTAGAAGCAGAGCATTTTTAGGAGCCTTGAAGGTACCCCCTCCTGATTCAGGAAGCTGTAGTGAGCACCGCCACAAGCCTGCATGCCTCTAACCAGTGAACTCATTAGCATTGGTGTTTCCTTATTAGCATTTTGGAACTGTTCAACTCATATAACATGGATTGTGACATTTGACTTGGTCAGTTTTGTCCAGAGAGCCCACCATTTATGAAGCAGATCCAGGATAAAAACCTTTCTCTTTTTTCTCTCTCTCTCTTTCACTTGCTGTCTCTTCTCCCACACCCTAATATTTTTTTAAAGCGACAGTTGAAACCGCCTCCTTCAGGTGTATGTGATATCTTTTAATGGAATGTGGTTACATTTTGGGGACAGTCGACTGTAAGGACTGAAAGGTCTGGTGCTGATTTTTGTAGGTCTGCTCTGGAGAAGGAAATGGCCAGCACAGTTTGCAAAAGCTAGAATTGGAGCTGAAAGCAGATATTCTGGATCTTCTTCTAAATGACTTGGTTTTCCTTTTTTTTTTTTAAACCAAATTTGCACTGGATTTGGGATCTTGAATCAGTAATTGGATTCAAGCATTAAGGGCTAATCTAACAATGATGCACCAAATCAGCTAGAATGAAACCTGGGGCCCTTCACTGCATATCACCCATTCCATCAGTGGACCACTTTCTTTCGTTTTAAGTGGGGTTATTTGTGTATGTGTGTGTTTGGCGATTTTGTTCTGAATTATGCAAGTACTTTCTAAGGGGTCTGATTATCATTTTATAGAAGGAAAGGTGTGCACTTGCCAGCTTGTCTCAATTGGATTCTGCTACGAAATGTCATCTTTTGATTGGTGCAATTTTTTTCCCTACGCTGGTTATTAGCAGGTGCAGTTGCTTAACAACAAATATTTAATCTAGCATTGAATTTCTCCAGTGGAGGGGAGTCTGCAACCTCCCTTAACAGACTGTTCTATTGCCCTAAATGTCACAGACGACTTCTTTGTTTGTAGCGGTGTTATAGCCCTGATGGTCCTAGGATATTAGAGAAACAAGGTAGATGAGGTGATATCTTTTATTGGATCATCTTCTGTTGGTGAAAGAGGCAAACTTTGGCACTACAAAGCTCTTCAGGTCACTTTTGCCCACACAAAGCCTAACAATATTTAACCTCAGTTTTCCATGCCCTATACCACTTGTACTGCCCTTGTTGGCTTATGGGAATAATCAGTCCCTGTCCCCTTTCAATCAAGGTATGTCTACACAACGGGGCAAAGTTGAATTAAGCTACCAACTTCAGCTACATTAATTGCATAGTTGAAGTTGAAGTAGCTTAACTCAGCTTTTGGCGCTGCCCACACTGCAGGAAGTTGAAGGAAGAAGATGCTCCCTTTGACTTCCTATACTCCTCGTGAAAGCAGGGTTACCGGCATCAACCAGTGTGCCCCTCTCACTTCAAATTAGCTGTCTTAACTAGACCGCTAATTTGAACCCTGGAAGATCGACAGTGGCAGCTTTGATTTTCCTCGCTAGTGTAGACATACCCTTACATTTCTTCTTGGTCATCTCTCCTTCACATGCTTACTTTTGCCATGTTAAAAAAAAACAAAGGAAGTATTTCTTCATGCAGCACACATTCAACCTGTGGAACTCCTTGCCAGAGGATGTTGTGAAGGCCAGGATTTCAACAGGGTTCAAAAAAAGAGCTAGATAAATTCATGGAGGATAGGCCCATCAATATCCATTAGCCAGGATAGGCAAAGATGGTGTCCCTAGCCTCTTTTTGTCAAAGACTGGGAACGAGCAACAGGAGAGGGATCACCTGATGATTCCGTGTTCTGTTCACTCCCTCTGGTGGCTCCTGGCATTGGCCACTGTTGGAAGACAAGATACTGGGCTAGATGGACCATTGGTCTGACCCAATATGGCTGTTCTTTTGTTCATGTATAAGACTGATCCAAAACTCACAGAAATCGAAAGAAAAGTTCCCATTGACTTCAGTGGCTTTTGGATCAAGCCCATAAACTCGTGGTTTTTATGGCTAGATTCCTAGGGTGATCTGGCTACCCCCTAGCTTTAAACTCAGCCTGGCTGATTGAGCTGATTGTACTGATGCTTTCTAGCTCTGAAGCCAGGCTACGCAGAACGAGCATCTTGGTGAATCTGAGCCTGTGTTCTGGAGCAGGAAAGTAAATCACTTAAAATCAAATTGGACATGGCGACACTTAAGGTATGTCTACACAGCAAAGTAATAACTTTACTAGCATCTACACAGCCAAACTGCTATTTTGAAATGTATTCAAAATAGCGGAGCGCTTATTTCGAATTTGGCAAACCTCATTCCACAAGGAATAACGCCAAATTCGAAATAGCTATTTCGAAATAAGTGCTGTGTAGACACTTATATCGAAATAGGCGGCCGCCAGCCTGCCCAGGGTGCCCTGGTGGCCACTCCAGCCTCAACCAAGAACACTCCTCACCCTCCCCTCTCCCCGGAGCCCTTAAAGGGATTGACTCTGGCCACAGTGACTGTGCCAGCTCCCAGCCTGCCAGCCCAGAGCCAGCAGTGACCTCCCTGACCCAGTGGCCCCAAAACGTGAGCCAGCAAGCCACTGGCAGCCAGCCCTCCACCGCTCCCCAGGAGCAGTCTGCCAGCTCCCAGGAGCCTTCCAGGGCCTGAGAAGGCGGGCGCCTTCTTGGTCCAGGGTGGAGATCATGGACCTTATTCAGGTTTGGGGGGATGCCCCCAACATCCATGATCTCCGCACTAGACGGAGGAATGCGGCCGTCTATGGCAGGATAGCTGCCGGCCTGGCCACCAAAGGCCACATGTGAACCCAGGAGCAGGTTTGCATGAAAATCAAGTTGGTCCGGCGAGACCCCCAACCCTGAGCCCTGAGTTTCCCCTCCCCCTTCTTCCCATTGCTTCCCTCTTCCAGATCCCTCTTCCCAGGTTTCCCCCTCCCCTCTCCCACCCTCTCTTCTCCCCTCTCCTGCCTCCTTTCCCCAGCCCCACTAGAGTTTCATTTCCCCCACCCCAGTTTTGTTAAATTAAGAGAGTTTGTGTTTATGAAAATACGTGTATTTTATTTTACATCAGGAAGGGGGTTAGGGAGGTGTAAGTGGAAGGATGTGAGGGAGGAATGAGGCAGAAGCCCCCAGTGGGGCAGACCAGGGAGGTTCTTAGTGCTTCTCAGGGTGGAAGCTCTCCCGCAGGGCCTCCTGGATATTGATAGTCCCCCGATGGACCTCCCGGCTGGCAGCCTGTAGAAAGTGCAGCCAGGCTCGCAGCAACGCATCCACGAGATGCACCAGAGTGCCCAGGGGCAGCTCTGGCTCCATGTTGCCGAGTGCTGTGGTGTCCCGAGTGAGGGCAATCAGAGTACGCAGAGACAAAATGCTTTGCTGTCCCTCATCAAGGTAGGCAAGCAAGCAAGGAAAGCTGAGAACCGGCTGTCCAGGGGGGTCCCTTTAAGCACAGGCCTCAGATAGCCCAGGCAGCAGCCACACAAAGTATCTCCTGACCTGATGCCCTGCCGGACCTGGTTCCAGCTGGCCTTAAATGCGATTCAGCGTCCACTCAGTGTGGACACACTATTTCAAAATAGCAAAATGCATTTTGTGTGTAGAGGCGTTATTTCGAAATAACTTATTTCGAATTAGCTATTTCTAAATAAGATATTTTGAAATAATGCTGTAGCGTAGATATACCCTTATAAGTGTTATTGCTGAAATGTGACCTTGGCTGTGACATTCCAGGGCAAAGGATGCAAAGTGATTGCAAGCTATCTTCTACTGGTGGGGACACTGAGTCATTTGCAACCTCACCTCATCGCTAATAAATGTCAAGAGCTGCCGTGTGGAACCTGTGATAAGAGCAGGTGGCCTCCTCTTTACACTCCAAACAGAGGAAAGAAATTACCTGCTACTGCAGGGGAGTCTAATCAAACTGCAAACATGACAGAGTTCAGGGAGAGGAGAAATTCCTAAAGCAGATAAGAGAAGCAAATTATATGCAAGATGCTCCGAACACAGAGTCAAAACCAAAGGCGCCCTTCCTTATGCCTGAGCAGCTTGGTACTTACAAAGTTGGCAAGTGCACCTGGAATGTTTACAAGAATGCAGAAACTTTGTAAAAGTCACTTACTTGTAAATCAGAAGGGGGAGGATGCGGGGAATTGCTTGTGTTTGATACTTGGATAAGCATTAACAAGTATGTATTACGGCTCTGACTGCCTGCGCTTATTTCTAATGTGTTTCTCCAAAGATGAAAATGTGCATGAGGGACGTTGGATGAGGTGGAATTGATTAATGCCATCAGATGGGTGGGGAGGGGCGGAATCTCTCCTGGAGACTGGAACATTTCAAGTGCTTGGGACCTGGTCGCCTCTGTGCTACTATAATAAGCGTTCTCTAAGCTGTAGAACAAAACGTAGCCTGTTAAAGCCATCTTAGACCTCCCTACAGTTACGAAACAATGTAAAGATCAATTTAAACGACAGGGCGGTTTTGTTTGTTTGTTTGTTTGTTGTTAATGAGGAATGCAGTTTTTTTAAATTGAAGGGGCCTTGTCTGATTAAAAGAGAAACCTCACCCATGTTACTGAGCATTGCCTTGGACGATTAAAATTGGAATGCGTGTTAAAAGTACATCTTTAACTTGACTCCATTTCTGTTTGCGCTTTCAGCTGTCGCGTGTCAGGTGTTCTGAGCCTCTCGGTTCTGCTTTGGACCCTGACTGTCTCCTGTCGTGTGCTCAGTTACTCCTGTGCAGTGTCAGGGGGGAGAATTCTGACTGGAAGCCTTAGAACGCCTCTCCTGCACAGCCGTGAACTGACAGCACAAGATGAAAGGCAGTGGCAATTCAGGCCCCCTATTTCTGTTCACTTTCACTGCCTGGTTCTTGTCCAGTGCGGTTGTGTCAGGGTTTCCAGTATTACAGGTGACATATAATAGCAAAACCATCATTTGTCATTGACTTTAAAAAAAAAACGTATTGGGTTTTCTGATCTAGGCTAGAGCCGTGTCGACACTGGGCAGGTTTGGTGACACAAGTGCTGTTGACATGCAAAAGTGAAAAATGGTCAGACTGGTTTTTCAGCCTCTCATTGTCGACATTTCATGGCCACGTAGCTAGCACCCTGCTGACAGCTAGGGCAAAGCATTGTGGGGAAGCATCCCACTGTGCAGAGTTGTGGGAAGGCAGAGCTGAGCCCTGCGCGTCTTGGGATTCTCTCGGAGTTCTCTGGAATGCTTCTGCCTGCCACTGTGCTCCTAGCAGGGCAGAGCCGGAACACTCCAGTGATTTGCTGTCTCCAAACGGAACAGCTCACTCAGCTGTCAGATACTTCCTGGAGCTTTGAAGGGGGAGGAGGGGTGCAGGCCTGCAGGGCAGCAGAGATCACAAAACACTGAGCAGAACCATCAAGGACGGAATTGTGGGATACTGGAGGAAGTCAAGTTCTCTCAACAAACAAACAGCAGAGTCCACAGGGACTCTGGAGGGGAAAAGACAAAAGTCTCCCACAGGCCTGGAAGTTTTTTGTCACCAAACCTAGGTGTTTTTCCTGACAAAAGTTGTATTGCAGTATAAATGCTTTCACTCTCCTCCGTGGGCCTGGCCTGGTGGCACCTGGCACAAGGGGAATGGCCTTGGCCCATAGCCAAGGGAGAGGTGGCCCAGGACGAGGGTGAAAGGAAAGAACCCTGAGAGAGGCTGGCTAAGTCTGTGCTGTCAGCGCTGGCCCAATGAGGCGAGGTCCACTGAGACCCAGGGAGCCTCTGATTTTAAACAGTGCCATGCAGTGTCCAGGCTCACAAATTGACACCGCCAGCCCTGAGGGGCTCTTTCCCCCTTCCCACTGTCCTGTAGCAGAGCCAGTTACCAGTGTTTGGCCTGGCTGGAGGGGGAAGGGACATCAGATAAGCCAGCTACGTGATAGCGCTGCGGTAACAGAACAGCAGGCTGATCCCTGGACACACACAGCTGACATCTTGCTGAATATGAGCCAGCACCTACCCGCTCCCTTTTCTAGGAAGCTTTGCATAGGAGAGGCAGGGAAAGGGTTACTGGATACAGCAATAGACTGTGAAAGAGCTCTACCTAGCAAGTAACTCACAATACTCGGTACTTTTTTTAAGTTTCTCATCCAACTCCCATTGAGGCCAGTGGAAGAACCCTGCGGGCTGCCATAGGAGGTGGATTCGACCCTAATGTCATAACCATCACTGTGCTTTGCTGTCACCATTACAGGTGGAATGACAGTGTCTGTTTGTTGAGTGCCATCATTGTGGGACTCAAGAAACTGGCATCTCAGGGCAACCGGAGACGTTCAAAGTTGCTGTAATAATGTACCTTCGTAGTATGTTTTGTTAAAATTTGGCGTTACTAGTGCTAACGTTTGGCTAAACATTAAAACACTTTCAGGGTTTGTTCAAATTAAATATAAATTAACTTTAAGAAGTTTTATTTTGGCAAAGGAAAGCAGCAGCCTTACAACACATTTGTAAGTCTCTACTTACCCCGTGTTCCAGGGATGGCCTCTTCTCCTCTCCCGCCAAGTTCTGTTCCGCAACTGCATCCTCCTAATGAGCCTGTGGGTGTGAACCATTTCCACTTGCACATCACATTGGAAGGGAAGGCTGACTCGCCATCTGTGGCATGCAGACAGTAAAACAACAACTCGTATTTTGGGAAAGTTCCTTGAAATTCATCCTTAGGAGCCCCAAGGCTGTACATTTCTGGGTACCCCAAAGCTTGCGGCTTTCAGCAGGCATTGGGACATTCTGGGCACGTCTATACTTCTCGGAAGATCGATGCTCCGGAGGTCAATCTTCTGGCATTTGATTTAGAAGGTCTAGTATAGACCTGTAAATCAAATGCTGAGGGCAGCTCCTACCAGCATCCGGTACTCCTCCTTTTGCGAGGAGTAAGGGAAGCTGACAAGAGTGTTTGCTCCCGTTGGCCTCCCACTGTGTGGATGCTGCCAAGGCTCGGCTTAAAGTCAGCCGATTCAGCTACACATTTTACATAGCCAGAGTTGTGTACCTTAAGCCGACCTTCCTGATCTACTGTAGACCAGGCCTCTGTGCCTTCCAGATTTCAGGTCCCCACCCCATATCTTGCCCCTGTGGATTTCCTTGTGAGGAGATGTGTAGTGCTAATACAACGATTATTCGTGCAAAAATAAAGCCAAAGGCAAGGCTATTAATAAAGGGATAAACCTGGTTGGAAAAATGTGAAATAACATTTTAATGAAAAAAAGCAACAAAATTCTGCCAAATCATTTGCCTTCCTCCTCCCCCCACTTTTCAGCCTGGGCTGGTGCTGGGCAGGGACAATTTGGCAGGAACTGGGGGAAGAGCACTCCTTTGCACGTTAGTGCACCTCAAGGACTTGTGCGCCGGGGTGGAGAAGCACATCTTCTATTACGGGGGTTTCTTTTATTTTCCAGGTCAAGCAAGCTCTGGGCTTAAAAGGTCTCTTTCTCAGAAATCCAAAACAGGCCTCTCTAGACAGTCATGCTGCTGGTCAACTCCATCGCAAACACTCCTTTAGCAGCCACATCTTACGGCGGACAGCCAGCGCCCCCACCAAGAGCCAGAAGAAGACCAAGAAAGGCTTTCCCGAGATTGCTATCGACACCAAAGACAATAGCTCGGAAGGGGCCAGTGAAGACCGTGAACTGGAAGATTCTTCCCAGCCTCGCTTTGACAAAGAGCCGGAAAGCTCCTCTCCAACGCTGGCTCCCGGAGTGGGGGCCAATGGGGAGGTACATGGCAAAGGGTTGAAAGGTAAGGCCCATGGTTCTGGTAAAGGTAAACCCCAAGCTCGTACTCCTGGGGGTGCAGCTTTCAGCGAGCCCACCCGGAGGTCCAACAGGGTCCGTCTCCAGGAGCACCAGGACGAGAAACAGAGCGTCTTTGCACGGTGTGCCATCAATGGCTCCGGTAGGATTGGAGTGGCAACCAATTGCATGAGATGCATGATTGGTTGCAAGGAGAGCCCCGATCTAGAATGCAAGTGGAGTGACCCGGTGGCCAGGCCGAGCGCTAAAGAGACGCTGCACCGCGATCAGTATAGCAGTCTCGTGGGAGACGAGAGGTTAGAACTAAAAAATTGGGGAATAGTAGAGCAACCTAGACCCCGGTCAGACTTGCAGATTTGCAGCAGCCTCGGAGGGGTCAGTGACCAACCAAGGAGCACTCAGCCCTTTGTGACTCCAGGGAAGAAAAACGGTGAAACTAAGTGTCACGGGATGAAAGCTCATCCCCGGCAGAGGTGGCAGTGCCAATCAGGTGGCAAGTATGGAAGCACTGTCAACTTGGTGACAGCTAGCAATGGCTCCATATCCTCCAACTCCAGCAGCCTAGAGAGCCTTGGAAGCCCCGAATTCCCCAAGCGCTGCTCTGAGAATTCCCGAAGGCAAGTGGGCACCCTTCAGAGGGAGATGAATGCCTTGTTCGTTCAAAAATTGGAGGAAATTCGAAGTAAATCCCCTATATTCTTTACTGGTAAGACCAGATTTTCTTCACCCCGTTTGCCTTAGATCATCTCATTGCCTTGGCTTCCTCATAGCGCCTCCCTCTAGAAGCTCCCACCTTTTTATTTTGCCCTCGTAGCGCATTTTGGTTTTCAGTGAAAGAAAAACATTTCTGCATAAATGTGATGGGCTTGTCGCCTAGCTGTGTCTGTCGTAGGCTGGTTCTTTCCATACCTAGCGAACCATCTGCCGTTGCTCACCCATCCGTGAATGTGGCGTGGAGACTTTCTGATTAGAGTGTGATACTAAGTAAATGTTGAAACCCCTCTCCCTCCAACCAGAGCATCGCCTAGAAATTGAATGGGGGAAGCAACACTGCTGGCCACCCTAATTCTCCTCCTCCTCGTGTGATTGGTATTGCAGTAGAGTGCGGGGGCGCAGCAGGCTAAGGACTTCGCTGTGCACAGCACTGTATATACACACAGTTAGACAGTCCCAGCCCCGAGGAGCTTACAGTCCAGAGCAGGGGGTTCAAACTTTTTTTCACGTGACCTAGGTGAAGAAAATTGTTGATGCCAGGACCCAACATAATGTGAGCCCATAGTGTGGGCTCCGGGGCGGGGCTGAGGATGGAGCTTTGGGGTGTAGGAGGGGGCTGCGGCCTTGCGGGTGTTAGGGCTGGGGCAGGAGGGGCTTACCTTGAGCAGCTCCCGGTCAGCAGTGCAGCGGGGGCTAAGGCAGCTTCCTGCCCCTACTGGTACCACACACCATGCGGCACCCAGAAGCAGCCAGCAGCAGGTTCCCAGCCAATGGGAGTGTGGAGCAAGTGCCTGGGGAGCTGGGGGGGGGGTTTGCGCTCTCACACCCACACACCTAGGAGCCAGGCCTGCTGCCGGCCACTGGAACCCAGTGCAGTCTGCAGTGCCAGGACAGGCAGGGAGCTGCCCCCCCACTGCTCACCTGATCCTCCTGCAGCGAGACCCAGCACCTGCCATTCCACCCCCCAGTGCTGGGCCACGACCCCTAGTTTGAAAGCCACCGAGCTGGCTAGTCTCTGTTTCAGCTGCTAGTTCTGGGCTAAATGCAGGAGGTCAGACTAGTCCCCTTTGGCCTTAAACCCCATGAATCTATACGGCCCCCTATCACGCAAACACTGAAACACGTTTAACTTTACGCAAGTGATTTCAGTGCCACTTACACACCCGCTTTAGAGTGAAACATTTCATAGAATCATAGAATAGAATCATAGAATAATAGGACTGGAAGGGACCTCAAGAGGTCATCGAGTCCAGCCCCCCGCCCTCAAGGCAGGATCAAGCTCCGTCTACACCATCCCTGACAGATGTCTATCTAACCTGTTCTTAAATATCTCCAGAGAGGGAGATTCCACCACCTCCCTTGGCAATTTATTCCAATATTTGACCACCCTGACAGTTAGGAATTTTTTCCTAATGTCCAATCTAAACCTCCCCTGCTGCACTTTAAGCCCATTACTCCTTGTCCTGTCCTCAGAAACCAAGAGGAACAAATTTTCGCCTTCCTCCTTGTGACACCCTTTTAGATATTTGAAAACCGCTATCATGTCCCCCCTTAATCTTCTTTTTTCCAAACTAAACAAGCCCAGTTCATGAAGCCTGGCTTCATAGGTCATGTTCTCTAGACCTTTAATCATTCTTGTCGCTCTTCTCTGTACCCTTTCCAATTTCTCCACATCTTTCTTGAAATGTGGCGCCCAGAACTGGACACAGTACTCCAGCTGAGGCCTAAGTAGTGCAGAGTAGAGCGGCAGAATGACTTCACGAGTTTTGCTTACAACACACCTGTTGATACAACCTAGAATCATATTTGCTTTTTTTGCAACAGCATCACACTGTTGACTCATTCAACTTGTGTTTGCAAGGTGCGTACCTACCATGGCTGTGCCCTTTCATTCTCTGAAAGGACGCTGTCAAGATTAAAAACAACCCTGTATCTTCTGTAAAAAAAGATCTTGCACATCACGCTACTGCTGTAGATTATTAAAACAGAAAGATTTTTTTTTTCAGACCATACTATTCCCAGGCTTTGCCGTCTGCCACCTTAAGGTTGTGTGCCTGGGAGTGTAAAGCCGCTAAGGCAGTTAGATATCCAGGGTGAAATTTCAGAAACAAGTCAGTTAGGTACTTTGAAAATATTACTGCCCGCTCCCATTACATTTCACCGCAGGCTCCTGTGAGAGCCCCAGCCAAAACCTGGAGCACTTCTAGACGTGAAGCCAAGATGGAATTAGGCTGCTGCTAGTATTTTTTTTTATTTCAGTTTTTAATTTTGTTTTAAATTGATCTGCTCTGAACATCTGGATGATGTTTTATCACCAAGCATCAGAAGATGAAATTAAACAAAACTGCAGAACTCTTCGGCTGTGTCTACACTGGCATGATTTTCCAGAAATGCTTTTAATGGAAAAGTTTTCCGTTAAAAGCGTTTTCGGAAAAGAGTGTCTAAATTGGCATGGACGCTTTTCCACAAAAGCACTTTTTGCGGAAAAGCGTCCATGGCCAATCTAGACGCGCTTTTCCACAAAAAAGCCCCGATGGCCATTTTCGCGATTGGGGCTTTTTTGCGGAAAACAAATCTGAGCTGTCTACACTGGCCCTTTTGCGCAAAAGTTTTGCGCAGAAGGACTTTTGCCTGAACAGGAGCAGCATAGTATTTCCGCAAGAAGCACTGATTTCTTACAGTAGGAAGTCAGTGCTTTTGCGGAAATTCAAGCGGCCAGTGTAGATAGCTGGCAAGTTTTTCCGGAAAAGCGGCTGATTTTCCGGAAAAACTGGCCAGTCTAGACACAGCCTTCATGTGTATCAAGTTCTCATAAGCTCCAAGAGATGTGACATGACACCATTGTGGCCACCCTCTTCCTCCAGCCTCTTAAGGACAGGTGTACACTACAAGGACAGGTCGATCAAAGCTACACATTTTGAGTTACATTAGTAGTGTAATTCCAATCAATGCATGGTAGACCTACTTACCGTGGGATACATGCTGTCCTGTTGACTCCTCTGACTTATCTCATTCTGCTGGAGAGTCAACAGGAGAGTGATCGATCGTCAATTTAGTGGGTCTTCACTAGACTCACTAAATTGACTGCTGGTGGATCGATCACTGTAGCGTTGATCCACCCCCTTGTGGAAACAAACCCTAAGTCACTGAACAAATATTTTAACTTAGATTTGAAATCTGATTAAATCCACCTGACCTCTCCAACGTAGAACTGCTAAGTTTCAAAAGAATAAGAAAGTTACTTGGATTGGATGGTGTTGAGCTAGTGACCAAAAGCTGGAGTTGCATAAGCTGGAAGTTTTCTGCATTTACGTCCTATGTCAGTGCAATGCGCAAGGACATGTAGGGAGCTAGCAGGCTACATCTAGCAACACTTCAGAAATAAACGTTGCCCTGATTAAAGGAGCTGGGAGGGTGGGACAGGCAACTGAAGGCCTCTGCTTGGACCCAGACTAAGGAGAGCCCTAGCAGCAGCAGCCTGAGCCTTGGCTTTTGCCATGCTACCGTGCCTCAGCCCATACTGACCAAACAGAGTGAACGGGCAAGAGGAGAGTTGATTTTTTATGGAACAGCCCTCGGGCGCTTCTGAGCACCCACAGCAATAACGACCAGTACTGCTGATGGGGCCTTTTTCCTGGGGTCATTTGCCTTGTAGAAACCAGACTGGGATGTCCCTCCCCCTGCTGGCATGTAGGCCACTAAACAGCCATCTTATGCCGCCCATCACTGAGCTAGGATGAAGTCAAAGCTTAGCACACTCGGCCCCTGCACTGGGCAGTGCCAGAATGAATAGCTCGTGTAGGGGATCTACCAAAGGGATGTGTGGAGGGGAGACTTCTGCCCATCCTGCAGCCCAATGACTTGGCCTGGAGTCAGTGTGCAGGGGCTCTGCAAGCGTCCAGGGTCCTTGGCTTCCCCGGGGCAGTCCAGGCAACAAGCTGATGTGGGCCTGATCCAGGAACGCTGACCTCAATGGAAGATTTGGGCCCTTGGGGCTGCTTCTACCTGGCAGGAAAAGGGCTGGAGAGAGAAACGGGAAGCTACTGATCAGTCCTCCTAGAAACCAGCGAGATTGTCTCTGCTTTCATGCAGCTAGACCACGAGGCTGATTGACCCCCCCCCCCCCCATCACCTAGGGACTGTGGCTGGATTGATCAGATGACTGGGGAACACCCAGAAGCCCGCAGGAACCTGCCCCTTGCCTGTCTGAGACATCTCGCCTGTTGCTGGTTTTCCTTGCCCTGCTTGTGTGCTCTGCCATTTCTGTGTGTCCTGGCGGTGTGGGAGTGGTGTGCTGCTCCCCCCCCCCCCCTCCCCCCGCCTGATAACTAGCTGCCTTTGTGCCCAGGGAGCAGGGCTGCTTCGGGATGTCAGGGAAGGCAAACATCACAGAGGGGTTCAGACTCGGGCAACATGTTTCCAAAACGCCTTTGAATGGCTGCACCTTTTCAAACAAAAGCGTTTAGGCCCTGGTCCAGTGGATGCAATCCAGCGTGTGCTCTGGTTGGTCAGAATCCTGCTCCTACAAGAAATGTGTCCCTCTCTGTGTCTGTTTCCCTCTCCCTCCCCACTAATGGATCCTTTTATCTGCTCCTGCCTTCCCTATATTAACTGGGTTTTTTTCCTCTGTTCTGTCCTGTTCCACATGCACACTCTCTCTCTCTAGTTAAGAACTGAAAGGACAAGCAAGTTCCAGGTAACTGTTTATTGAGTGTTGCTGATGCAAGCCCTTGTGTTGCCTCTGTTCCTTTTTCGTTTTCAGGCATCTTGTAATTACCTTCTCCTTGTGTGCCAAAGACGTCTGCGTGGCTTCTTTCTGCTGCTTTGCTAGTGCTTGGAGCATGTTTGCATTTTGGTCAGCGGGCAGCCTTTGTTATGGTGGGTTTTTTGGGAGGGAGGGGGTTGGCATGATTGTTTTGTGTCGCAGGATATGCAGTGTGAAGAATGCGACCCGAGCATCTATTTTTTCAGGCAATTGGCTACTCCAACGACTCCTCGGGAGTAGCCTGTCATCTCTTTTCATCAGTTTGCCTTGGTGTGTGGCCTTTGGAAAAAGAAATGACAAATGCATTTAGCAAACTAATATTATGCCACTGAGAAGTTCCAAAAATGGGCAAATTGTTTTAAAAGATTTTTTTATAAATCGCTTCAAGTTTTCATCTCCTCCGCTGCCCCTGCACCATCTCTTGAAATATAATGGATTCCAATCACGTCCCCACTGGGTCAACCAGCAAGTGTCTTGACTTTGGTTTGGTTTGGTTTGGTTCTTAGGGCTGCAGAAGGCTAGAGCAGTTCAAATATTCAGTACAGAGGGATTTCAGAGGGGCAGCCGAGTGAGTCTGTAACAGTGAAAACTTAAAAAACAACAAATAGTCTTGCAGCACTTTAAAGACTAACAAAACATGTCGCTGGGCTCATGAGCTTTTGTGGGCACAACCCACTTCTTCAGTACAGAGGGGAGCAGGGCTGTAGGCAGCAATACAAAGATAGGCAAACGCGGCTCCTCTTTGGGTATGGATGATGGGCAAAGTAACACGCTACAAATAGGGTCAGAAGTGAGTAGTGGGTTTTGCATGTCTCAGATTGGAGTCTCGGTGCTCTCTGAGCATTGCCCGATGAGTTACTTTTGGAAATTTCGGCCAGCCTAGCTAAGAAATGATTGCTTTCATAGCAAAGGGATCTTGTGTTAGTGAATCTGCATTGTTAATCCTTTGCTTTGGTTTTTACATCTCCCACATATTTTTCTTTCTCTCCCTCCCACTAGATGTCTGCCAGCTCTCCATGCAGAGGTCAGTCACTTCTTTATGCAGTCTAGAAATTATCACCGAAGAGCCCGGCTTTGCCAATGGAAAACAACGTGCTGGTCCCTGCACCTTTCTGCCTGATACCTCTACTAGTGATTCTGAACAAGGGTTGGTGTCTGATCATCCCAGTGAATCTAGATCGGCAGGAAGTAGCCCAGCTGACCAGCCTGAGAAAGCTCTTCTTGCTCATGAGCCACCAGCAGAAGACCAAACGGTTGTAAGTCCCAGGGCAGCAGCCACAAGCCTGTTGGGCCTGAAAGATGAAAGTGGACGCAGCGAGGGACCACTCGAAGATGGGGGTGACTGCGGAGAGACCCACGGGAGTGGTGGAGATCGGTCTAGTTTGGCAGCGTGTCCTCAACAAAGCGGGGGGATGTTGGCACTGAGTGATGCTTCGGTCCGTTCCACTGAAAACTGCCAGAAGCCAAACGACTGTCCAGTGTTACCTGATGGGAACCACGCTGCCGAATCCGTAAGCCAGAAGGATGGTGCCGCAACTAGCCCACCCCAGATACATCACAGGAACAGCAGCACACAGCCGACTTTGCCTCCAGCAGCTTTCCAGAAAATCCAGCCTGCTCGGGCTCCGGCTGCTGCTGCTTCTCTGACCAGCTCTCACGTGTTACTGAGAAGGTCCAAAAGCGAAGGGCCCAAGAATTCCGACTCCTCCGCCTTCACGAGAAATCCCAACAGCCTCTCCCCGACCGCAGAAGTGTACTCCGATGCCACTGTCCACGACCAGATCTGGAGCAAGCTAGATGCCAGCAGTCACCGGGACAGCGTGTCTTCCTCCTCCAGCATGTCCTCCAACGACACTGTGATAGACCTCTCTCTGCCCAACCTCGCTCGCAAAAGCCTTCCAGATCTCGGGACCCATCGCGAAAACAGTGAGACCGTTGCTGTGAGAAAGGCCATGCGCCCCCGGTCTGCAACGACCTCTGGGAGCGAAATGCCAGTGGTGACCAAGAGCAAATCCAATCCCAACCTGCGGGCGGACCAGACGCCCATGGATGAGCTTAACCCCAGGCCTCTGGCCAGGGTTCCTCAAGATACATTGGCCTCCATCCCCAGGAGGCATACCTGGAGCAGACTCTACATGGAAAGTCTCAGACAGTCGTCTCTCAAGTCCAAAGCCCAAGATAGAGCTGGAACTGGCCAGGCAAAATCCAAGAGCCTTGGGGATCTCACCTCCGACGACATCGCGTGCACTTTTGAAAGCAAGTACCGGAGCATCAGCCGGAGCTTCGTCACTAGGTCGATGCGAGAGCAGCGCCGCTTCTCGGGCACACGGTCTTCGGCCAAGCCCCAGGACCATCTGACCGAGCAGCTGAAGAAGCTGATGGCCTTTCAGGAGGAAAATGACATCACCTCCCCCACTAGCCTGGAGCCAGTTGAATCCGAGGAGGAAGCGGAGGGCTTGCTCCTCCGCAGGTCCTCCTCCCGCAGCCAGAGCAGGGTGCGGTACATTGCCAACCGGGCCAAGCAAGCCCAGGAGAGGCAGCGGCTGCAAAGCCTGAGTCAGATCAACGGGAGCCCCATTGAGGAGAGGGGAAACCCCGAGGGAGCCTGCTGCGTGGTGAGAGGGGTTTGTATGGACTCAGCTTCCCCCCCTCTGTTTACGCCGCAGCTAAAGAACCAAACGGACTTTAACCAGGACACTGAGGTTTTCTTCATGCTGAAACTTTAATGCTGGGAAGCGCTGAACAAGGTCGATGCTTACATTCCTGTCCAAGCAAAACTTGAAAACCCAAGAGCATGAAATGCCCACACGCAAGATAACATTTCTTCACCCCTGTGGAAGATAAAGCAACCAAAGAGATTGGCTGTGAAGAAATGGATGCCAGTGGATTGGACATCCAAATCAGAGCCAGCCTAGTAGAGTCAGTGGCGTGCCGAGCCGGTTACAGTTCACAGGTCTAGGGTTTGGGGGTGGCTCGTTTTGTTTTTGCAGCCTTTTTTTCTATCTGATCACCGGTTTGCCCCTGCAGTTATCTGTGTGCTCAAGCCACATGGTTTCCGCCTGCCAGGTAAACCTCTGCATGACGCTCCCAGGGCCCACCGCTGCTTGCTCTTGCAAACTGCAGGTCCATAAAGGGAAACCAGGCTTTAAAATCTGGCCCCTGGGCTGTTTTTCCTGAAGAGGTGTCTGAGGGTGTCTTTTCTTCCCGAGAGTCAAAAACAGCATAGCCGTTTTCTGTGTTAATCATCTAACCAGCAGAGTCAACTGCCCAGCCTGATCTTATAGTTTCCAGTGAAAGTCCCCGTTACCTTGGTTTTTTATGCTGAGGAAGAAATCTTTCCATGCTTAGAGGCAGTGCTTTTTAAACCAGTCTGTCCCGATGTACAAACTGTCCAAGTATTATTTCAGAACTTAATGTGGGGAGAGGAGGAAGGTGCTAGAAAACAGGCAGGAAATGTCTTCTATTGACTTTGTTTAGCTCTGTGGTAGCAAAAATGAAGGCTACTAGTCCTTTGGAAAGAGAATTGACCCTGGTAGGTGAGATTTTGACCAAGCTGCTGTACACAGCACCGTCAGGATGCATTTTACTTTTTTTTTTCTGTTATGCACTGCCAGGCAAGATTTTGTTTTAAAAAGATAGATATCTATATCTATATATATATATATACATTTTTAGATGAACATATTTAGAATTGAACCCAACCTGAACAGAATATTTTTTTTCATTTTATAACCTTTTTTATTTTTAGTTTTATTTTTGTCAGGATTATCGTTTGTTTGAGCCTAAATGTGCATTTTGTGGGTGGAAGAGGAGAATGTTGGTCGAGATGTGGTTTTTAAAGTGAGAGCTAACACTTTCATTTTAATTTCTGACGGCCTTGTCCCTTTGATGGGGGATAGTTTTGTTTGTAACAATCCCCCTCTGGATATTTCAAAATTTTAAAATCTATTTGTAAAACCATCTGACGCTACTCAAATAAAAGCATTTAACCTTTTTCCAGCTTCCAGACTCTTGAGCTGCAGCTAAGGAAGAGATGCTTCCAGGGTTTCTTATGCTCCCTATCTGCATATTATGGAAATGTGGCCCCTTTTCTGACTTGTTTGGTTCATGACATTTGAGGTACCACCCAGTGGCTAATGTACAGTTCCCTGAAGTCAATGGAAGAGTCCCACTGCAGGGCTGTTTGGTGATGTGTTTCTATTGCTGCATTGGAGCCTCCTACTAGAATAGGCAAGACACATGCCTGGCCAGCTGCAGCCTTCTGAGTCATTTGTTTGTAAGAACTGCTCTGTTACAGCAACAGCTGTGCATGTTGAGTGGGTGGGGGAGGGCGCCCAAAAGAGATTTAAATGCCACCCAGCTGTTTAGCAAAGGTCCCACAACCTCCCACCGCTGGCAGCATGAGTGGTGCACGTTTGCCTGTGCTTTGCTGCACAGAACAAAATGTGTTCCGCTCACGGATGGAAAACATTAGAGGGACCACTGGCCACAAGCTGTTCAAACCGGGATAGTGGGTCATGAAGCCACTGTTTTGGGCAATTGCTTTATGTCTCTGATACCTTAGCTGGTGATTTGATCACAATCCACAGAAGGGGAGCTAAGTCCACCCTCCTTACATTGTCCCCTCGCTCCCTCTCCCGAAGTCAGAGTCTTATCACTCCACCTGCCCATTGGCCCAAAGCCTTGCTTGGCCCCAGGGGCTATGGCAACCGTATTGAAGTGACCCAGTGGGGTCTTCTGACTCGGAAGAAGAATGCAGACTGGCAAAGCAGAAGGCGCGGCTTGCCAGGGCTCGTCCTCAATTGTCACCACCACAAAGCAGCTTCCATTAATATTCACCAGACACCAAGTTGGACTCTCAGGCCATTTATCATTGGCCTGAAAAGCTGCATAGGGGGAGGGAGGCATTCACACCCATAGCGCAGTGTGTGTCCGTTTACAAATGTTAATGGTTTATTGTAAGCTCCCCTTGTGGGTTCAGGTAAGGACTGGGGAGAGGTGCTTAAAATGCATTTTAGTTTGGGGCTTTTCTTTAATACAGTTTCATCCGATCTGATTCTCTGTCGTCACTCCAGTAAGTACCTTTTTATTTAACGACTGCACCATATACAAGCCAAACCCACGCAGACCCTCCAACCACTTGGCTTTTTTCACAGGGATGTAACCTGCATGTTGTTTTAACACCTTCCGGTTCACTGGGATTTTGTCACCTGCTTGTAGGGCTATCGCAACTGCCTCTTAAGTACATTTGGACAATTCAGCCTGTTCCAGGAAACTCAGGGGACAGCGAATGCTGGTCCAGAGAGGACTTTTAATGATGTGTTCAAGGATCTAGCCGAGTGGAATTTTCTTTCATGGTGTCTATAAAAGTTTAATAAGACGCTTAATTTACTTTTCGTGTTGAATCTTGTTGGCTGGAGCATTGGTTTCTCTGCACCCTCTTCTGCATTCCTGCTCGGCTGCTTGGATACTGCTGTCCAGAGCTCGTTTGCAGATGGAAGTCAGGGAAAATGCTGTCACCCTCCCTACTGCTAAAAAATTGTGTGCCGGTGGGGAAGTTTTTCTAAGGTAAAAGTAGGAGTCATGTCCCCAAACCTCACTTCCCCTGGGAGCTAGCGGGCACCTAATTGCACTATGGACCTTAGAAAAATCTGCCTTTCCATCAGTATGGCAGCAGCCACAATGAAAAGGCGGGCCCTGGCTGATGGAGATCACAATTGGTGTTTAAGGACAGGGGGATACTACAAATACAGCACAAATGAACAGTCAGATGATGATTGTAATAAGCAGCAGCTACAGGACCTCCCTGCCTTGCCAGGACCGTTTGCTCCCAGACGTCCGTAGCATTCAGTAATAGTCATAAATGAGCAGTAGCTGCAAATATTCCTGTTACTCTAGCAGGTGAAGGGTTCTACGGTCTGGCCGGATGGGAGACACTCATCTCCTGGGTATTCCACTCCATGGACCTGCCTGGCGCCCTGGCAGACACCCCTTGTTTTGCTGGGCCCTGTTTAGCTTGTTGGGCAGCAGACTCACAGCCTGCCCGCCGGTCTGGAGTCAGCATGTGCCGGAGAGAGAATGGCAACAGGCAGGCAGAGGGGGAATACGCCAGAAAGGCAGGTGACGGCAGCATCCCTCCACAAGGCTCGTCCCTGAAAGGCCAGAGAGCGAGCACTGCCGCTCTGCTCACAGGTGTGAAGCCTGCAGCGGCGCCGTGTTGGTTCAGTACTTTCAACTGACTTCCAGCTCAGACCTGCCTGGTTTCCAAGTCCATACACGACAATCCTGCAACCTCCCCGTGGGAGCAGAGGGGGAGTCCATTGAGACTCAAGCTTCCTCATCACTAATTCAGACCCCGCAGGTCAAATTCCAGCCGCGATAACAGGTTGAACCTCTCTGGTCCAGCAACATCCCTGGTCCGGCATGATTTCAGTTAGACAGGTGTGCATTGATCATGGGCGTGGCCAAGTTTCCCGCAGTCCCATAAAGTTTGTTTACAGCCCCCAGTCCTGGCTCTCCGTGCTCTGTGCTCTTATTTAGCTCCAATTCACCCCTAAATGTCTCTAAGAGCCGAGCAAACTGCAGAAGGGCCGGTAGTGCTGCTACACGACACTGACCTCCCGTGGCTCAGCCAATTGACTGGTCTGGAACCAGCCAGGTCCCAAGGGTGCCGGACTGGAGAGGTTCAACTTGTACTAACAGGCAAACGTCATTGTTGGCTCATTTATCTCCAAGTCAAACCCGAGCCAGCCCATTGACATCAAAGCATTGGCACGGGGGGCGGGGATGGATGCAGAGCCTGGCCTGGCAGATAGAGCTATTGTACCAATTTTGTTCTACTAGGTGCAGGCCAGACCAGTGAGAGGGGGCCGATGGGCCCATGCTAACTCGAACTGCTCAGCGGACACGCGGGAGAGAGCAGCGCGGGCAAGGCAGCTGAACTAAGCAGGGAGACCCCTGTACTGGTGAGAGCTGCTGGTCAGTCGAACAACTCAGTGAAGCTCATATAATCAACGGGCTGGCTCCTCCCTCAGAGACCGTGGCCTCCACCAGGCACAGCAGAAACTACACACACGCGCGCACACACACACACACACACACACACACACACACACACACACACACACACACACACACACACACACACACACACACACACACACACACACACACACACACACACACACACACACACACTCTCTGCCACCAGCAAATGCGGGTGCTGAGTTACCGCGTATGAGGAGACGTCTCTTCCCGCCTTCCACCAGCACCTGGCACCCTCCATTGCTCTGGTTCCTGCGCCCATTCCAGGCACAGCAGGAAGGGGGGATGGTCTGAAGGAAGCAGAAGCCACTTTCCTGTAGCGCCTGTCACGTAGGGCTTTCAAACCCCCAATGGGGCTGCATCCAGCTGCCAGGTCCCCTCCTATAATACGGATGGGTATCAAGTGGGTAGCAGGTTAGACCTTGTCTACACTGGCCATTGAGTGCCAAAGCTTTGCTCGCCAGGTGCATCTTCCCCCGCCCCCTCCCTAATGACAAACGCTTTGCATGGGCACAAGGCTGCGTCTGCAGGCGGGCGCTCCAGAGCAAACACCGCTCCTCCCAGCTGCAAGATTTTGGTCCCCAAAAGTGCTGACAAACCGTGTTCACACCACCTGCCTTGTAGCCACACTGCTGTGGACCCAGACGGGTGGCTAAAAGCCAAGTCCTGTAGACATCCCCTGAAATGTCCAGGGGGTCGGTCGGGCATCTACATGACCGGGCACGAGCGTCACGGCGTGGCTAGCACAGCCTTTCAAGTGGGCTCTTTCTAGCGTGGAAACATGGCAGAGGCGGGATTTCCCACCCGGCAGGGTGTGATCAGATCTTTTAGCGCGTCTCAAAATGCTGCGGGGGTCACCCCTATCAGCTCGCGCTCATTGTGCCGGCTTCTGTAGAAACCTTGTAATAAAATCTCCAGTAACACTGTTCCTCACAACACAGCGAATTGACGAGGGAAGGCTGCAGTTACGATTGACTAGTTGGGGCGAAGGAAGGCAAAGCCCCCAGCTCCAGCCAGCCCTAGAGCACGACATGTTCAGGGCGGTCTCAGTCAGAGAAGGCTCTTTGTCCATTTCCACGGGGCTTTTACCCTCACTGGCTGAATCCACTGGAAGGCTCCATGGGGCTGCTTTTTACCGGCCCCTCCCATGGCCCTTGCCCCTATCATACCTCAGGGCAGTCCTGGGCCAATGTACACTGGCTCCCCCCCTTCCCCCCCATTCTCCTGAGATGGGCCGGCCTCAGGGCTGGGCAAGCTGCCCAGGGCACCGTAGCCGAGGGTGGGCATGGGTGTTGCTGGGCAAAGGGAGGTCCTGGACTAGGAGCAGTGTGGCAGGGCATGGGGGAAGCACAGCGCTGGGCTTGGGGGCACAGGTGGGAGGAAAGTGCAGGGGTTGGGGTGAAGGGGGCTCTGTGCAGGGGTTAGGGGCACAGGACGGGGGTGCAGGGGCTGGGAAGCCCATAGGTGCCAGGGGAAAGGGGTGGCGCTATGCCCTCAGGGGTCAGGGGCACCAAAACACAAGTTCGCCCAAGGTGGTATTTTCCCTAGGGCCAGCCCCGCAGCCCAGGTTTCCTCCGCTGCATGCCGGGTCTGAGTTCTTTGCGGCCTTCCCAAGGCGACAGGATGGGGTCCATACCACACCCACCTTCCCCTTGGGACCAAGGCTTCAGCTAGAACGAGGGTCTCCCTGCAGCCTGACAAACAAAGCAGCCCTTGCTAGGTGGCTGTCACCTTGGCCTCTGGGCATGTTTTTCGGGGCTGAAATGTGGGCTGTGAATCTGCCACAGCCGAGGCAAGTCAGCTTTTCCCTTGCATGGACACGGAATTTCCCAGCGGTCGCTGCTCGGAGCAGGCCCTGGTCCGTCTGGCAGAGCCATGAGCGTCTGTGGGAGCCGGTGTCCTGGTGCGTGACGGCAGCGAGGGGGGTTTATCCTGAGAGGTCTGGTTCGGGCGTCTCCCTTCCCTTTCTTTGTAGGCCCCACGGCCTGGCTTAGTGCTGGCAGCCCTGCAGGTGTCTGTGTGTTTGCACTGGCAGGACCGGGTCCTGACGCCGCGGGGAGGTAGGGCTGCCAGGTGTCCGCTTTTGAACTGGACAGTCCAGTATTTGAGCTTTCTGTTCGGAGAAACAAATTGAGAAAACGGAAATGAGAAAACAGAACTGTCGGGTATTTTCTAACTCAGATGCACTGCAGAGGGTGAGGTCATGTCCAGTGTGTCTGGTATTTTTGTTGAAACATCTGGCGACCCTATGGAGGCGTCTGGGCCCTGAGGTGAATAACGACCGGTCGCACGGTCCAGCCCACCGACTGAGCTTCACCTCGGCGCCGGCCCCTCGCCTGCGGCTCCTGCGCCTCTCGGAGCGGAGATGAGCCGGAGCCGCCGCTGACGGTTTCTGTGGCAATCCGGCCTCCTCCCCACAGAGCCCCATTGGGCGGGGGGTGGCACAACCCCCCCAGGAAAACGAATGGGCCTGGCGAAGCCGGCCAGCCAACAGCAGGTGGGCAAACTGAGGCACAAAGCGGGGACGTGCCCGAATAGAGCCCCCCGTGGGCTGAGCCCTCGGCCGCTGCGTGGGGCGAGCCCCCCTCCCCCGGCCAGGCCAGGGCCCCCGAACCAAGGCCAGCCCTGTCCCTGCTGCGCCCTGGCTCCTCCTCCGGCGTCCGACCCTTTATCTAGGGGCCGGGGCGAGCCAGCCCCGCGGTCGGTGCCTGCGAGCGGCCGGGCGAAGGGGATCGCGGTGAGTGGGAAGCGCCGCGGGGGGGTGGGAAGGGCCGGGGGGGGGCAGCGGGGACGGTGCAAGGACTCGCCACGGGGCGTGTTGCGAGCCTGGCCCCGCGCAGCGCCCCGCGGCCCTTGGCACCGGCCCCCCGGGGCAGACCCTCGAGGGCTGCTCGGCTGCTAATCCGGCTCCACCTGCCGCGAGGTTCCAGGGATCGGGCCCCCCCCCCCCCCCCCTTTGCCGTCTCGCTGCACCGTGAGCTCCCCAGCGGCGGCTTTGCGAGGCTTTGGGGTCCCCGCTCCCGGTCTCTTCGGAGGGAGGGCGAGAGCCTGGGGGGGGGGGGGTAACAAGCGAGTCGCTGTCCAGGCGGGGGGGGGGGGGCTGGGCCCCGCGTGGGGAGAGCATCACTAGCACCGCGAGGGAGGCGTAAGAAATGCCCTGAACTTTAAAAGAGGGGGTCGCACAGGCGCAGAAGGGGCCCCTGGGGGAGCGATCCTGGGAGAAAATATGCGCAGAAGAGCGGCCAGACGGGGCCAGACCAAAGGTCCATCCAGCCCAGAGTCCTGTCCTCCCACGGTCGCCACTGCCAGGTGCCCGGAGGGGGGGACAGAACAGGGAATCCTCTGTCCCAGCTTCTGGCAAACAGAGACTAGGGGCACCAGTGATGGACCTGTCCTCCATGAATTTATCTGGCTCTTTTTTGAACCCTGCTTAAGTCCTAGTCTTCACCACATCCTCTGGCAAGGAGTTCCCCAGGTAGACGGTGGGTTGCATGGGAGGACTGGGTTTGTTGTTTTATCCCTGGATCCCTTCCCCCTCTGGTCTCCCCCCAAGCCCCAGCTGCCAGGAGCTGTGTGAGTCTGCCCAGAACCAAGACACCTGGCTGTCAAGCTGAAAGTCTCTGGACCGGATCCCAAGTGGCGCTAAGTGCCTCCGTTAACGGGCACTGCAGCCACTGAACACCTCCCTGGATCAAGCCCCCTGTCTAGACCTGCCCAGTGCTGAGTCCCGGGTTTAAACATGAGCAGCTGCTGCCGGTTTGTCCAGTTGAAGGCTGGAGCTTTCAGAGCCAGGCAGAGCTGAGGCGCGTCCCTTCCCCAGGCTAAAGCGTTGAGCGGAGGATAGGAGCTGCTGCGGCACCAAAGGCCAGGTGCTGTTCTGGGAGGCTGCGCAGGCAAAGGTCACTCAGCCAGGGAGATTGGGGGGGGGGATTGAGAGTGATTCAGCTATTGAGAAAAAACAATTTTTCTCCCCAAAGAGGAGGCTTGGGCTGTGTCAGGGAAAGAGAAATCTGCTTCCCCTTCCAGCAAGAGGGGATGCAATGGTTGGGGAGCTCCCCCCTCCTCCCCCCCAAGGCTGCTGGTACTACCAAGCTTTGCCTGGGGAGCTCAAAGGTGTGGGCCGGGCCTTGGAAAAGCTTGTGAGGATTTTTACGTGGCTAGTCCTTGTGGGCGCTGGGCTGCCAAGGGCCCACGGGAGGCGACACGAAGCAGCCTGACTCCTACCGCTGTCTGACTGCAGAGCGGCACCAAACCGAGCATCCAGTCTGCCAAATTGCTTCTGAAAAGCTCGGCCTTACCCAGCTGCTCTGCCCCCTTTTCTTATGGCAGGAGACCCGAGGGCCGGCGCCTGCCGGGATCTCTGAACCAGCTAGTTCTGCCCACACCATTTCCTGGCCTGCTCTCCGGGCGTGGCAGCGCTCTGCGAAAGGTGGCTTCGTGCTCCGGCATTAGAAGGCATAGAGAGAGCAGGCCGCAACGGCGAGTGTGTGACCTGGCCTAATCCAGCACCTGGCGGCCACAGCGGGCTGCACGCTTTTCAGCAACGCTTTTCTTATTTCCCATGACATGCGGCTACGCAAATGCAAGAAAACTCCTGGTTAAAAAAAGCCACCTTTGGTGTGAGGTACAATTGCCGATGCAATAGGGCCCTTGTGCGTGGCCGCAAAATAAAAATGTTTGCGTGTTTCCCGCCCCCTCCCCTCCACTCTTCCTTTTTCCCCTGACGAAGGAAGAGGAGGTCTAGAATCAGACAGGGGCAAAGGGGATCCGAAATGCACAATGGTTTCTAGCTGGCTTGGGGCAGAATGAAAATGTTCCACTTCCAAGCAGGTTGGTGACAAACTTCCGAAAAGTTTTGCATGGAGCGAGCCCTGGTTATCGTGCTACTTCTTGCCAGGAAAACACCCCTCCCCTCCCCTCCCCTCCCCTCCCCTTCCCTCCCTTTTTTTCTATCCTGCCCTAATTGCAACTCAGGCTGCAGCATAGAGCAGCAAGGTGCTTGGCCTGTGTCCGGTTGCTCTGCCTTCACCCTCCTATCTTCGCCGGCTAATGACGCATAGCTTCCCCGTTAGTGCCTCATTACCATGCACATCTGCTACCACCTCCCTTCTGCCCCTGGCATGCTAATTACGATGCAGGAGGAGCTGGAGACCCTCCCATTTTCCCTCGCCCTCTGGTGCAGGGACCCCAGCTGGAGAAAGCCCTGCTTATGGCACTGTTCTTTCGCTACAGTGACATGCACTGGGGAGTCGCGACCCCTTGCTCAGGGGCCTCGACCAATGTTCCTGCTACTGTTTTCCATCCATGTGCAGAATAAATTTTATGTGCATCAAGGCATGTGCGGATGTGCACCACCCAGAGAACACATGCTGCCGGCGGTGTGTGCTCTCCTGATCAACGGGGTGACATTTGAATCTCTCCTGGTTGGATGCCCAAGTGCTCAGCATATAGGGAACACTGGCCTAGACGGGCGTATTGGTTATGTCTGGGGCCCAGGAGTCACTGCACTGTCATCTGGAGACCTCTCCTTTGAATGGGGGCTGTTTAAAAACACAGAGCCTCCGGGACACTGTGGCACTTACCCAGCTGGACTGAACTGTGAAACTGACTTGACCTACCTGCCTTTTGTCTCCAGCAGGGATCCCTCTGGGCACCAGCTGCTTCCGCCCTGATGATGGAAGCTTTTCGCTTGGCGTTCTATGTGTCCCTGGGCCAGCTGCTGCTGGGGGAATCACGCCTGGCAGGTGAGAGAAAAGTCTTCCCCCAAAGTGCTAGGGACCATCTAGATCAGGGCTGGGCAAGATGCGGCCCAGGGGCCGTATCCGGCCCCTCTAACACTTGGATCTGGCCCATGGACCGTCTCTGGCCACTTTCTATTTATATCCCGCTGCCCGTGCCACTGGATTTCCAGGTGGCGGCTCAGGCAGCAGAATCCTATTCAAATGGCTCCTGGCTCCTGGTTGAGGCGCTACCCCAGCAGGGGCTGGAGCCATTTGCCCTTTAAATAGCTGCCACAACCCCAGGCGGGTGCTAGGCAATACAGTGGAAGCGGGGCCAGAAGCTTGCGAGCCCTTTGCTGTGTTTTTACTTCAAAGCCTCCGGCCCCAGACGACGCTAGCGGGAGGCTAGTCCGTAGCCCCGCCCCTTCCACCCCAGACTCCGCCCCTTCCGGGGGTGGAGCTGGCCGGTGATCATGTAGCAAAATTCATTAAGTGCCGCCCCCCCCCCTTGCAAAAATGATTGCCCATCCCTGGTCTAGACACGTTCCCGTCCTACTCTGGGATGAGGTGACCTGCGCAGCTGCCTCCTTGATGGTAGCGCATGGGACTCACCCTTGTGTGGCGTATTCTGGTGTGTGCAAGGGTTTAGCGTGGCTAGAGGTGCAGCCAAGTTGTCGTCAGGTAGGACAGCAGCTTTCAAACTAGGTTGTGGCCCAGCACTGCGTGGGGGAATGACGGGCCCTGGGTCTCGGTGCTGCCAGGGGATCAGAGGAGCAGTGGGGGGCTAAGGCAGCTCCCTGCCTGTCCTGGCACCACAGACTGCGCTGGGCCCCAGAAGTGGTCAGCAGCAGGTCGGGCTGCTACGTAGGGCTCCCCGCACTGCCCCTGCCCCCAGCACTAGCGCCGCACGCCCACTGTCTGGAAACCTGCTGCTGGCTGCTTCTGCACCAACCCTCCCCCAAGCCAGAGCCCCCTCCTAGAATTTAATAATGGAGATTGCCTGTGTCCTAGAACTGTCCCCTGCCTTCACAGCAGGACCAAGTACCATCCCTGACAAATTTTTGCCCCAAATCCTTAAATGGCTTCTGCAAGAATTGAACTCACAACCCTGGATTTAGCAGGCCAATGTGCAAACCACTGAGCTATCCCCCACCCTGGAGCCTGCCCTCCAGTCACATGATGTTGGGTCGCGGCATCAACCATTTTCTTCCACTGGGTCATGAGAAAAAAAGTTTGAAACCCGCCAGGCTAGGAGACACGCGGCCAAGTCCCTGGCCCTGTTTCCATTGTAGGGTGGTGGCAGGGGCCAGGACACAAACTCTGGCTGGAGAGGGAGGCTGGGTTTTGCCACATTTCCTCAGAGCGGTGTCTGTGGCTAACGCCTCCTGTGGCCCACCAGTCCCCACTTTGGCCTGCCCCGGGCCCCTGGTATTGTCGAGCCAGGGGGAAGGGAAGGGTTAGACTGCAAGCGGCTGCTCTGCCTGGCCTCCCCAGCATGCAGTTTGCCTGAGGGGCGGTAGGCGGGTGTTTGAGAAGAGCCCTGGGCCGATAATTGATGCTGCCTTCCCCGGTGCTATCCAGAGGCAGCCTGGAGAGCTTGGCAGCAGCTTGGCACTGCGAGGAACTGGTAGGTTTGCCCCTCAGCACCAAGGGTCCGTTTGTTCTCCTCCGCCCTGGGAGCCAGGGGAGCTGATGGCCCAGCCCAGCGGCTCAGGTTCCTTCCACTTCTAGGTCGGAGGTGGGAATAAGTGGCCGGGTGTGGTTCACCAGAGTGAAGGCTTAGTGGGCTGATGGGTCTTTATTTACCTGCGTCTCTGTGGGTCTGGCTACTTGCAGCTCCCATTGGCCATGGGTCACCGTTCATGGCCAATGGGAGCTGCTGGAAGCAGGGTCCCAGTTTGCGCTGCTTTCCGCAGCTCCCATTGGCTGGGAGCAGTGAGCTGTGGCCAATGGGAGCTGCTAGCAGCCGCACCTGCAGACATGCAGATAAATGAAGTGACCAATGGGCTTCCCGGGGATAACCTTGGCAACCTGCATCTGGCCTGTGGGCTGCCTAGTGCCCAGCCCTGTCCCGGGGGCTTCCAAGTCTTCTCTTCAGTAACACACTCATTCCAGCAGGGAGGGGGTGGGACATTGGGGTCAAGCCCCCAGCTCTGATCAAGGCACGTCAGCCAGCCGGGGGAAGGCCTGAGAAGATGAGACTTGCTCTTCTCAGGTCTGTTGCTGAGGGACCTGAGGTGCCTTCTTGCCCCTTTGAGAGGCTCGAATTCCAGGGGACCGTGGGGGCAGGGGAAGCTTTTCTCACCTCTCCTCCACAACCTCAACATGGGCTCAGGCCCAGGAGTCTCCCCTCTTCGGTGGCCTGTGAAATCCGAACCCGCGTTTCATTCCAGGCCTCGCGCCCTGGTCTGAGGTGCGGGAAATGGCTGTGGTGGTTGGGCCTGTGAGCAGAGCTAGTTGCCGTTGAAGGGGCATGGATCAAGCGCCTACGTCAAGAGGGGACCTTTTTTTGGTCTGGGGCCAGTGACCAAGAGAAAAATCAGTCGGGCACCACACACAAGTGAGAAGCAAATAAACCCAACAAACCGGAAACCTCACTGAGTTGGCTCCCAACTGAGACGCCCTCTCCCCCCCCCCAAAAAAAAGCCACTTCACTCAACTTTGGGGCTCCCGCCCAAGTCACTAAGGCCAGGTGTACACGACAGTGGAAGGTCGAATTAAGATACTCAACCCCAGCTATGTTAATTAAGTAGTTAGAGTTCCCACACAGGCTCCACAGCGGGAGGTCGATGGGACCAAATCCTCCCGTCAGCTTCCCTTACTCCTCTCCAGGAGCAGGAATACTGGCACTGATGGAGGTGCCCTCTGAGTTCAATTTAGTGGGTCTTTACTAGACCGGCTAAATCAAACTCCAGGAGATCGATCATGGCAGTGTCAATCTTCCACATAGTGAAGATGTGGCCTCAGACATAGGGTGTGTCTAGACTACTGAGTTTTGTCGACAAAAGTGGACTTTTGTCGACAAAACTATACCAGCGTCTACACTACCGCTGAGTTCTGTCGCCATAACGTCGACAGAACTCAGCAGTTTTGTCGACGCTGGTATACCTCATTTTACGAGGCATAACGCCTTCTGTCGACAGAGTTCTGTCGACAGAAGGTGTTATTGCCTGTAGGGTTGCGTCTAGACTACAGGGGTCTGTCGACAAAGCAGCTTGCTTTGTCGACAGAACTCAATGTGTCTGGACACTCTTTGTCGACAGAAGTTTTGTCGACAGATACTGTCGACAAAACTTCTGTCGACAAAACCCGGTAGTCTAGACGTACCCTTAGAGACTTATCCCAGGGCACAGCCTCACCACAGGCCAGGTAAGAGTTAGCTGGGGGCTGGATCCAGACCGTGAGGCATAGGTTCCACACCCCTGCTCACTTCAGCCTTCCCCAGCAGCGGTCGCTGTACGTCCAGGTGGCTCGTATCACCTGTTTGTCTCTGTTTTCCTCTAACCCTCTATTTTACGCTGCGTCCTTGGCATCTCACGAAGGGCAGACCATGGAGTTGGGTGCCAATGTCGCTGCCTTTGAGCAAGTGCTGTCCCCCTCTGTTATTTACGGTCCTATCACACGATGAGACCTGGATACGCTCCCGCAATGAAGCTTTGGATGCCCCCATGCAGCGCCACTGCAGGGGAGCTGAATACTTCACCTCGGACGCTTGTTTTCTTCCACGAGTTCCCAGAAACTTCACAAAGGAGCCCAAAGGCTCGCGCTGGCTCTCACTTCTGGAACAAGAGAGCTGCTTTGAGGCGGTTCCAGCTCCCCGGAGCCCTGCGGCAGCGACGGAGAAAGCCGGGTTTGTTCTACAACAAGCTAGAGTTCAGCCTAAGAACAGAAGAGGCAAAATTGCTGAACCTTTGTTAAATGAAAGAGCCCAGCTGCTTCCATTGGAAAGTGCCCTGGATTCTTCTGCTCTGGGTTTTTCTCCGCAGCCTGGCAGGTCGGGGTCTCTCGCCTCAGCCTTGCGTTTTCCCGTGGAAAAGTGATTCTGGGCAGCGAGTAAACAACGCGCTGGACTTTTCGTCCAGCACCTCCAGGCACTGCCACGTAGCCCCCGCAGCCCTGGGGAGAGAGGTGATCGGGATTAGTGGGAATTATGCAGAGGCTGAGGGTCACGTGGTCAAGCTGGGGGTAGAACCCAGAAGTGCTGATCTAACCACAATGTGCACCTGGCTTCTCAAAGCTCTTCACAAAGGAGGGCAGGGTCGTTATCAGTGTTCCCTTTCCATCCAGGTGCGGAATAAATGTATGTGCACCAAGGCATGTGCACCACCAGTAGAAACAACACCTAGCTGTGGGCTCTCTGCTAATCAGCTGGGCAGCATTGGAATCCCCCCTGAGCAGCTGCACAAGCACTCAGCTTACAGGGAACACTGGTTGTTAGCTCCATTTCACAGATGGGGAAACTGAGGCACAGGGAGCAGAAACAACTTGCCCAGTATCAACCTGCAGGCCAGAGGCATTACCCAGAAGTGAACCCAGGTCTGTCAAGTCTGGTGCCCTGCCTACTAGGCCATGCTGTCCCCTACTGTTCAAAACTCCTGCAGCAGTAACTGGCATTTCATTCTGTGTGCTCTGGAAGGTGGCACAGCGAGGCGGCAGCTCCGGCTGAGTCTGTTCTCTGCTCAGTCACCACAGGGGTCCTGTCTTCATTTCACTCACTTTCCAAAGAGGGCCCCGTGTGCCACGCCTGGGCCAAGGGGCTCTCCCAGGGGACGGAAACAGGACGTGGTGGGGTCCCAGCGGCTGCATGGCCAGGTGCTGTCTGCTGCCACAACCCTGTTTCACTGGGAGTCTCGCTCTGATGTGATTTTTTGACAATAACCCCCCCCCCCGCCTTGCAGACTTGTCATAGGGAAGATGATTCAAAAATGCCCAGGGACGTGTCTCCATGAATCAGCTTCAGGGATCCCGGTGAGGATGCTAGTGACATCCCTGGGCAACCTTTCCTGGAGCGAACATTTAGGGTCTTCTGTACCCGGCGCAGCTGGGATGGATACGTGTGGCCCCTGCATTGGTGGGTATTTGCTGCTCACCAACAGTGGGATGAACAGAATAAACCCAGCAGGTGTCATCGAGCCAAACTCTGAGCCTGAAACCGCCCCAAGTCCCCACAAGTCACAGGGAGTCATTCCCTGGATCAAATGCCCCCGATGACACATGATCATGGCCTTGTAAAAGCAGCGTCCTAGTGCAGCTTGAACCTTTCTAGTCCTGGCGGGTGCTGAACCAGAGCATTTGCTGGACTACGGGAGGTCAATATTGTCTAGCGGCGTTACCAACCCTTCCACTGCTTGCTGGGCTCTGAGAAAACATTTTGGGGCAAATTAGAGCAAAATAACAGCCCAGAACACTGCACGCCAGGATGGGGAAGGGGGGCTGTAAACAAACTTTATGGGACTTTGGGAAACTTGGCCTCCCCCAGGCTAAATGGACATGCGACTAACTGAAATCATGCTGGACTGTGGATGTTGCCAGACCAGAGAGTGCCAGATTAGGGAGGTTCAACCTGCAGCATATCCCTCACCAAACTATCTCGTTTGTATTTGCAGGCGCAATCGAGACTGGAAACACTGTCAGTAAGGTACGTCGGCGTTTGTTACTATGCAGAGGGGAATGTTAATGCAAAAAGGCCTATTTCGCTCCAAAGGGGGATGCTGGGTTCAGTGCAGAAAATGTGATCAGGAAGGATGCATTTTTGTAATGAATGTTCATGGTTAATGACATTTGTTTTTCTCTCTGTGTTTTTAAATGGATTTTATTTGTTTGCCTTATCAAAATAAGCCAGCTAAGCCTGAAGGAAAAACCCACCTTCAGCTATTATTATTTCAGGACGGTAGAAGTGGCACTTCACAAATAAACTCACCGATGATCATAACACACTCTTGCTAGTCTGTGGTTTTAGCAAAATAGAACGCAGCATTCTTAGCCAGACAGGCACAAAACCCTTGTTCTTAGCCCGCCGGTCGCGTTTTTACTGCCAGTAATGACAATTCACAATAATTCAGGGAGAAGGGGAGCCAGTGCCTCAGGCTTTTGCATGAGGGAAGAAATAGGCAATTAAAGGACATTTGTTAATTAAATCTAATCCTACCAAGCCTGCTCAGAAATAGGCTGCAGGTCTGATAGCAGTGCCGATGGGCATCCCCATCCGAGCTGTGATCTAGCCAACGAGGCTCAGCCCGGCCATGAAGACATGACGGTTTCATACAATCCTAGGGCTGGAAGAAACCTCAGGAGTCATCGAGTCCAGCCCCCTGCCCAAAGCAGGACCAACCCCAACTCAATCACCCAGCCAGGGCTTTGTCTAGCTGGGACTTAAAAACCTCCAGGGATGGAGATTCCACCCCCTCCCTAGGGAACCCATCCCAGCGCTTCCCCACCCTCCTAGGGAAATGGCTTTTCCTAATATCCAACCTAGACCTCCCCCGCTGCAACTTGAGACCATTCTCCTTGTTCTGCCATCCGTCACCACTGAGAACAGCCTCTCCCCATCCTCCTTGGGACCCCCTTCAGGTTTGCATGAGCGTGCCTGGAACCAGGGGTACATACTCCCTCCCGTTCCCACCACCATGTCTTCTCTCCTGTTTGAGTCCTGCTGGCTACATTCAAACTAGCACGGCTGGATCTACTCAGCTCCGGCAGCCGGGTAGACACACCCTATCTCATATTGATATTAGGTGGTGTCTGGAGGCCCATGCCCAGCGCAGGATTCCAGTGCATGGTGCTGTACACACAAAGGGAGGGGGAAGTGACTAACCCCAGGTCACTCAGTAGGTCTGAGCCGGGGAGCAGGACCCAGCTCTCCTAGGTTACAGCAACACCCCACAAAACAACCCCTTGCGGCACTGAGTCTGCGTCTGGGGGGGCTGGCGCTCGGGGGCTAAACGTAGCAGTGTGGACGCTCCCACTCTGGCTGGAGGCGGCTACACAGCCCAGCAAGGGGAGGGGGTTTTGCCCTCGCACCCACTTCAGCAGAAATGTCTGCTCTGCTATTTTTAGCCTTGTAACATGAGCCCTGCCCGCTCGTGTCCGTTGCCGGGGGGCCTTTTTGGCAGTAGAGATGTGCCCTAAATTCCCGAGCAGGTGTTCTATCCACTACACCACTCTGCTTCTGAGAGGGAGGCCGGCGAACAGACATCGATCCATTCACTGGGTTGCTGATTAAAACACCGTGCCGGCTTTTAACTTCTTGCAGGATTGCTTACTTCCTCCCCTGGTCATGTGACTTCCCGATGGGCAAGTTTTTGTCCCTTCCTCTCGTTCTGTGTTCTTTAAATGGCCCCGAAAAGACTGCAGCTTGTCTGACAGCGCTTGTCTCTGGCAGGGTCAGCATGGCCTGCCCGGGTCTTAGCCCTGGTCTACACTAGGGCTCTAGTTCAAAATAACCCCCCTTAGGTCAAATGAATAAGCAGAGCATCCACACTACCGATCCCGTTATTTTGAAATAACAGGCCTCTCTCAGAAATCTGTACTCCTGCTTTCCTCGAGGAATAACGCCAATTCCAGAATAGGGATTTTGAAATAGTGGCAGTGTGGACGCTCCGGTGCAGCTATTTCAAAATAACTACGCCCCAGAGCATTCATACTATTTATTCCCCAGTGCTTCCTAGGGCTCTAAGTCAAGGACGCGTGTCCACATTAATGGAGCCTGTCTCGGACTCATTTCAAGGCCTCCCTATAGTGAGGACATGCTATTTTGATTTTGTTTTGGGAGTTATTACATCGATTTTAGTTATTTCTAAATAGTTTCCTAGTGTAGACATAGCTGCTGACGGATGACACCCAACTCAGGAAGTGATCTTGGGAGGTGCCCAGCGTTTTCCGTTCCAGGGGTGCTCAGCACTCTGGGAGATGAGCCCCCTTTTCCTGTTGGCCCTCCTGCAAAAATAGCAGCTCTTAGGTTTTCTTTTGGCAGCAAAGTAGGAGACACAAACAAGTCTTATAGACTCTGAGCTGTTTCCAGGCAGAGCTCAGAAAAGCTTTAGCAGAGGTCTGGCTCTGGCCCGAAAACTTTGACAGGGTGGCCAGGCGAGGTTTATGAACGTCGAGAAACCGTTTCCCGTTCTGTGCATTCCATGCCTCCCGCTTAGCTAATGCTCCCTGCTGTTCTGTGCCTCCTGGAAATGCGCTCTAATGAGGCCTTAATTGGCTTCCAGCTGTTTTGTGAGCCACGGAAATTGATCGGTTTTGAAAGCCCGTGTATGTGGCATGTATTCTAAGAAGCGAGACAACATTGAAAGTGATTTTTGTTTGGGTAAAACATGTTGGCAACACAAGATGCACGGGAGTGATTTGTGAATTGCCGTTGGGGAGCGAGTGACAGACGACGGAGACAAGGGGGAGACCTGTCACTGGGAGCGCTCTGCTGCGAGGGAAAAGCTCTGTGGCTACGCTGACCGCAGTGGGTTTGTACTGGCTTGCACCCGCTGGGAATCCAGCCTGGTGAGTGTAGACACTGAGTGCAGGCCACACATGAAATGTGGGCCCCCGGTGCTCCGACTTCAGGGAGGCTGCAGATGGGAGGACGTGGCCTTCGGAGCTCCCGCAAAACCATGCGGCAAGTGCCTGGCTGCAAACCCTAGGCCAGGTGGTGCTCTGATGCCACCAGGCGCTCAGGACCCGCCTGCCCCAGTGTGGATCTGCCTTTATCAGAGCCGTGTCACACATGCCTGTGGAATGCATTCGCCCCCCAAGTCCTGGTGCAGAGCACAGCCAGGAGCTGGCTTCCTTCCGTCTCCACGCCGAGCACCTCGAAAGGAGCAGCTTAGTGCCCAATGGCTTTGGCACCACTGTGTGCCTCAGTTTCCCCATCTGTCACAAGGGGCTAATGCTATTAAACTGCCATCTTTGGAAGGAGAGGGTATGTATCAAGCCCGTTGCAGGCCCGTGTTGATCAGTGTCTGGCTGTGATGCTGCCTTTTTATTGGTAGATCTCAAAGCCCTTTAGGAAGGAGGGCAGTATCGCGAGCTTCACTTTACAGGTGGGGAAACTGAGGCACGGAGTGGCCCACGGTCACCTGCTAGGCCAGTGGCAGCACTGAGAATAGCGTGCAGGTCTGCGAAGTCCATTCTAGGGCTCTATCCACTACCCCGTGCTGCCCCGTTACAGCGAGCGAAGGGGGATTCACTCACTGCAGTGAGGAAGGTGACTGAATCCCGGCGCTCGATGCCTGGCTGGAAGGTGGAATTGGAGCATCCCGCAGCTTGAAAGCCGACGTGTTAATTCCGTGGCACCTGTCAGCTGGTGAGGCCCAGGGAGAGGGACCGTTTGTGTTCCGGGTTTGCCTTGCACCGTGGGGGTCTTGCCCGGGACCCAGGCCCCGAGGTCCAATACACATTGGAAATCCCCGCGGTTCAGGTGGAGCTCCAGTGGCTCACCCCGAACGCTTTGCCCTGCAGGGCGGCGATGCAGAAGGACAAGGGGGAACGGACGCTCAGATGCTGACGGTCACAACGATCCTGGTAAGGCCACGGTGCTGCTAGGCCTTCGCCCCACCCTAGGCCCGCACAGGGCTTGGTCTGTCTTGAGTTCAGACTCCCCTCCCTGTCTACAGTGCACTCAGGGACCAGCTAGCACAGGTGACTGGCGGCTTCAAGGACCGAAGGATCAGCGGGGGGGGGGGGGGAGGGTGATTCTTTCACACACGTTCCCTGGGGAGAGCCGGGCCTTCTCCCAGCCACACGTGGCTGACGCCCGCTGAGCACGGCGCAAATGGCTCGTGCCCCGCCGCGGAAGTCGGTAGCCAGGCCCAGACGTGTCGGTCAGCCCTGCCAGGAGGATCAAAAGCAAGAAACAGACCATGGCTATGTCTACACTACAGAGTTTTTCCGCAAAAACTCGAGGTGCGTCCACCCTGCAAGCACATTTTTGCACAAGTAAATCGAAAGATCGGAGGGATTTTTGCGCCATCGGTAATCCTCACCCGATGAGGGAGAAGCCTTTTTGTGCAAGAGCTCTTTCGCAAAAAGGCGTGTGTGGAGGGGGAAGAGGGGTTTTTTGCGCAAGAAGAGGGCACAGGTGGCCTCTCCGTCCTTAGCAATCACTGCTCCTTGCGAGAGTGTCCATGCAGTCTGGACGCTCTTGTTCGCAAAAGCCCATCGCTTTTTCCGTGCGCTTTTGCAGCGTGGACGCGCTCTTGCACAAGAAGTATTTGTGGAAGATCTCTTCCGACAAAAGCTTCTTGCGCAGAAAGCCTGCAGTGTAGACATAGCCCATGTGACAAGCCAATACAACCCTTAGGGGTCAAAAATAAGGCTGCCCAGCTGTGAGAATACAGGGGCTGGTTACGAACTCAGCATTTCCCTTGGAGGAATGAGTGATGGCTAATGGCTCTTACCAGCCAGAAGGGGCGTGGGGGAGCCTCGGGGGCGGGGGGTGGGATGCCCCACAGCTAAATCCCGTGTTCTAGCAACAGACTTTGCATCTGCCAATGTGGGGCACAGCCCTTTGCCAGGCAGAGGCGGGCGGAGGGTGCCGAAACGGGGCGGGATCTCACTGGTGGGGGATGGTGGAACAGGCCGGTTTCAAACCTCCCCCCTCTGGTGCAGCAAGACCCCTACGCGATGGCGAGAGGCACAGAGCTGGAGGGGTACTGCCTGGATCTGCTGGACGCGCTCGCCAAGATGCTGCACTTCAACTACAAGGTGACGCAAGTGAAAGACGGCCGCTATGGGGCTGTCTCCGCCGATGGGAACTGGACCGGGATGGTCGGCGAGATCGTCAGACAGGTGAGTTTCCTTGGGACGTCCCCAGGTGGAAACAACTATGGCAGTGGCTCTTTGAACAGCACCTTGTGCAGGGGGGGTTGCTGGCTGTGACAGACCCGTGCTGCCCCTGCAAGGGATTCTGGTTTCCCTGAGAACAGGAGAGAGCAGCTCCACTGCCCACTTCACCTCCATACCAACAATCAGAGTGCCAGGCGCATCTCCTTTTCACACAGCACTTGGCCAGCTGTAGCATTATCCCCATTTGACAGATAGGAAAACTGAGGCCATTGAGGACTCTGGGAATAGAAAGAGGACTGCCTGGCTCGCTGGGTGGTGCTCCGACCCACAGGGTGTGCTGCCTCTAGGTTGCAGTCCAGTGCCTCTCGGTAATCCCCATGAAGCTGCAATGTTCCACTCGCTTTAGGATGCTCAAGATAAAGGAAACAGTCTGAAAGCCAAAGTGCTGGCTGAAATGCACCCGAGACGGAGTCTTTGTTAGTGGGGATTGCGGAGTCAGAAGGAAACTGATGAAAACCCCTTAGAGGCTGGGTTGAGTGCACTTGCCAACATTCAAAGATGCAAGATCGGTGAGGTAACAGGTTTTATTGGACCAGCTTCTGTTGGTGAGGGAGACAAGCTTTCACGGCCCACAGAATGACCAAATTAGCTCCAGAGCTTGTCTTCTTCACCAACAGAAATCTGCCCAGTAAAAGCTCTGACCCCACCCACCTTGTCTCTCTGATTTGCTAGGACCCACCTGGGTAACTTTTAAAAACTCTTGAACACAGCAGCGGCTCCCCAAGGGTGTGTTTGCTGCACACATCCCGTCTTGCAATGTCCATGGGTCTGTCTGGATACGTGGCAGGGCTGGTTCCAGAAATTAAGGGCCAGCCCAAGTTTGTGCCCTTGCAGGTACATCTGTGGGTGGGAGAGAGAAAACAGGCCCCTTGGCGAACCCAGCTATGGTTTTGTCTACACTGCTAGATTAAAAGCGCAGCTGCGGCAGGGTGGTCATGGCACCAGCGCTGGGATCCTGTTTACACCAGCGCTTTGGAGCGCTGTCACTTGCTGCACTCGGGGGGTGTGGTGTGGGGGTTTACACCCCTGAGCGAGAAAGTTACAGCGCAGGGAAGTAGCAGTGTAGACCAGCCTGAAGTCAACTGCTTACCGACTCGTTGGAATGGGCACCTTGTCCTGTCCTTTGCTGCCACCTGGTGGCACGAGGCAAGTAAGCGCCTCTCCTGGCTCCTCCCGAAATGGGGGTGGTCGACGGGGTCTCCACGGCGGGGGAGGTGGCCAGAATGGCAAACAGGAGGCTGCGACGAGGCACCACGACGTGCTTTCTCCTGCGGCCCTGGGAACGGAGAAGCCTCCAGCTCGCGGCCCGCCCCCCGCGTTGCTGAGGCGCCCCGGCTTGCCCTGCAGGAAGCAGACCTCGCAGTGGCCCCCTTGACCATCACGTCGGCGAGGGAGGAGGTGGTTTCCTTCACCACGCCGTTCCTGTCCACGGGGATCGGGATCCTGTTCAGGAGAGACGCCGCCTCCCAGGACACCTCGTTCTTCGGCTTCCTCGCTCCCTTCAGCAAGGAGACCTGGGCCGGCCTGCTGGTGGCTTACCTGCTGACCTGCCTCTGCCTGTTCCTTGCGGCCAGGTAAAGAGGCATCCGGGGTGCTGTACAGTGTGTGTGGCCTTCTCGGGGCCCTCTGTTTTCCCCAGCCCCCGAGCAGGCTAGCCACAGCCCCTGCACCCCTCAGAGCCGCTCGCTCGGCTACAGCGCAGCCCCTAGCACCTCCCTTGGAGGCTCATAGAATGCCAGAGACCACGGCAACATCAGAGTCTCTTCCCCTCTCGCTAGGCACAGTGCAGCACGTCTCTAACACGGTCAGGCGCTTTGCGTGGGCCATTCAAACCAGGGCTGGGCAACCTGCCGCCCATCGGGGTCTACGTGCGGCCCGCGAGACATTGTATTTACTACTGCCCGGGCTCGAAGTTGCCTGGTTCCGATGGTTTCCTTCCACGTAGATTTTTTTCCTGCCGGTGTTGCTAGTGACACGCACTGAAAGCAACGGGCGTGTGAAGCAGGGATGTTGGAGTGCAACCGCCTAACGGTGTACCCGATACGCTGCCTGTCGGTTAATGGTGCCGGCTACACTCAGCCGGCTCCCGGAGGCTTCGCTGTGGGCTCGGTGGTATAAACCTTATTCAAGCTTAACGCTTGATACTTTAAATAAGCGTTAGACTGCAGAGCGCACTGCGTGTACCCACTGAGATCTTCAGCAGGCACACGGTCGCCTGTGGAACCGACGTAACGTCCCTCACGTGACGCGAGGGGTGTGTGAATTGCACAGCACGTTGACTGCGAGACCAATGAAAGCGCAGGTTCAGTCAGCACGCCCTGCTAATTCTAGGCTCGCAAGCACAGCGAGCAAAACTACCCTGTCCCGGGAGACTGTCTTGGTGATGTCAATCTTGCAGCCCACGGAGACGAAGGAGGCCCACTCACTAGCTTGAGTCTCCCGTTGCTGATTTAAACATCATTTTAGCCCCATAGTTTCACCTTCATCTCCATTAATTTCTCTCCTAAAATCTGGCCGTAGTTGTATCTAAGGCTCAACTCCTGCTGCGTTGCATCTCCGGGTGCTTCTGTGGGTGAAATTCTCTCCCCTCCCGTCCCCCGCTGAGCAGCAGTATCCGGGCATGTCGGGGGAAAGGAAGGACTTCAGTCCCCACCTGCAAGCCGGCTGCCATGGAGCCCCGGTGCAGCCTCAGGCGAGAAGCGCAGCAGCTGCTTTGCATCCCGTGCGCTGGGGGTTCGCTGCGGGAGCCACGGAGTCGCAGACCCAGCCACCCGCCGGCGAGGGCAGCGCCGTGTGCATGGGGCGGGGGCTGGGCTCCCCGCTGCAGTCGAGTTGAGGATGCGTACGGCCCGTCCTACCTGCCGCGAGCGAGGCCTCTCCGGCGCCAGAGGCCTCGGGTTGTTCCTCCTCCTGCCTCCCTCACTTGGAACTTGCCGCATGGAAGTCGCTCTTCCTTGAGGCTGTGTAGCCTGGGCTGGAGAGCTACACCCCCTGGGGTCAACGCACATCTGCCAGCGTCCGTGCACAGCCCGCTCCCTGCCCCCCCAGTCCCCAGGCAGAGGGGTCTTGTGGTAGCGCCCCGGAGATGCTCCGCCACCCTACGCAGCCACCAAAAGTGTAATTGTAAATGGTGGCCCCCACATTCCCCCTCCCCCTCTGGGTGACACCCCCTCACCAGGGCTGACTGTGCTCCATGTGCTGGGGCCCCTCCCGTCGCTTTGTATCAGCCCTTTCCCTTCAGTGCCGCCCCTCTTCCCGCGAAGGGCCCGACGTCGCGTCCCCGCGGTTGTTCCTTCCAGCTGGCTGCCATCGTGGGCAGGTGGGGAGAACGAGGCGCGTCCCCAGGCTTCCTAGCTCTGTCACGCCCCAGCGGGAGGGCAGCATCCGCTGGTCTCCTCAGAGGCAGCGTCCCCGGTGCTCCCCGCAGGAACGCGCTCCCTCTGAATCGGGGCACAGCAAAACCCCAGCCCCGCTGACGTCGTGACACGGAGTTGCTTTCCCTAGACTGAGCCCCTGTGAATGGAAGGAGCCCACGAGTGAGGAGAACCGCTTCACCTTTCTGAACAGCCTCTGGTTTGGAGCAGGTGCTCTGACCTTGCAAGGTAGGACCCCACTGGGCCTCGGGGAGAGACCAGCTCGCCCACCGGCTGTCGGGGAGCCGACCGGACCATTTCAGCCCACGTCCCTCGGGGTGGAAAGGCTCTAGAGTGCCCTGCCTAGCTGCGTTTTATTGAGCATGCCGTCTAAGCAGGGAATCCAGCAGCTAACGCTGCCCATGGGACCTGCCATCCACAGGGCTCTGTCGACGGCCAGCATCTTAGGAATCTCTCCTCGTAAGTGCCCGAGCGGGGGAAGTCTGGCTTCCTGTGAGGGACGTTCCGGTACAAACACCCGTGTGCGTGCTCCGCGGGTGGCAAATTCCCCTTTGCGGTTGGTGATCGGCACAGATTCCCCACCGCGGGCGAGAGTCTGGCTGACGCAGCGTCGCGTTGCAGGGCTCGTGTGCTCCGGTGGGCCGGCGTCTTGCGTCGCTGACCAGAGACGCGCTCGTTGTCGCGCGACCCGCGGCCCTTGGAATACCCGTGCAAACGTAGGCGCTGCCCTGGGCCCTTCTGCGCGTTGAGCGCCTAACGGCGCGGCTGCCTTGGCTCTCCACAGGTGCAGCGCCTCATCCCAAAGCCCTCTCCGGGCGAATAATCGCAGCCATCTGGTGGGTGTTCACCATCTCTCTGCTGGCGGCCTACATTGCCAACTTCACCGGCTTGCTGCGCGCTGGGGACGAGCCGCTCGCCATCCAGACGTTCGAAGACCTCGTGAAGCAGAGAGAGCTCGAGTTTGGGACTGTGGAAAGTTCCTCCACCTTCCAGTTCTTCAAGGTGCTGACCCGCTAGCGGAGTCCCTAAGAGCCCGGGAGAGGGGCTTGGGCTCAGCAAGGCCGATGCGAGCCGCGTTTTCAGGAGCTCCTTTGGCTGAGCTAGTGAACACCCTGGATAGGTTAGGGAGGTCGACAGACTTGCCGGGCCCCTGACCAAAGTGGTGGGGTGGCTCCATGTTCCCAGAAGGGGCGGAGCCACCGGCAGAAGGGGTGGGGCTTCAGGCAGAAGGGGCAGGGTTGGGAGCAGCCAGCCTTCAACATTGCCCGTTCCGGCAGCGATTTAAAGGGGTGGGGGCTCCAGCTGCTGCCGCTTCTGTCACAGCAGTGGTGGCAGACTGGAGCACCTTTGGATGGTCGGCCCTTAGGGCAACTGCCCCCTTTGCCCCCAACTCCGTCGGCTGTGTGTGTCCCTGCCCCGGCTGGAACGCTTTACCCTTGATCTGAAACCGCTCTGCTTTCCCGAGAGACGGGGGCGCTTGCCAGCCAAAGGAGGTACCTGGGCAGCTCTCAGGGGGGTTCAGCAGGCGCCTGTGGATTTTGTACCGCGGCGCCCTTGCTCGCTGGGAGGGCTGACACGTGACTTGTGGGCTGCAGAACTCCCGGAATCCCACCCACCGGATGATCTACGAGTACATGGACAAGAGGAGAGACTACGTTTTGGTGAAAAACTACCACGAGGCAGTTCAGCGGGTGCTGGAGTCGAACTACGCCTTCATCGGGGAATCCATCTCCCAGGACCTGGCCGCGGCCCAGCACTGCAATTTGATCAGGGCCCCCGAGGTCGTTGGAGCCAGGGGATTTGGCATCGCCACCGCTAAGGGTAAGACAGCGTCGGCCGCTTCGTTTCCACCCCTCCCTTTCCTTGCAGCCGTGCCACAGCGCTAAGGACCCCGCGTTTCCAGAGCCGCCTCAGGGCCCTTCTGCCAAGGCACGTAGGACAATGCCAATGGGCCAGGTCTGAAAAGTGCAACCAGCCTGTCTGGTACCTTACGACTCTAGGGCAGCTCTGTGATCTGGAACAGCGTCGAAATCCAACATATTAACCCTACTGTTGACTCTGGCCTCACAACGCGTTGCTCTCTGGTACAGACTCTTCAGTAAGGGGTGGAAAACACATGGCCTGGCCAGCCCAGGGCCAGATCCCCCAATTTTTTACCCCACCTCAGAGCCTGGGGGCTCCCCAAAAATCTACTAGCCTGGGCCCCCCCAGCTCTGATGTGCATGGGGAATGTGGAGTGTCTTTCTGCCTCTCAGTTGGGGGCCATGTCAGCGACTTTTTTTTTTGCTTCTCACTTTTGGGTGGCCCCCCCCAACTGGTTTTTCTGTGGGACAGCAGCCCCCAACCCAAAAAAGGTTCCCCGCCCCACACTTTAGAGGCTAACACATCCTCTGACAATCAGCAATTGGGTGATTTTTTTTTCTGTAGCCCCAACGTCAGAAGCGCAGACAACATAATTTGGAGCCCTAAAAAAGGAAAATTAAAAGGTCGCTACCGCCTCATGGGAAGTCTTTGATGAGTGTTCCCTTCTCTTCAAGGGCTGGTTGCTCATCCTTTTTCCATTGCCCTTTCTTGGCTCTTTTCCATTATTTTTATGCAAACTGGCATGAGGCTAGCATAGCTGTTCAGCAGCACCCATCCTTAAGCTGCGCTGTTTTGTGAGACGACTGGTTTAACGAGGCAAAAATGTACCGTTATCTTTCATGCCTACCCCATTTTCCTCGCCCAGCGCTTCAGAAATTCCACACTCAGGGTACAGCTAGATGTGCTTTCATTTTCGAAAGAAGATATGCAAATTCAGCGCTAATGCGCATATCTTTGTCTGATCGCTTTTTCAAAAATGTTTTTTTTCAAAAGTGAAAGCAGTTTAGACGCGATTCTTTTGAAAAAAAAAAACCTTTTTTGAAAAGAACCTTTTTCCTCAAAAATTGAGGTTTACAGGTTCTTTCAAAAAAAGTTTTTTTTTCTCCAAAAGATCCGCATCTAAACTGCTTGCTTTTTCGAAAAAAATAAAACACTTTCGAAAAAGCAATCAGAAGAAGTGATGCAAATGGCATATCGTCTTTCGAAAGTGAAAGCCAGTCTAGATGTACCCTCACGGTGCCTTTGGGCTGCAGCCAGACCTCAGGGGGGTGCATAGCAGCCAACCGCCCGCATATTGGCTGTGTCTAAACTGGCCAGTTTTTCTGGAAAATCAGCCGCTTTTCTGGAAAAACTTGCCAGCTGTCTACACTGGCCTCTTGAATTTCCACAAAAGCACTGACTTCCTACTGTAAGAAATCGGTGCTTCTTGCGGAAATACTATGCTGCTCCTGTTCAGGCAAAAGTCATTTTGAGCAAAACTTTTGCGCAAAAGTGCCAGTGTAGACAGCTCAGATTTGTTTTCTGCAAAAAAGCCCTGATCGCGAAAAATGGCAATCGGGGCTTTTTTGCGGAAAAGCGCATCTAGATTGGCACGGATGCTTTTCCAGGAAAAAGTGCTTTTGTGGAAAAGAATCCGTGCCAATCTAGACGCTCTTTTCTGAAAATGCTTTTAACGGAAAACTTTTCAGTTAAATGCATTTCCGGAAAATCATGCCAGTCTAGACACTGCCATTGTGTATTTATGGGTGGGCCCTCCGCCGCTACCATTGAGCTGTGCGTGTGTGTGTGTTGTATAATGCTCCAGTTCATGTCTCTCGGCTACCCTCCAGGCTCAGCGTGGGCCAATACACTCTCCGTTGCGGTCCTGAAACTGGGTGAATCGGGTGACCTGGACTACCTACGCAATAAGTGGTGGGAGACCACCTGTTTTCGGAAGGGCCCGGACCCGTGGAGTCCTCTGAAACCCCAGGCCATAGGTGGCCTCTTCTTGGTTCTCGCGGTCGGCCTCGCACTGGGAGTGATTGTGGCTTTGGTGGAGCTGTCGAACAAGAGCAGACACACTGCTGAGCAGGAGAAGGTAAGTGGCACTGACACGCGTGCTTCCCTGGGCGCTGCCTGGCTCTCCTGCGAAGGGCCTAGCGCCGCCCAGCACAGCCGCCCCTCTTCTGATGTAACTAGTGAGTCAGTGAGGGGTCTGGGACCCCCACCCGTGTTCCCTATAGGCTGGACGCTTGGGCGGCTGCTCAGGAGACATTCTAATGCTGCCCAATGGATTAGCAGCACGCCCACCGCTAGGTTTTTGTTTCTGCGGATGGTGCACATTCACACATGCCTCAGTGCACAGAAAAAAATTATTCTGCCCATGGATGGGAAAAAATCTGCACCTGGATGAAAAAGATTAGCAGGAACATTGAGCCCCCTAGCTGGTGGAAAACCTTTGATGCAGTGTATGTCTGCACTGCAAGCGGAGATGTAAATTCCTGCTTAGCTAGGGGCTGAGTCTAGACCTAGGAGCTCATAGAGGCTTGCACCATGGCCATGCCATCTTTAGCTCGCTCGCTCTCTTAAAGCCACCGAGGATGCAGCTGTCTCAGCTGGACAGTATCTCTCTAGCTGCCAGGTAGTTCTCCCTTCAGAAACAGCCTTGCCTTATTCCCAGGGATCTTTGCAGTTAGCTCTCCATTATGGAATGAGCTGTTTAGTCCTCACGGGGAACGATGATTGTAACATTTCCACAGCCTGTGATTCATGAGGATAGGATTGAGGGGTAGCGAATCAACTGGGAGAAAAGGGTGAAAAAAAAAGGTTAGATTTTTTTTTTGTTTGACTATAGTATCAGTAATGTCCATGAGCCTTTTAACGTATTGAACGTGGATAGACAGAGGACGCCAGGGTATGTCAGTGGTAACGTCAACTGAATTGCTTAAGTCATGCTGCAGTACAACTAGTGCAAGTGGTACACCCACTTGCTTTGCTTCTTCTGGCCTGTTTCCTTGGCAATGGTACATTTGTTCTAACGTACCAGTTGTTCCCCACAAATGCTCTGACAAGCAAGGGAACCACTGCAGAGACGAACCAGCTCTTGCATTGCCTGGATCACAGGTCTGTGCCCAGCAGATTCCTTGGTACCACCAAGGTGCCGTGTACATTCAGCCGGCCTTCTCCTCCCCCGCCCCCTTCCTGTCTTTCAGAAGTCTTGCTGCTCTGCTCTGCTCGAGGAGATGAGTCACCGGTTCAGACTGAAGGAAGGTGCAAGAGAGAATCCAGAAAAAGTTAAACCATAGGAAGCGCTTTTGGGAGCAGTCTCTCAATGTTAATCAATTTCTTGCCTACTGTGTGTAGTCAATAGTGGCTGTTTCTCTGACTGCGTTTTCTGCATTGGCCTATATCTCTGTAAGCCTAGAGGGTAGCTTCCTTATCACTAGGAAAGGTCAATCTCTAGAACGATTGAACAGCACATGGGGACCTAAATAGCTCTGAGGCCTGACTCCAGATCCTGGCTGCTCTAGAGCACTAAATCCAACCTAGCACTGATGAACGACGGCAGCATCTGACGGGTACTGGGCGGCTGACCTCGGTCACAGCTCACAGGTGGAGGCCTGAGCAGATGGAGGGAAGGGGCTCGTCTTTCCTAGAGAGTCTGTCTACACAGGGCTTGGAGATGTGACCTCACAACAGCAGTGAAGCCACAGTAGCCGGGGCTGGACAGCCCTCCCCCATGTTCTGGGTCTGGATTGAAGCACCTAGGCTTTGTACTCTTAGCTAGGCAGTGTGCCCGCAAGCACAGCCTTACTCAAAGCAGCTGGTGACAGTGCAGCTGGGGATGCAAAGAGCATCTTCGATAGCTGTGCCCACACTAGCTCACCCACCCTCAATAGAAAACATAACACCAGCTTACAGGCCTGCTTGTGTCGCCTCTGCGGGAAGTAGCAGCCTCCTTACGGCGGAAGTGTAGCGAGCTAGCTCGAGTACCAGCTCCACAGGCCAGACCCACCCTTGGCTGCGGTGTAACCGGACCTGAGGAAGTGGCTCCTTTGGCTCCGAGTTGAGATACATAAGCAAGAGCAGCTGCGGTGTCTGTGCCCTGTGCTCCCCACCCCCTGCTGATCCTGTTCTGTGACTAAGCCGAGACTTGTAGCTGGCAAACTCGGCATCTTCCATCACTGGCAATTGTTTGGTTAAATGCTCAAAACTGAATGTCACCTGGGGCTGCGCTTGAAGGGGACCAGTGGGAATATGCCAGGACCAAGTGCAGGACGACTAGAATGAGCCACATTTTCCATGTTGGCGCCTGTCAGTTTTCAGTGTGACAGAGATCACGGCTGTACAGGGTTTTGAAGGCTGAAAATGCAACCTGAGTCAAACAATAGCGTTGCTGGACAAAGACCCTTCTTTGGATCCAGTGCATGGGAACGGCTTTCTTAAAAATAAACGGGTAGATTTAGCCTTTAAGTTAATGCAGCTGCTTGGCACCTGCTAATGTTTATCAATATAACTTACTCCAAATAAGATTTAAACAAGTCTGCCAACTGGGAGCAGATAGAAAGGCATAAGGGTTGCAATTCACGCAGAACTTCCACTCTGGGTCAAAGATCATTTGCTTGCCTACCACCAAAGGTGAGTTTTTCCCAGTGCAAACATGTGGCATCAGCCTTTTTTAGGGGGTTTTCCAATATAATTACTCACTTAACATCCGCCACCCGTGGAGAGAGTGCCTTCCATGGAATGTTAAGGGGTTATGCTAAATTTGAACTAAAGCTAAAATACCATAAATCAGCTAAAATACTCTGGCTCTTAAGTCAGCAGGGCCATTTTAAAGGATCACAGTTCAACTACTGGGTACTAAAGCAGAAGGTGGCTGTTGCCTTCACTTGGGCCAAGTCTACACTAAAGAGGAAGGTCAAATCAAGATACTCAACTCCAGCTACGTTAATTACAAAGCTAGAGTTGACGTAACTTGAGTTTCCCCACCATCCCCACAGTGGGAGGCCAATGAAAGCAAATGCTCCTGTTGGTTTCCCTTACACCTCGCAGAGGCAGGAGTACCAGTCACCACTGTGGGTGCCCTAAGTTCAATTTAGTGGGTCTTAACTAGACTCGCTAAACCAAACTCCGGGAGATCAATCACAGCAGCCGTTGATCTTCTGCTGAGTGAAGACATGGCCTTGGGCTCTGGGTGTTGCCTTTCAGCACATCAGATCAGGGATTGGTGGCTGAGCAAGTTAAATTCCAGTTGCATTTCCCTCCTGTATCTGCTGCTAGTTTTGCTTGGCCATATTGGGAAAGGGTAAAGAGGCAGAGTTTCATTAACATACAGAATTCTGTGACAACTGCATAGCTTGAGAAACATGCCTGCATTGCCTTGTGGTAGCATGAACACCTGTAGAGTATCTTTGCACTTGGCAACAGTGCCTTCAAAGCATAAGGGGTTGCTAAAAATGTTAGTGATACAAGCTGATCACTTGGTTGAAGTTACATAAGGGTATGCCTGATTCCAGAGATTAGACAGTAGGAATTTTCAAATTAAACTCTCAATGTCACTGTGCATCTGGTTTGTTTTGATTGATATAAAGGATTGATATAAACCTTTCAAAGGAAGATAAAGGAAGGGGTGATCTCCATCTACCCCCAGAAAGGTAAGAGACCTTCGTCTACCCTTTGGCTGGGTGGTGAAGGAAGAACGAGCATGTTGAGTGGTTCCTGTTCCCTTTCCAGCTTCCTGGATTTTACTGTGCAACTACACGGTGCTTCGGGGGAAGAGCAGACTTCTGGCCCAAGACTATCCTTCCTCTGTAAGGATCACACTGGTACTTTAACACAAGGCTCAGAACGATAGAGCAAATGCTATTTAAAACAAAGCTATGAAAGTCTGTCACCACTGCAAAGTATGGCACTCGGTTAAAAGTAACTTCAGTTAGTGACAAGTGGACGCTGGGTCCCGTTAAGAAGTAGTAGCAGGGTTGTACTTTTCCCTTCTGTATGCCACATTCACATACCTCGTAACAGCAGAACAGCTTGGGGCCTAGGTACTGGGCATTTCTAGCTCAGCAGGCCAGCAGTAAATGAAGAGGTGCTTCCCCACTCCTGCAGCGGTGGATGACTTTTTTTGAGCTGCTCAGGGGTGGGTAAGTACGTTCCCTAGAGAGAGACTCACAGGGAGTTGAAGTTGAGGTGCCGTCTGATACTGCTGCTACATGTACAGTGAAAGTCAGTGGAGTATCCTTCCTTGCAAGCTAATGGAGATGTCACCAGCTAGCAGGCCGACATCACTACACAACTTAGAACATCAGAAGCAGAGGAAAACCAGGCATCTTCTCCCAGGTGTCCTGGGACAACAGCCAGGTAGGAGTCATTGCCATTCACTCTGACTAGCTATTTGATGCTGAATGTCTGGCCATAACCCTCCCGTTTAAGGGAAACCAGAGCAGTGCTGAAATGAATACGAGCACAGCCTGAAGTCATTTGTTTGTTGCAAAGCATGTAGGCCCAGTAGTTTGAGCTGATCAACAAAAGGCCAAGAGTCAAGCATGGATGTGTGTATGTTTAGTCAACACCTGAGAGCTGGGGAGGGTTTTACAAGCAGAACAGACAAAGATAAACGTTTATTAGCTGATTTGGCCTTAAAGATTCAGGAACATCAAATGGAAGGAGAGATTACATAGCAACTCTTGATGGCCTTGTTCCAAATAAATTCCTGATGTAACTGAAGTAGCTGTAGGAGTGAGGAATTTAATCTTGCTTTGGTTCAGGCTGAAGAGACAAATTAGCTAAAGAGACTGGTTTTCCTTGTAGTTTTCTGGATCCCGTCAAAATGTTTTAAGAGCCAAGAGTGGAAGTAGGTAAGCTTCAGGAATTTAACTTCACTGTGTAGCAGTTGGGAGAAATCTCAGCAGCAATAAACTCTCCCATCTGCTACTCTCATTGATGCTCAGATCAGTTACTAACTATTCTAGGCTCCTGTGTCAGAAATAACACTGCTCAGCTTGCAAGGGAGTAAGTCTCTTCCTAGCTTAACTACAGAGAATTTTAAAAAGATCTAAAGTGTTTCATCAACTAAAGTATTCAAATGCAAAGTCAAACGCTTTCAGCATTTTAAAAACTCTATTTGGTATGTGCCAAGTCACGGCTGGCATAGTAAGCAGAGATATAAAAAGATTTCATTGACATTTAAATATATTTCTATATGAATGTCTCACAGAACAAAAAAATAAAGTCTTTCCATCACAAATACTGCAGCATTAAAATAAACACTTACCAAAATAAACAGTGAGTGATATACATATATATTTTGGGTGTATCATTTTATATAATGAATAATATTGTTGCTTTCAGTCACAAAGCACAATATAAATATGGAATTTCATGTGAACTCATTTTCCCTGTAGTAATAAAAATACATTCTTTACAATTAAAGTAACACTAGTGCAAGTCCATTGCTGCTGCCACTCGTCAGCCCCTCACACCCAGTCACTTGCATGGCACTTCATATTTAAAGATGACACTGAAGATTTTCCCACCTAGCCGATCAGCCAGCCAGGAGTTTTTGATGACTGCGAGTTTGAGGCTCTCGCACTTCAGAGCTGCATAGTAGTTTGTATGGATAGCGCGGCCCATCCCTTCGATTATAACCAAGTCGGTCTTCCGCTCCCTGACCAGCAGGGCCAGGCCTTTGTCCAGCCGGCTGTAATGAGATGCAGATACATGACTTCAAACAATGTCACTGTTCAGTTATGTAGTATGGTCTGCCTACCCAAAATCTCAAGGCGACCTTACATTGTTCAGAGCTATGAAAAATGTCACGCTGCATGACGTAGTTCAGTAGCCATAACCTCCACTGAAGATGCAGCTGGAGGAATTCTACTGACCTAGCCTCCAGCTGTCCGAGGTGGATTACCTTTGTGGAAAATCCCCTACCATTGGTTCATGAAGCACCTACCGTACAGCAAAGGTGCTATGCTAGCGTAGTACAGACACACCCTTGGATGTACCTGACAGACCACGGCTCTAAAGTCCATTTGGCTGGCAGGGAGCACTTTCAGGAGCTCCAGAGAATTTACCCTGCAGGGCAGGCAGATTTAGTATTTCGACACTGCCATTGTTCAACATACTCTAGCTAGCTGTGTCCTGGTGTCAGCAAAGGCTACAGCTGCATTCCCAAACCCCAGGAAGTATTCAGGTGGCTAGCCTGTACTACTGTGGATTTACTGCTCCAGTATCTGAGCTAGCGCCATTGGAGCTAGTGCAGGTATGTCTACACGGCCATAGAGGTGGTACTGCTAAGAGCTCCTACAGCCAGTTCTCTCCTTCCCTCAGGGCAGGTTAGGACTCTGGTGATTCCAAGAGGATGAACCTCTTTTAAAACCAATCAGTCCACTAACTAGTAAAAGGGAAATCACGTTTGGAAAGATCAGCTGAGAGAAGCCAAGAGCTACCAACTTATAGTGCAGGGCCTGTGAGACGTGCTAACTGAACTCTCCCCGCTGCTGCGCTCTCACATCAGGCCTACAGAGCTCTAGCTGCCTTCTCAAGAGACAGGCAGACAGCAGCAAAGGGCTGCAGATAACCACGTCAGAGAGAATAAGGGGTGCCAAGGAGGGATAGGAAATCCAGCATTACACCTAGCTCCCAAGTGACAAGTTGCCAGACGTCTGATTGTGCCAAGTACAGATGGGGGCAGGATGTTAGAAAGAAACCAACCACTAGTGGCTTTCAGTTTCTCAATGGGCTGCTGAAAAGGATCTTTCTGTATCAGCAGTTCCAACTGCCAGTACACAGTGGTGCTGGGGCTGGGATATACCCCCGAGCACCTCCCCTCCAACCGTGGCATGTCCTGCCCTGCCTCTCAGCCAACCAGCACCGGGCAGGGGCAGAAGAACAGTTCACTGCGCGATGGGAGGGCCATGCGGAGCCTGGCATGGCAGCTTTAGAGCAGCTGCGACCTCGGCAGCAGCGCTCAGCTGGCAGCTCGGAGGCAGCACAGAGTTAGTGGGGGTGGGGGCTCCTGGGTGGGACTAGCACTGGGGAGCTCCAAGAGGTGGGGGGCGGGGAATCTCACACTAGGGAGTCCGGGATGGGGAGCTGTCAGAGAAGCTCTGGACGTGGCAAGTAGTGAGGGGACTACGGGAAGCAAGGCTGGCACTGGGGACGGGGCTGGCACAGGGGAGTTGGGTGCAGCAAGGCTCTGGGGTCAGTAGCTGGTGCTGGGGAGTAGTGGAGGGGCAGAGGGCTCTAGGGGTTTGGGTTGGCTCTGGGGCACTCTGGGGGCCAGGGCTTTTTATACTTCAGACCAGCAAACCCATTCACAAACTTTTGACGGACCGGTAATGCTTCATTTGCATATCCGTTATTTGCATAATGAATATGCAAACATGTAAAATGCAATGTTACTGGTCCACCAAAAGTTTGTGAATGGGTTTGCCGGTCTGTGGTATAAAAAAGGTTGGGACTCATTGTTCTACATTGGCACTTGGCAATAGGAATCTGAAAAGAGACTGAATCTTGGGGCTAAGTCGCCTTTTCTCTGTCCAGGAGCAAGGACTCGAGTTTGTTCTCTGCCATACATATGGTTGACTGTGCTTGCTAGCAAATCCCGTACATAAGGCACATGCCCCTGAGAAAGCAACTACATTAAGACAGAGACAATTCAGGCAGAACTGCCTACTGTGACGCCAGGGTTAGGCCTATTACTCTTAAGAACTATTTTTCATTTCCTGAAATAGCTCCCTCATTTGATGTATTTTTATTTTAAAAATTCAGAGTGGCTCAATCATCGGAGCCAAAGCTTTTAATGTTTAATCCACTGGAGAGGGTGAAAGTAGATGTGTTTGCTGCAGCAGGAGAGCATTAAGACATCAGACAGACAGCAGGGACTGGTTATCATCATGCACGCTTGTCTGCAAGTTTCCGGATTTTAGAGAAATGCTTTCTATTGAAAGAGCGACTGGGTGATTATTATACTGAAGTGCAAAATCTACCGCACTGCATGACAAAGGCAGAGAATTTACAATACACATTTCATCCACTTGTAAACTCACCTCAGATCTAAACACGGTGAACTCGAGCCTGTTTGTACCAACAGTAGCCTCTCTTCCGTCAATGCAGACCTTTGAAAAAAACAGACAAACCCCCTCATGATTTCTTACACTACCTTCTAAACAAGGAAGTCCTGACGGCTAGGACCCTGGTGGAAATGAGACACACAATGCAGCCAAATGACATTAGTGTAAAACAATGCAAGATTTAATCCTGCACGCCAGAGCCAAGCTCTAACTCCATGGAGACAGATAGGGCAACTTAGGCACTTGGGGTGAATATCTAGCTGCATGGTTGCAACATCCTCTCTCACCAAGGTGCTCTGTGCCTGTTGCTGCTTATTCTTGTTTCTCAATCTTACATACACATTCAGGCTGAGCAGATAGAGTGTCCCGTCATCCTTTTCCAGAATTTCACCTTCAACATATTAAAAGGCTATGAATGAACCAGTAGCTTTGACAATGGGTAAAAAAATTCACTCATGCACCTTTGAAGGGACGCTTTGTACATGGCACTAGGGATGTTAGAAATGGTTTATTTTACTAACTGTGTAGTCACAATTCTTAGTTGTTACACGATTAACGAAATGCTCCCTATCCAGGGGCAATACTGGCAGCCAGAGTGCTCCCAGCCCTCTCCCAGGGAGCCCCTCTGCCACGCCGCAGAAGCAGCCCCGTCTGCAGGGCGCCCTGTGGGCAGGGGCTGCTGCTGCCCTGCACTGCTGCCTCTGTACCAGAGGAAACAGAGTGGGCTGGCAGACAGCTCTCCCACATGCTATTCATTTAAAAAACTCAGAGCATGTGGGCCAGGGAGAGTGTTGTGGTTAATCAAGATTGTTAACCGATAAGCATTTGTTCATCAGGTAAACGGTTAGCCGACTAGCCACTAACATCCCTACACTGCATTAATATGCATTTCTCTTGTTCCATCATTCAAAACAGCTAACATCTGTAAGGATTTGCATGGCATCATTTAAGGGATCCCCAAGAACAGTTAAAAGTATTTCTTTGGTGTTATCACTTTATATTATGAAAGCTGAATGTTTTGGAATTCTAGATTGTTGCAGAATAGGCAGTTTTGAATTTCCACTGTTTTCTTTGTTTCATTTCAGTGTTTCCCCTTTATTTCAGGTCTTGGTTTTCATACTGTAGCCAAATGGGGTTGAGTAGGAGCTACAGCCATTACAGGGGGTTTTCCCTTTTCATCGACATTTCAGAAGTTTCAGAACTTGCGTACATCATGTACTGAACATTTTTAGCACTATCTTATTTCCTTTTAAGAAAATGACTAGGGAGGGGATAGGTCAAACCGCAGAATCTAGTTTTAGTCATTTATAAAAGTGACTAGATTTCCTTTTTATAATAGCATGAAGGAAAAAGGCTAAGATGACTTACTGTATAATGGGATCCATTGCTGCTATCCATTCAGCAACAATTAAGGATTCACTGTAGGTAACATCGTTTAGTGCAGGGCCAGAGTTACAAGCCAGTATAACCTGCAGCAGCAAAGAGAGCAGAAGATTCCTCCCATTACTTAAAATAGAATCTTAGAACTGGAAGGGACCTCGACGGGTCAGCAAGTCCAGTCCCTTGCCCAAGCACCATCTACATCATCCCTGACAGGTGTCTGTCTAACCTGCTCTTAAAAATCTTCAGTGATGGAGATTCCACAATCTCCCTAGGCAATTCATTCCAGTGCTTAACCATCCTGACAGGCAGTTTTTTGTTCATGTCCAGCTTAATCTTCCCTTGCTGCAATTTAAGTCCTTTGCTTCTTATCCTATCATTAGAACAATTTTTCCTCCCTCTTCCTTGTAACACCCTTTTAAGTACTTGAAAGCTGGTATTATATCCTCTCTGAGTCTTCTCTTTTCCAAACTAAACAGACCCAATTCCTTCAATCTTCCCTCATTGGTCATATTTTCTAGATTTTTTTTTTTTGCACTTCTCTGGTAGGGTTGACAGATGGTTTCAACAAAAATACCGGACACACTTGACATTAAATCACAATCTACAATGCATCTATTTAGAAAATACCGGACATTTGTATTTTCTCATTTATATTGTCTCAGTTTGTTTCCTAAACAGAAAGCTCAAATGCTGGACTATATAGTTCAAAATTGAACACCTAGCAACTGTATTCTCTGGTGCTTGTCCAATTTGCTCAGATATTTCTTGAAATGTGGTTCCTGGAACTGGACTTTGCTTTCTCCCTCCCACCCCCCCGTCAGAGGGTGAGCGTGGAAAAATGTTTAGTTGAAATCCTAATTTCAAAAGATGGTCAAGATTGTTTCATGTTCTATGGCTGCCCTCAAATGTCCCTGCTAAGTTTTGTGGTTTTACAATTACATTTTGGATTGGAGTTGCCAATTTCATAAAGTTAGTCCTTTTAAGTGAGGCTAAGAGTATCAGAGAAAAATTGAGGAAGTCTTGGTAAAAGTTATGAGGACCTCAAATTTAACAGCCATTTTTTACTCAATTTACCTGTCAGTATTTCTTACGGTCCTGTCACTTCACCCACAACTACCTTATGGGTAGTCAAACACATAGTGTCAGACTAAACTCAACATTAAGTGTATTAAAAACATGATTGTCAGAATTTTATTACCACTTAGTTACTTCTTAAGCTTCTCTAGCACATCAACAAAAGAGGTCATGGCACTTTTAGATTAAACCCCCAAAATAACCTACTGCAGGCGACATGAAGGTATTATACCTATTTTACAGCTCAAGAAAATCCCCACCCATCTCCTAAGTCAGAACAGAGATAGAGTTAGGACTCCTGGCTTCTAACTAATCACCTGACCACACTCCTCCCATTAGAATTCCTAGTACACAGAAGTGCTTCAGCAGACATCAGTGGGAAAAGTGTTAAGTCTTCCACTAGGAGTGGACACCTCAGACAATCATCAAGACCCCATGAAGCATCCGTATTCCAGAGAACTAAAACTTACCTCTGTACCTCTACAAAGTAGCTCTCTGACAAAGGGGAAGACTCCTAAAATGATGTCAATTCCACTGTTATCTGCGAAAATTAAGGCACATTTATGAGGGGGACCCTCCTGAAAGAGAAAACCAGTGCATTCAGGGTTGAGTTGCCAGTTCTCATAAGGTCAATGACTAATTTGTGTTAACTACTCAAAGATTCACAACAAAAGCCAGACTCCTAGTATCCAGAGGTTAATGGCATCACTTGCAAATCTCTGCATGGGCCACCTCTCCTCTCCTGCAAGTGCACAGGGCTGGACTGACAGTCCTGGAAACAGAAGCCCTATCCATAGTACAAGCAAAGCAAGATTTCCCCAACGTAGTCCTGCCAATGAGGTTTAAAGCAGACTTGAACTACTCTATTCCCTTGGGGGGGGGGGGGGAGGAGGATCTTCAGATGCTAATCTAGTCATTCTAGGCCGACCAACTAAAGTGAACTATGGTAATTTGTCATCTCAATACCAACTGAGACTTTGATACAGCCAGAGATGTAACTACTCCAGTCATCACTGATCAGGACTGAATTAGTCCTAGGCAACTAAAATGAAAGGCTTACTGCCTGATCCCACTGCCTTTTAGTTCACTCCACTTCCAATGCAGTTAGGTCACTGGGATTCACGCTGCTTAAAGTACTTTTGGTAAAAAACCCTGGAGCAAAGGATGCTTATAACGCCTCATCAAAACCTCCATCAGGGTGTAAGTTGTACAAGGCAGGTAATAGGTTTGCAAGTTTAAAATGCACAACCTCAAAATGTGACTCATCAGTAATTACAGAGCTTGAGGATTTGGATTTTAAGGTGGAAATTTACACCTAAACATTGGTTGCATTTGTGCAACTCAAAAGATGATCAGAGTGATTTCTGTGACTACTACAGAAGTCTAAGTAAATTACTCATAGCTAAAGTCACAATGGACCAAGCATACCTTAAGTCGTTGTATCCACTCACTGTAGGAATCTTCTAGCCAGGGGCGCTCTGTAGAGTTGACAAAATCTGTAGGTTAGCATTTTTCGGACAGTAATCTTTCTAAGCATTGTTACAGCAAGTATACATGCAACCTTTTTAATAACATTATGAAGAGTCAGGTCAGGTATATCTATATCTACTTTAACTTTAAAAGATTTGAGCTCTGGACTATGCCGTAATATTAAATTTATGCATTCAAAGAATTCTTGGGCTCTTAACTGTGAAAGAAGATTCAGTTCTCCTGAAATAGCACTTTATAAAGAATACAAGACAAGTCATAAGAGATTAGTGTCAGTGTCCCCACAGGCACTACATTACTCCTTGTAAGATAACCATCGTGACCACTTTCTTTTTGCCATTGCTAAGCAGGAGGTATATTTAGCATAGCAAAAGCATGGAAAGGATGGCTGACCTTCAGGGGAGCGTTCATTAGACCTTTTTTGATCACTGAAAAAACAATTTTACGTGTTCTGGACTAAGAGGAAACGGGTCCCTGTCATAGAAAGCAACAATTCAGTGAAGTACTGTAGCATAGTTATCTGGAATAAAGACTAAACACTACCGATTTCATGTGACCTGCCTTGATAGAAGCATCTCCCCCTAGACACCTTCTTGCCCACCTCCATTTTTATTCTGCTATCAACACACCAAGGCAAGATGCTGTAGAACAGGGGTGGCTGACCCATTAAATGAAGAGAGCTGAAACGGTGGCGGAAAAAAATGAGAAGAGCCGCAACAGAATTGGTTGGGGGGGGGGGGGGGGGGGAGGAAGAGTTCCCCACCAGCCAAAGTTCTTGGGGGTGGAGGGGAAGGACGCTGCCCCTTTAAAAACAATGGATTAGGCTTTTTGGCCACATCAGACTCCCGCCAGCCAACACCATATTGCTGACACCATTTTGCCATGCTGGACGGCTCCCCTGCACCTGGTAAGCACAGGGAGCCAGAGGCCGTTTGTAGGGGCACATGGGGCAGCTTTGCAAGCCACAGGACGGGTGAGGCTTCGCGAGCTGCTCTTTCAGGGGTGAAGAGCCACATGCGTCTCGCAAGCCCCGGGTTGGCCACCCCTGCTGTAGAATGATCCTTTATACCTTGCAGTTTTTCCTTGGCTTCTTCAAATCCAAATTGTGGCTCAGATTCCAGCACTCTGCATCAGAAGAAAGACAAATAGGAGAGCATTAAACAAGCTCATCCCACATAGAGGCCTTGTGCAAACAATTCTGCAGCTGAACAAATAAATATCAGATGAGGATTTTATAGCATCAGTTTTAGTGGGGATGTGCAAGTGCCCACTGGTTGAACAATGGATGCTTTGTATTTTCAAAAACGAAAGATTTGGAGGTGTTAAACACTACACACTCTTATGCTATAAAGGCAAAAGCTGCCAGCGCCATATAAAAACATGCAGACATTAACAATAAGTTCTAAGAAAATTATCAATGGTATTACCTACATTCTCATGTAAACATAGTTATGATTTATACATAATCATGAAAAAGTGTGAAACAAGCTTTGGAGATTTTCTGAACAGTGAGCAATAATTTGCCATGTTTAGCTGAAAAATAGCAGCAAAATGAGTATCGAGCATTTTGTCAAACTTTTCAACAAAGCCACTATAATATGTTGTCGACCAGTTTTCTAACTTTGTAGACTTCCCTATCAGCTAGGCATTTAAAGCCAAAAGCCCAACAACAGTTAAGTGATGGTGTGGGTGATGCGATGGGGTTCAGGGATGTGTGATGCCCTGGTTTAATTTCAATCAGTAGTGAAATGGAACTCTATTTGGTGTCTCCACCATCCTTGATACCCTCTCCCTTTCCCATTAGATACTGTAGATATTTCCTGCAAACCACTTCCCACCAACATAAAATTCCCCAAGCCACTTGCGAATGACATTAGCTTGGATATCTTCCCTTAATCCTCTCCTCTGCAGGAAAAGAACATGCACTGTTGGACAGGCGTATGACCAGATCTATATTAGCAACTACAGTTAATCATTTTAGGAACTGAAATTCTGTGAAATACTAGTCTGAATTTGATTGGTCATGGTAACATTCTCAGAACATAAATCTGTTTAGTGTGCTTTCCAAAAATAATTTTCTGGACGGGATATAAACCAGCATGTTAAGGCTATCCAGAAAACCAAGGAGCCAAGTCATCCTGACAGATGCACAAGGTCAACTACTGGTTTCAAAGGGGAGTTTCATATGTGCATCTCCCTGTAGTTAAACTCTCTCCGGCCACTAGCTGCTCAAACGGATGCTTTAAACAAGTTTATTTTATAAAAAAATTTGGGGGGGGGGGGGTGTAAGAAGGTGGGGGTGGGGAGGGAATGGATTTCTGACAGTTAAACTTTGAAGTCTACATTCCAGCAAGATCTCATTTGACTGATCAGGATTAGAATGGTTAAAAAAAAGGGGTGGGGGGCATAAGAGTTGGTAGGGAAAAGGAGAAAAGAATTAACAAATATCTTAACAAAAAGCACAGGTGTTCACATGCCCACACGCTCCAGTTACATACACTTATGTATAGGGTTTATATAATGATAGCTGAAAATCAGACCCACAGCAACATGCTGTTGAGACCGCTAGTTTTAAAGAGTCAAAGATACTGAGAATGCTGGTTTTCATGTATTTAGAGCTAACAGAAATTGGGAATGAATTAATGTGGAAGAGTTTAATAAAAGGTTTTCCAAATTACAATAAAGAGATTTAGTTTGAACAAAGTATTTGTAGATTCCCATTATATCCAAACCCGTTCGGCCATCTCTAATTAAAAACCAGTGAGTGAACATGTAATACAGGGACCACACAGAACGGCAGTAGGAAATATACATTCACCTTACAGGAACACAATGCCAAGGTAAGTGGAACATACCCAAAGCAGTGCTAAAGATATCCTCAACAAGCAAAGTGGGCGAACTTTCAAATGTGAACTCTGTATTATTACTACTACTTCATTCAAACATTCATACTAACATATCTGCCTGTTTTAAGGGTTGATAATGGTGAATTTCCTACACCTCAAGTCTTGCACAAAAGCAACCAGCATTTGAAGGTGAAATACAAGCTATTCAATTAAAATTGGATTGGTGCACTTGAATTTGTTAAAAGAAAGATGGAATATTAAGTTCTTAAAATGGTGTTTTTAAAATATTTAGCACCTACTCTGAGACTGCTTTTGCTCCCCAGTCAAAGACATTCCCCGCAAGAAGTCCTTTCACCAGAGCAAACTGCCTCTCCTCCCAGCCTAATGAATCCAAAGATTCGATTACGCTTGGAAAACATTTTAACGCTATGCCATTTTCTTTCTGCTTTACCTGTAAGAAAGATATGAGACATTGAATTTATAGATGAAAAATTCTTACCCATCATTGGTTGCCTCAGTCCCAAGACCACCTCCAAGCATTCTCCTCTAGGTTCATGGCCTCTAATGGACCAACAAGTTACTGTTATCAGCATGCTTAGTATGAACAAATAAAAATAAAATATCTCCTGGGCTGCTAATAACGGCATGAATGCTAGGAAGAGAGCAGAAACTGCTCGTGTTTCTTTTCAGGACTGTGATGCGGCAATGGAGTTTGGCCAGCAGGAAGAAGTAGTGTCAAATGAGCCATCAAGAACAAAACAAAAGTCACCCTAAGCAAAGGCATTGCCAGAATATGCAATATGCATGCATCCCCTTACATTTGCTATAAATGTAACAGTAAAAAAACCCCAATGATAATAATTAGCCTATATAATTTGTGTGTTTTGAGGGGTTAACAGAATATCTGACTTAACGGGGAAAAGGTGTGCTGGGTATAGGGGGAAAACAAGATTTTCTTTGGTTTAGACTGCAAGAAAAATTTGCAATGCCTTGCAATCAACCTGACTGCCTTCCATGACCCCTGGAGGTAGCAACCCACCAGCTGAGAAACTTTTCCTCTCCTCACAATGAGCCACTATTTACCTACATCAAGTGTGAGAGTATGCAAAAGGGATCTTGAACTTACATTTTTGTCCACGCTGTAAAGGAAGAAGAATACTTACCTTTGAATAGGGGTCTGGAAAGTTGAATTCATTTAGACAGTGTTCTCTTGTATCCAACAAACTTCTAACTGTTAGGGTGCCATAAGCACTGAAAGAAAGAGAATGGATCAGCTGCTTCAGAGAATGGAGGAAGAATTGTTTCTCTCCCCATGCCCACCATCTTCAGAATCAGATTCTGTAACTGACCCAGATATAGTACAGTGCAATTCTACTATATCCTAGATTCTCTACATCAGTCACTACTGTATCTGAGCACCTAAAGCAGGGTACACTATTACACACAGGCTTCTTTGACTCAACTGAGAAAAGTCCTATTTTAAAAAGAGGCAAGGATAGAATTTTGACCAAGATACTGGCCATTAAACTAATCTAACTACTACCTCCAGGAACGTTACGGTACCTACACCATCAAGTTTTATTGTGTCATAAAAATTAAAATGTCTTTAATTAAATTCTAGTCATTGTGGTCAGATCAATATGGTTAGCTAGGAGCAAAGGAGTCTCTGATTCTAGGAAGGCACTACAAGATAAAAGGCTACCCTATGCAACACTGTCCACTGTGGTTTGTGCTAGCACAGTTAGCTAGGAGGAGACACAGTAATGACCAGCGGGATATTGGACTCTAGAAAGACTCTTAATCTCTTCTCATAAATCATCTCTTAAAAGTATCAATCCATAGTCTACTCTTATTATGGGACAAAATCATCAAAAATGGGTGCCTATGGCAAGATTTGCTTATGGACATGCAATGGAATGTTGGATTCCTACCACAGGAGGCAGTTGTCATTTAGGAAACAAAATACTTGTAATCCAACAGAGAGTGGGAGCACCCTGAATATGTATTAAAAAAAATTCTTTCAATATCCATCTGAGACAGGTGACCTGTCACTTTAAGGGTGGCTAACCCTGGGGCTCCTTAATCTGTTCAGATAGCCCTGCCCTACCACACCTGTGCAGGATGAAGGCCAGTTCTCAAGGGGATTGTGGTGAAAGAGCTATGCAGTTGTAGAGCTAAGCCATGACAGTAGAGCAAACTCCTACAGTGGGTCACAGGAAAAAGGGGCTAAGCTCCAAGGAGGCAGTCCTTGGGCATAAAAGGAGACAGAGGAACGAGAGGCTCCAAGCCTGGAGAGGGGTGAAAAGTGCCTAACCTAGCTTTGTTTTGAACTTTACCGAGAGGTTACCAGAAATTGATGGAAGAGAGCATGAAGTTAGAAGCACTTGCTGCTGGCCCATGGAAATGCCAGGTGAAGGGATGCTGAAGAAGCCACCAAGAGAAGCCAAATGAGGGCCTGACTAATTGCAGCTGGATTTGATTCCCAGGAAGGGGACTGAACTCTTAAGTGAGAGCTGGCTGGAGGGCCAAATCACTCAGCCAGACCAACAGAGGGTCTGAACAACCATTTGAAGAAGGCAACCAAATGGAAGGCCCAGCAATGCTGCACCCAACTGTGATAGGGTGCCAGTTGGCGAGTTAGTCACCTCTGTATGCACAGAGTTCACTCTGGGGCAGGATCCTAAAAGAGCAGTATATTTAACTTTATTTCCTATGCACATTTAGCTAAATGTAACATGCAGGGAACAAATCACAAAACAGGCTAACAAATGCATATTAAACATACATCTAAGTTAACTGTGCTCACAGGAAAAAGCCGACACTTACAAAGGCTGCTGTCTGAGTGTCTGAAGCTTATTCCAATACTTCTGTCTGAACTTTTCTGCTCGCTCAGCTGCATCGGTAGAGTCTGGCTGACTGGCGATAGCACGTTTCACTACCTGGCAGAGAAACAAAGAGGCTGGATTGGAGATGCCATATGATTTCTACTCTCAACTTGTCTAATGCGAACAATCTAAATGGTTGAAACTCAGGGTACGTCTAGACTACCGCGTTTTGTCGACGGAAGTTTTGTCGACAGATACTCGACAAAACTTCCGTCGACAAAGAGGGTCCAGACACATTGAGTTCTGTCGACAAAGCAAGCTGCTTTGTCGACAGAACTCTAGTCTGGACGCAGTGTTACAGGCAATAACACCTTCTGGCGACAGAGTTCTGTCGACAGAAGATGTTATGCCTCGTAAAATGAGTTATACCAGCGTCGACAAAACTGCTGAGTTCTGTCGACGTTATGTCGACAGAACTCAGCGGTAGTGTAGACGCTGGTATAGTTTTGTGGACAAAAGTCCACTTTTGTCGACAAAACTAGGTAGTCTAGACACACCCTCAGGCAAATATTTATTCTGTCTTCTGAAATGTTAAGCGCCCCATGCCAACATCAAAGAAGTTTACACTTGAGGTTCCCCCCAAAGATTCAAGGATATACATTCAAAGAAGAAAGCGGCATCTAAAACATTCTACTAGTCTGTTACAGAAAGTTCAAATCATCAGCTCTTAGTTAACATGCAATATAGTGAACTGTTTTTATAGCTCGTAAGTTCTTAGGATGGGCATGCTTACTATGGATACAGACACTCAGGAGTGATTTATGAACGCGGAATCAGTTAAGAGCATGTCAGTCACGTGACTCATTAAGTAAGGCCAAATCCTATTCATCTGGCTCACATGAGTAGCTCCACTGTGGTCAGAGCAACTGTTTAAAAGAATAACGACAGCAGGATTTGGCCCTTTAAACATAAAATGATGATGCTTAACAACAAGGAGTGCACAGTGGTATTTAAACAATAACATGCTTTGGAAATTATTCAAAGATGTCACAAGAAAAGAAAGTAATTCTGATTCTGCTGAGGTAAGTGTCCACAGGACCTCCACCAACACACCTGGAAGGAAAGTCCTACGAATTTTACAGCCATGAAAACCAGGTCACGGACCACAACATCTGATCTCCCCCAAATCAGCCGAGCTGAAGAGGGACAGGAATCCTCCCTCTACTCAGCTGTTACTGGAGAAAGATCAGAGCCACTTGCACACGCAGTGCAGCAGTGAGGTCACTTTGGTGGGGCAGCAAGCCCAGCGCTGGGCTTCAGGTGCCTGCCCAGGCTTGGGACACCCAGGCTGGGGGGTGCTCCTGCGAGTCTCAGCTGGTGCTCTCTCTCCCCAATGCAGTCCTGCCCAGCCCTTCCCAGGCTCAGGATGCCTGAACTCTGGGGCTGCTGCTGCCCTTCCCTCCTCCTGTGGCTCCTGCATGGGTTTGGGATGCCTGAGCTAGGGGACTGCCGCTGCCTTTCTCTCTCCAGCTCTAGGATTGCTGCCACTAGCCCTCTGCTCTCCCTTCCTCTCTGCCCTGTAGCTCCTGCTGGGACTCGACAGCCCCAGGACGTCTGTTCCTCTCCCCAAGCTCTGGGGCTGCTGTTGCCACCCCCACCCAGGCTCTGGGCTTTTGCTCCTGCCGGGAAGCACCTTGGCTCCAGCTGAGACTCAGGGCTTCCACACCCTGCTGCTCATGCCCGAGCTGGGACCTGCCACCCTTTACAAATCCAGCTGGGACTCAGAAGTCACATGGGGTGGAAGCCCTACCTGGATTCAGCTGGGGATTTTGCCCCCCCTCCCCGAGCTCTTGCCGGAGTTCCTTTGTGGCTCCGATTGGGTCTTGGCATGCTTGAGTTCAAGGCTTCTGTCCCCCACCGCAGCTACCACCCAGGCTTGGGACTTCCATTCCCATGGCTCCTGCTGGGATTAAGGGCTTTGCAGCCCCTACAGCACCTGCTGGGTCTCGGGACTTCCACCCTGTGGCTCAAACTGTCCGGGCCCCTGGGCACAGGCATCCTGTCTGTGCCCATGCATTAATCTACCACTTGCCCTGAGTCTGACTAGCAGTTAGGAGCACCTGTTTGGGGCCCTCAGCAGCACTGGGGAAATCACACCTACCTCCTCCACCTCTGGGAGCCTCCTCCAGCTGCAGAAAACTCCGCCTTCAGAGCTGGGCTCTGCAGATAGCACAGACGTGAGTATGGCAATCCTGCAGCCCCCCAATGCAGCTGTGGGACTCTCTACAATCCCCTCTGGGATCAGGACCCCCACAGTTACAACACTGTGAAATTTCAGACATAAAACATCTAAAATCGTGAAACTGACCAATTTTAAGACCCTGTAGCCGTGAAATTGACCAAAGTGAACTATAAATTTGGAGGAGCCCTACATATAAGAATTGCAAGACCATCAGTTTACATGGGACTGGGAAGGCTCCATTTCTCCACCAAGTGTGACTGTGTGGTCAAGCTGGCAGTCTGGGGTCATCCATATTTTTCTGTGGGCTATATGCCAATTCAAGAAGCTCTTTAGTCAAAATGCAGTATGTGTGTCCCTTACCCCATCCAAAGCCTCCTCAAAGCAAGTGAGCCAATATTTCCTGGCCATGGCATCATCAGTGAGGTCAACGGTGTCAGGGATGTATGTGGTTGGGTCCTTTAGCAAGGGCAGGTTAACAAGTGGTCGTTCCAACCGATCCATTTCAAACATATCAAACTGGGAAGTGATGGGGTAAAAATAAAGATCCAATCAGACTTCTCAATTAAGCTAACTCAAACAGGCTGGTCCAATAAGATTGCTTTGTAATGGGACTAGCCCACAGCTGCATTAGAGTGTGCACACAGTATGGGTAAAAGAATGGTTCTACAATTGCCAAAGCTTTGTCTTGAGATCTTAGAGGAGTTTTTCCATTTAAAAACAAAAACAAAAACAAAAAAAAAGTGCACCCCTTCTAATAATTCTCTTAATGAGAGATGCAATCATTCTGAAGAATTAGTCAAGCATGCAGCCTTCTCTTCAGTAAAAATGTGATTCCCCCCATTTCAGTTTACACATTTCTGTTTGCTACCCTTCCCCCAGAGCCCTTAAACTTATAGGGAAAAACAGCATTTAGGGTCAATTGTTTAAGAACATGAACACGCACAAGTAGTTAGTTCCACATATGCAAATATTCTGTTGCATATTAAAAAAAAAACTAGCTAAGTGCATGGATTTATTGTGCAAATGAGTGGGGAGAATCAGGCTACAACTGACTTGTTTACTTGGGATCTGGAATTATTATTTAAGTTGGGGAGTCTGTGTCCACTATAGGTGGATAAGAGTTTGTTAGGTTTATTACAGTCCTGAAGACCCCAAGGGTTCCAAATGATCTCTCAGGGAAGACAGCTTCTGGTCCTAGGAAGACCGTAACTTACCGTGCCACTCCTTGCACGTTGCATGGGACAGAAATCGGGCGAAGTGCTCATTAGGCCAGAACTCCCAGCATAATTCTCTCCCCAACTGTACTGGTTGGGATCTGGAGGAACAAAGAGAGGCCATAAACTAAAAGTAAGACTGTCTATACCACGACTGATTTAATGCCTATATGCCTTTGTGTAGGTTTTTAATGCAGACAAATGCAAGGGAAAAAAGTCATGGAAATAATGTTTACAGAAAGTGTAGCGTTACTCAAACATCCCATTAATTAGAAATTTGGGCTGCTTATTAAAATAAAATGAGCAAGGGCCAAGAAACCCTAAGTTTCAGAAACTGTTACCCCATCACTTTTGACATTCTCCAAGCCCCTCTTTTTATTTCCAAGCCTAGTATCTCCATAGATGGTGTACTGAAGTGCTTAGTAAGAATGCATTACAACCAAATAGTTTAACAAACAAGTCATTTCTAGGGAGAACCAGCTCTTCTGATAAACAGAAAAAAAATTAGTCAGAGTGTGGGAAATAGAGCTTCAGAAGCATGCCTTGTGTACCAGGGGATTCCTAGTTATTCTTCCCAGATCTACAGAACCTCTGCCAAATTACACAGCTTCTTAGTACCTAAATTTTCCCTCTCTGTAAAATGGATAGGAAAACTTCCTGCTTTACAGGGCATTATGAGGATTAATCATCTTTGTAAATGCAGAGATCACTGGATAAGTTTTAACCACCCCAATCAATCTGGTTCTGTTTTCATTTTTAAAATACAAACTGAATGGCTTGCTCATACAGCGGTGAAAAATAGTGGTTACTAATCAGAGAGATCAGCAGCATAGAGCTCTCTTCTCAGCGAAAGCAACCTGTAACTGAAGAACGCTAAAAAGTTCCAGAGGGGTAGCCAAGTTAGTCTGTAACTGGAAAAAACTTAAAAAACAACAAATAGTCTAGCAGCACCTTAAAGACTAACAAAACACGTAGACAGAATCATGAGTTTTCGTAGGCAAAACCCCATCTGAAGAAGAAGTGGGTTGTGCCCATGAAAGCTCATGATACCAGCTACATGTTTTGTTAGTCTTTAAGGTGCTGCTAGACTATTCGTTGTTTTTTAAGAATGCTAGGAACAGACGCACACTCTAACTACTGGGGTGTTTTCATGGGCAAAAAAAATGCAAGTTCATAATTCCATCATTTCTACACTAGCACTCTGACCATAGATTCAGAAACTGTGCTCTCTGGAGAGTAAATCATCAGAACCCTGGCTTTTCCTTCTGCCTTTAGAGAGATTGCTTTTGGCAGTCACAGGAGGGGGAAGAATAAGTAAACCCACCAGGCACCTTCACGTGGAGCAAGGAAATCGAGATCTCCTTGCCAGAAGAAAATAAGTTAATGTTTACAAAATAAATCTGTGCTGTTAACGACAAACATATTTGATTAACCAATGATTTACATGCAGCCTCTTGAAAGAAGCTTCGACTGACACTAACATTTCAGAACACTGCATATACAGAACATAGTGATGCTGTACTTACTGTCTTGTTCAGCTCCTTTTAAAAATGCCCCAATGGCTCCCAGGTAGCCTTCATGTCTCAGGAACAATGCCTGAACCTCTCCCTGCCACAATATGAAACATTGCATTTGGATGGCCCCTGGTTGCTAACATATACTTTGTCACTAATTTACACTTAAGTATAACAGACAAACCAGCTAGAATATTTTATTGTACCCATGCTACATTCTACCACACCTCAGTAATTTCTATGGTGCTGCAGGAGGTATATTTGAAATGTCTCTTTTCAGCATGTACTACTTACACCTACCAGCCCAGGATTATCAGACAGCGAAGGAAGATACAAGGAGGAATATGCAGTTTGTTCTAAGGCTGAATAGAAGTGTAATTAGCCAGTGCTTCAGTACAGAAACCTACTGCAACTTCCCATGGATATTCAACTCCTCTTGCCTGAAAGTGCTGTAAATTTGGCACATTCATTCATCTTTGGCAGCGCATCTCTCAGACATTCTAAACCATGATTCTCATTTCCTTCCTCTACTTTACTCTCTCTCTTCACTTTGCACTGGCTCTCGAGCTCTAAGAACACACTGAAATGTCCGTGCAAATGGAGAGAGACAAAATGCCTGGGCGCGGCAACACGTTTTGTTAAACCAGTCAAGGAGATGTTCATTCATCAAATACAAGAAAGCAACACCATCCTTACAATTCAGGAATCTGAAACTGCAAATGAGGTAGACCCATTATCCACCAAATCCTTCACCTTCCTAGGCAATGAGAAATGTTGTGGAAACTGGGAGGAGGCAGCAAAAAAAAAAAAACCACAAAAAAAACAAACACACAAAAAAATCCACAACACAAAAAAACTAGCTCTCCCATATAGGTACTCACAAAAGAATGTTAACATTTGCTTGTTAACATAAGCAAAAGACCAGTAATGACAATTCACTTATACTAGTTAAGGAGGAAACTAGCAGTTTCCTGAAGCTTGCCACTAATCTATAAAAAGACATTGTCGGGGTAAGACAAAAGGAGATCACAGAAATTTAAGAAAAGGTGCAGATACCCAATCCTTGAGGGCTGAGTTAACAGTGAAAAGCCTAAGCATCGATGCCTAGAAAGTCCAAATACCACTAAGTTTATAAAGTCATCACGCAGATACAGTCTATTCCCCACTCCAACAGATCTCAAACCAGCTCTAGGCTTTGGGTTTTACCTGCCCTCTCAGCTCACAACTCTCTGAAAGCAGGGAAAGAATATGTAAAGGGGAACATTACACTATGAAGTGATTTCAGATTAGCTATTTTAGAAGGAATGACAGTTTGTATTTTTAAAGCTGGTATTAGCTGCAGGTTTTATTGTAGAAGAATCATCTCACTAAATTTGACAAGGGAATGTGAAATTAGCAAGAGGAATTGAATAATCAATCATGGTATCATGTGAGGAAGATGTATAGGATCAATGCTGAGCAGCTACAGTATTACAGACTACTACAAAACCCACAGACATCTACTCTATCAACTATATGCAATTGATCTTTATAGCAGTACTTGACCTTTAAATAAAGGTTGGCTCCAGTCAGTGGCCATTCATTATTAATACTGTGTTAGAGATTCATTGCATTACTTTGATCGTGCTGCCAACTTGGTACATTGAAAAAAAGAAACTATGTTAAGGTCTTGCAGCAAATTAGGAAAGATACCCAAGACTTCCTGAGAGCTTAATTTTTATTACCTTGGAGAAGAAGTTAATACTGAAGGTGATTGTGCGCATGGTGACTGGGTGACCCCGAATAAAGAATCCTCCAAAGTAAATTTTGTGTAGATTATGGAGTTTAGCATAGAGGCAGGCAAGCTGTCCAATGTCATTGCTGATCATGTGTAGTAAACTCTTTGCCATATCATCTTTAGAAAATTCTAAAGGAAAAACAATTAAAAAAAAAACACATTAAAGATGGTTGAATCATGCCCAAGTGGATGTTATTTTTAGCCAGACAATAAGCAAAAAGTATCCCTAGGGGAGCTCCACTGGCTTCCTTAGTCTACAAGAGTGATGAATCTGGCTTCAGAGAAAAAAAGTTTAGCCTTATCACAGCTAGTAGACCTGGACAGGAATAAATTGTTTAATTAGGAAATACCAATCAAAACATTTTGTGGGAAAGGGTCAGTTTCAGCAAACTGATTTTAGTTAATTATTTAATTCATATAAATAAATAAAATAAAAAGAGACAAACTTTGAAACGTGTTTCTTTAAAAGTTTTCTAAATGTTTTTTTCCTGGTTCAAAAGTACTTTCAAAATTTAAGCAAACCGTAGTAAACTTTAAAAAAAATATTTCAATATATAAATGTTTCCATTATCGGTATCAACTTTTCAGATTTTTAGTTTGTGAAAATTTCTCTCTCTCCTGATTTCATACTCTGATAAGACAGAAAAAAAACAATTTTCTGCCCAGCTCCCAGAGCTAGTTGTATGAAATTAGCAAAAAAAAAAAAAAAAAAACACAAACACACACACACAACCCACCCACACACACACACACACACACCCCCACACACACACACAACACACACACACACACACACACACACACCCCCGAAGTCTCCAGGATAGAAACTTTAATTTGTAGCCAATAACTTTGCTTTGAAATAAAAGTCACTATATAAAAGTACTTTTTGAACTACATATACAGGATCACACATGTATGATGAGGGGAAATTTGTTAAGAAGGAGAATGTGGCAAATTCCAGTTAAGTAGAGTGCTCTGGGATCTTTAACATCCTTGCTGGGAAACAGCACAACCTTAAAGGGCCACATATAGTAAAGCATATGAATTTAGTTTGTTTCTTTCAAAAGTAATGAGTGCCAAGCTAACCCTTCTGCGACTTCAAGATTTCAGTGACTCTGAAGGTTTCAAACAAGACAAGACAAAAAACAACCCACACACATATGCAGCAAATCCTAAAACTATTTAATATTTAGGCCTTTCCTTCTAGCTCCAGCCAGAATCCGTTAATGCTGCGCTTGGGTTAACCAAAGTATCACTTCTGTCTCTCTCTAAAAATCTGTGTAATCCCACCACTGCCTGGCAAACTGAACTCTAAAGGCATGTCTACTACCTTATTTCGAAATAACAAGGCGAGCGTCCACACTACCAAGCCTGTTATTTTGAAATAATGGGCTTGTTACTTTGGGAAAAGGAATGAGCTTATTTTGAAATGGTTCTCCCAGGAGTTATTATTTCAAAATAACCTGGTAGTGTAGACCTAGCCCTAGACTTTTGTGACCATATAATGCACTTTGTGAATACCTTTCTAAGCCAGGTTCATTTGGGACTAGATTCAACTGATATTCTAGTTCCCAGTGCTCGTGGGGACAGATCTAGGACAAACTGTTTGCAATCACCTGTGCTGTTAGAGCAACAAGACAGATTCTAAAGGCATTTATAGCAGAGCAGGAAAGGAGAACCTTAAGCTAGCCTACTCCTTTGGAGACAGATACCAACCTTAAGTCTTCAGAGGGCCAAGGAGGATATGGTTGGATCCATTCCTTTCCACTAGCTAGAAACTCTGAAGAAGCAAGTCAGTACAGACACTGTTCCTTATAAAGTCTCCACACCCCGACAAAAACCCATGCCACAGGGAAATGGTACTGGGGAAGTTCACAACTCTCTCATCCTCTCACTATATGGGAGTGTCACAAACATTCATACAATCAGCATATTAAAGTTATAGGCAAAATGCAGTAAGATTTATACTGCAAATCTCAGACTCCACTCCCCCCTACCCCAGTGTTGATACCTTTATCTGCTGTGGCAGATTTCCCAAAGCTGCTAGCTATGAGATTTCCACTTAGCCCTAGTGTATGGTAGGCTCCACCATACACATCTTTCACCAGCATGTCGACATTTGTATGCTGTCCCTTTGAAGCAAGCTGCAGCAGTTCATCAAATTTCTGAGGAAGAGAAACAAACCATGTTACACCAGGTTTTCTGGATGGCCAGATAATCTTGTCTGAACCTCTAACTTCTGCAGAACTCTTCATAAGAGCAGTCATTCAAACAAACAAGCAAACAATCCAACCAAACAAAAACAGCCCATACCAAACAGATGTTCCTTCTATTTCAGGCCATAGGGAAGAACTACCCAATCTAAGAGTAGTGCTTCACAGTCTCACTGTAACCACTGCTTTCAGAATCAGACCAGAGACAACCATATGCAAATAACTGATCGAAAGAGATTCCTCCTGAAGACTGGACGTGAGGAATGTGAGTGCCCTCCAAGTCTGCTTGCAACCCCTTTGAATATTACTGCTTCCTGCAGAAAACCTCCATCCTAAACTAGCGTGGTGTGGAACGTGGCATACATTCCACCCAGACAACTCCCATGAATGGCTCAGAATTCAAATAGGATTGTATAGGCACAAATAAATAGAATGTTACCCAGTACCTTTCGATACTTTGGATTCTATGCTGTTTCAACGAGCAGATTAGCAAAAAACCTTTAGTTCAGTAGCCTCCATATCACCCTGATTACAGGGATAATATGGTCCTAAGTGAACACTGTAGTGAAGCTCATAAAAGTTACTCTGGATCAACTTAATATTCAGCCTTCTTTCCTGTTGCTTCCCTTGTAAGTAAGACTGTTGCTGTAGCCTAGCAACCATTCAGGTAACAGCAGGAACAGAATTCCAGCCAGAGCCTGCCAGGCACTGTACCTATCCTCAATGCAGGCTGGGAGGCCAAGTGGGCTTATGTTTCAGAGGCATTTTAGTTCAAAAAGTAAAACTAAAAGAAAGGCTGCCTGTCCAGCTCAAGAGAGCTATGAAAAGAAGCATTAAAATAAAATAAACCTGGAAGAACTAGTCTTGCCCTTTTGGGCTCCCCCACTGCTTATAGCTCAGCTATGAACACTGTTCCAAGTTGAGACATGTGCCTCCAAGTCCAGTAAAGCAGGAAACATTGAAAAGACTGAGACTAATGAATGTATCTGACAAAACACTGCAAACAGGGACTTTTCCCTTTGATCTTCTCCTGACAGATTCTCGATACGTAACTGAATCTCCTCCTGCATAAGCTAACACATACATTACCCAAGTCACATGGACCTTTAACGACATAGGCTTCAGTTACATGAACATACAAATCCCTAAAAAGCAATAGGAACTGAGCTACCCCCTTTGCCTCAGATATACTGCAGTACTCTGGCTCTCCTCACTTTACTGCTCTTCAGGACTTTAGACTGAACCTGGAGAAGGTCCGAGTAGCTCATTCATATTTGAACACAAGGCAAAGAAAAAAAAAACCCAAACAGGTAAGATGGAGCAGACTGTATTCAAACCGTACATAGTCAGGGAAAAGACCATTACAGAATAAAAGGGAACTGTACACTCTTCTCCTCCTCCCGCCTCCAATCCTAGAAGCTGGAAAAAAATCCTGTATCCTAAACAGTCTTTTGCCTACTTGACAGGTATTTCATTATCTCCGGTGTTTCTAATGGGGCTTTTCTGGTTTACTGCATGGATATCACAAAGGATGTCAGCACAGCTCAGGAGTCCAGGTTCGTTATTTAATAACAGCAGCAGATACAACAGGGAACAGAAGAGCATTTAACAGAGAATACAAAAATACATAGCAGAATGTATTAATGGCAATTTTAAAACAAAATCTGTGGCAGAACAGTGGCTCAATGTGCAAGGTTCGAAATCATAGTTATTACAATCTGGCAGAGAATTAACTTTGGACCTCAGGTTCCATAAAGAAAACACAATTTCAAACAAATAGGATTTTCCTTTTTTTAAAGAGGAATACCACAAATGAAAGCCTCTCAGTAGCAATAATACCTTTGTTTTTGTGAGTAAAGTTCCAAGACCCCAGAAGGTTCCCCCTCCGATTGAACTCCCTCCAATCCATTCAAATTTGTCCTCTGTTTCCACCTATCAATTACACATGGATATCATTATGAACACACTTATAAATAAATATAACCTCTGGATTCCGAGTAATGGAAGGGATGCATTCAGTATGAATAAATGCTGCCAACAGGACAGCTTAATGATCTACTTCTCTGGATCATGTTCATATGTTTCACACCTATCTCAGTAGGAGCCATTTAGCCCTTAATCTTTAGAGATAAACGAATTTCATGCACAAGTCTATGGCCATCAGGAGGACTCCCTAGAATTCAGAAGTACATTCAGATTCATGCTACAGAATGACAGATGTGCTTCTACAGAAAGTTGCTTTAATGGACTGACCATGATTTTAACCACGACAGATGTGCATGGGAATGATTACTTGGTTTAATGTAGAGAATATTAACACCAACACACTTGTTACAAGCGGAGAATTGGAAATTGTTTGTCACTTGCACAGCTTACTGTTCTTTTGATCATAACTAGTCCTTTAAAACTTCTGAAACAGGCAACCATTGCCAACCCCATACTCTCTTTATACACTGAGAAGTTCAGACAAAGAAATTAGAAACGGATGCTCTGAGCAGAATAAGAATGCCTATCTCATGGCTAATGGCTTGTCTACCCTAGAAATGCTGTTACAGAATGCTACTGCGTTAGTGCTTCAGTCTAAACCAGTGGTCCCCAATGCGGTGCCCACCGGGGCATTTGAGCGCGCCCGCCGACAACCTGGGCCGGCCCCGGCCTCGGCACGCGGCGCATGGGAGGCGCCAGCCCCAGGCGCGCAACACGCACTGGTGCCGGGTGTGTGGCGCTCGGGTGGCCCCAGCCCCGGGGCACATGCGGGCGCTCGGCACTCAAGCGGCGCCAGCCCCGGACCCAGCGGCGGCGCCAGCCCCGGACCCAGCGGCGGCGCCAGCCCCGGACCCAGCGGCGGCGCCAGCCCCGGACCCAGCGGCGGCGCCAGCCCCGGACCCAGCGGCGGCGCCAGCCCCGGACCCAGCGGCGGCGCCAGCCCCGGACCCAGCGGCGGCGCCAGCCCCGGACCCAGCGGCACAAAGTGCTTGGGCAGCCCCAGCCCTGGAGCACATGCCGGCTCCGGGTGCAAGGGCATCCCCGGCCCCTGGCGTGCTCCCGTACACGCGGCCCTGCCCCCGGGTGCCCGGCGCGTGAGTGGCCCCCACCCCCCGGGAGCCTCTAAAGGTTGGGGACCACTGGTCTAAACACTACCTATGGCTGACAGTAGGGGGTACTCCTCAGCAAAGGTAATCCATCTGGCACTCCACAGACATAGATATGTCTATGTATTTTCCCAGTGTAGACAGCCTTAAGCTTTTATCCACAAGTGGCTGCCAAAGGTGTTATTCTCTCTTTTTCTGGTATTATGAATTTGTCATTTCCAGCTGTTACACTTTAAGCACAGCATTATCCAGTTAACAAGGGGACAGATTGTAGTCCAATGGAAAAGCAGGTAGAACATACATTTAGACTGAAATCAATATTTATGCTTTTTGTTTAAAACTTCATATAAACCCAGAAGGGAAACAAATGTAAATCTGACAGTGTTACATGTAGATCTAGAGTACCACCATTTATCAGTTTGAGGACATATCACACACTCACACTCAATTAAATTGTCTATTGGCTTACTCACCTTCACTATAGAAACCCCAGAGCCAATATTGACTAGCAAATAAGGGAAAATATTCGGATGATTGGTCTGAAATCGGAATTCAGGATCTGAATCTTTCTGATATGCAAAGGCCTCATGGGGTATATTTTTTAGCACAAAGTTACAACCTTTAATTAGGCAAGTCATTACATCTTCTTTATCCACCCTGAAGAGAAAACACACACTTAAACACAAGAAAATGTCCTTTTAAAAAAAAAAAAAAAAAAGTAATTTTAAGCGCACACACACAAAATACAATAATTAGGCTAAAGATTCCAGAGCTTTGCAATTCCTGTTATTTAAGAACATTTTAGGGCTTCATTTTTTAAAACCTACTGTGATAGTTATTTCAGAGATAGGAATGACAGGACTGATTTTGAGGAGAGTTCCTATAGAAGCTAAGCCCTTGTAACTGATAATCACCTGCCTACAACTGAAATGTAGCCACCTCTAAAACAGAGTGGAACTGTCTAACAGAGTGACACTACAGTGTTTAGGACACACAAGTAGGATTACAATATGCAGTTGAAATAGTAGGGACAGTTTTAAAGAAGCAGAATATATTAAAAAGGCTACAGTTTAGCCAGGACCAGAGGTTAACACCCCTATAGTGTCAAACTGTCAGATCTTTAGTCACCTTAGTTATTTGTCAACTGAAAGATAGCATGAGTAGCAGCACAGCACACCCTAGCAACTAGTGATACAAGATGGAAATTCAGTCCCAATTCAGAGGAAGAAATATGTCATACTGAATTACAATCACTTGATCTAGCACTCTGTTATTTCTTGATGTCACCAGTGCAGCGGGGCCTTGCTAAGCTTTTGAGGTCCTAGAAGATTACAGTATGAGCACATAAGGCTGCAATCTAACATTTACTGGAGACAGTATTTTACCTTTCAGAAAGAGTTCTCCTCCTCAACTCTAATGAGTTTCAACCAATTTCCACTTACTTCAGTCCCAGCTTCTTCTCAATAAGATCTTTGAATTTGTAGGCACCACCCCCGGTAGCTTTGAGCACTTGAGTTTCTGTGTTGACAAGATGGTCTTTAATGAAATCTAAGCAGGTTTCAATGTAAGTGTTCTCAAATTTAATGAAGTGCAGTCGAGCTGTGATCTCCTCTTGAACTGTGATTTCATAGGGAGATTCATGTTCCACATCCTAAAAAATTCAGAGTAAGTATTTTTCTTTTGGCTTCACTTCTCAAGAAAATGTCTGACAAGAAGAGTTACTTAGTAAGCTAGGGAATATTTACATGCATTGAAAATACAAATGGAATTAGCTTATCAGTACCAAAAGCACCCCTTGAACACTCAATTTTATTCACATAGTTTTAATACACACTAATCATAAAAAGTCTCAGAGGGGTAGCCATGTTAGTTGTAACTTTAAAAATGAGTAATCCTGTGGCACCTTAGAACTAATTTAGGAAGAACAGAAACCAAGATATATATAACAGCGAAAGAAGTCAATTGCACAACCTGTGACAGGTACTACTTTTCTTCTTGTGCTGTTTTTATTTATTATATATATATATATATATATATATATATATATATATATATATATATATATATATATATATATATATAAAACTGCAAAAGTACCTGTCACAAGTTATACAACTGACAGGTACTTCTTTTGCTGTTATATATATCTTGGTTTCTATTGTTTCCACTGCAACACAGCTGATGAAATGGATTTTACCCACAAAAGCTCATGATACTACATATTTGTTAGTCTCTACGGTGCCACAGGACTATTAATCATAGTATCCATTCCTCTGTCTTTGCTCAGGCATACACAGAAGCCACCAGTGTACCAGACAGAGCTTGTGTTTAGGACTGACTCTGCTTCTCAGCAGTCTTATATTTTGTATAGAAGATGGTGACTCTAATGTTGAATACATCAGCTACATAGAGTCTAGCATTCCTGAATACCGAAGCCTATGAAGTGCACGTATAAACACTGGTTTGATAGATGAGAACCAACAGCAAACGATCAGTTCAGAAGAAAGCACCCACCTTTTTTATTCTAAGACCTAACTAGGCTTAGTCATCCAACTGTATTTTTTATTTGCACAGTATGTCAAATAAGAGTTTCAAGCTATATCACGCCTAAAAAGCAGATAGTTGGGAGGTAGAGTGAGGACCTTCCTTCCACCCCATAAATGCCTCAGTAAAATTATTAAATTGTGATGATCTTTGCTTTGAAAAACTCTTCCCTGCTTTGAAACAAGGACTTGAAACTTGTGTCAGGAACGTGCCTTTTGCCATCCTTTTGAAAATAAATCAGCCCTTAAGAGGGTGGAGCTGAAGAAATTAAATAAGGCAGGGGTCATGTGGGGAAAAAAATGTGATCGTATAATCAAAGACAGTCATAATGTGCGTCGACATGGTGGCTATGTTAAGGTTACCTGTGCAACCTGAAGTCTGGCGTTTCCTAACTGTTAAGGGTTGACTTTGCAGCCTTAATAGCCTTTAAATAGGTTTTTTGTGTTTGCGTAACGTGTTCTTCGTGCAAGCTTGGAACTAGAACAGTAATAAGCTTCTGCAGTTAAATACAATTGTCAGTTGGCAAACCTCAGCCAAATGGTTGTTTCACCTGAAATACTGAATCAAACTCTACAGGTGTGAACAAAACCCAAAATCTCTCACTCACTTCTAACCTGAAATGCACACATCTACAAGTGCTTAGGTGCACACTGAAAACTTCCCTCATTACAAGGTGTAAGGTATGACAACTGTGAGGCTACATCTATACTGCAAGGTTTTCGTGCAAAAACCCGTGGAGCGTCTACGCCTTAAATGCGCTTTTGTGCAAGGAAATCAAGAGTAAAATGGTGGAACAGAGGGCTTTTTCCGCTGTAGGTAAACCTCTTTTTATGAGGCATAACTCCCTTTTGCGCAAGAGTTCTTGTGCAAAAAGGCAAGTGTGGACATTCCAGAGGGGTTTCTTGTGCAAGAAACCCCTGGGGAAAAGCACAGGTGCTCTGATGGCCATTCCGTGAATGGCAATCAGAGCTTCCTTGCGCAAGAGCATCTATGCAGTGTGGATACTCTCTTGCTCAAAAGCACATTGCTTTTGTGATGTGCTTCGGGGTGTGGACGTGCTCTTGCGCAAGACATTTTTGCGCAAAAACTCCTGCGCAAAAAACTTCTTGCTCAAGAAGCATGTAGTATAGACGTAGCCTAACTGATAATCTCTTAGGCTAAGTCTACGAATTCTCAGCAAAAAATATGCTAATGAGGGACTCATTTGTATGAGTCGCGATCTCATGTCCATATTTCCTGCCGATCCGTTTTTGCGCTGGGGTTTTTGTGCAAGAACAAGCAGCATGGATGTTTTCTTTCTGTGCAAAAAGAAAATGTCCACACTGCTTGTTATTGCACAAACACCCCAGCGCAAAAATGGATTGGCCGGAAATATGCAAATGAGATTGTGAATCATGCAAATGAGTCACTCATTAGCATATTTTTTGCCGACAAAACTCTTAGTATAGACGTAGCCTTAGAAAATTCCAGGGCAATTATCCTACCTTTCTGGCCCCCATCTGCCCAACTTCCACCTGTCCCTCCAACTCTCTTCTCAAAATCTATTTCAAGGTGGCTTAAGAAAGTAGACATTATTAAGTTTGTTTTTCATTTCAGATATGTGCACTGCTCATCTGAGTGAGAAGAACAACTTCACCGTCATTAACTACAATTCTACCTTGAGCCAAGCCTCCTATTTTGTTTTTAAATGATCCTTAATTTAGGGTCCAAAATTGTAAGCCCGTACCAGAGTGCTTCAGGTTAATGGCACTCCTCACAGTAGGAATCATTAAAGGTTTGCAGGAGTGGACTTGAATATTATGAGCAACTCATGGCAAGGGCTGTGTTCTGAAGAATCATGCATGTCTATAGTGCTGTATAATTAACAGATTCATATTGCTGGTGCCATCTGGAAATTGATATTATGGAAAACTGCCTGTATTTCAAGTTTCCCTTCTGTGTTTTCTAATGCCTGCATATCTTAGAGGCTCTGGTTTGTTATATAAAGCAATTCTTACCTTTCCGGAATAATCAAAAGATCTCACTCTGGCTACTTTATGCTGCACAGTTGAATAATAAGCCAACTTGGTTAACGATCCACCTGTTATCAAAAATAAAACAACATGCATCTCAGATTCAGGCAGCAGACAGAATGTAGATACTTGTGTGTACTAGTTACCTAGCACAGTTTTAAGAATGGCTTGGCTGCAAGCAGAGCTGATTAGATGAAGCTCTTTATTCAGTGAACCAAAGGACAGTCATTTGGGGATTGTCTTGGCATAGCTAGATGCAGATGCATTGCTTGAAGATAGAAGCTTCACAGGATGCACTCATGCCCAACTGATGCTGGGGTGGCTGAAGAGGTCAGTGGAATCATAAATAAGATTACTTGCTTGAACAAAGGCTATTCAGGTGATTAAGGACTTGTAGGATTGGACTGTTTAGTACCTCCCCCTCACCTCCCAAGATGGCTAGACTAAGCAGGGAAGGTGTTAAAGGCCATGAGGTGACAGCATATCAGGACAGGAGGATAATTCAATTCTGTTTGTGCTCCAACTAGGCCTTAGCTGCAAAGCTCTAAGGAGGAGTATGGATGGGAGGGAAAAGTCACATATCCACTGCTTCTCTTTGTTACATTTGTTTAAGAAATGCATAAAATCCTGCATCTTCATAAGTAAGTTTGCCATGTTTGTTGTAGGGATGTGAAAGGTTAACCAGTGGGGGTTGCAGCAGCTCTCCACCCGCTGTGGGCAGGGGGCTGCTGCAGCCTCAGGGGGCCTGCTGTGGACTGGGGATGTAAAATTCTGTTTAATTAGTTAACCAGTTAATAAGTACAGGATGGACAGTGACTGTACAAGTTTCCACTGATATGTCTTGCCAACATGCCTCAACACTTCCCTAAAGGGGTGACAATCACATCTAATAACAACAGGGTAGTTACATATCCATATCCATGTACTCCTCTGGTCTGAGTGTAAAACATCACAAACTCATTTCACTTAGGTGAAAAACAGTTCTACTGATGCTGACTGTTGGTTTCCTTCAGTCAAGTTTAGGTTTGACCCTAAGAGCAGAAAGCTCTTTTCCCTCATGAAATAAACCCCTTAGCACAACCAGGCCCTCTACCTGCAGTAATGAAATCAAGCTTTCCAACTTAATGTGATCATTTTAAGATTGTAAAATAAGGAATTATCACTTCACTAGACAGAATAGATGAGGACTGGGGAAAAAAAAAAAAAAGCTTTTAAACAAGTATCCACAACATTTTTGCCAACAGCATTTATAGAACAGTATTTTATAACTGCCAAAATAATTTAAAAAAACAACAAATAGTCTAGTAGCACATTAAAGATAACAAAACATGTAACTGGTATCATGAGCTTTCGTGGGCACAACTCATTTAAGATTACTTGTTTTAGGAAAATTACAACCTCTTAAAATGAGATGAGAATGTCATAAATGCTTGGACCTTTGCATTATACAGAAATACTGTGACAGAATGCACATTAAAATGTGTTTTCAGCATATAATTGAATCTGGTTTCTCCTGCTTTGGTTGATTTCTATTTAGTGAGGCTGTCATCACAAGTGATGGGAAACACTTCATGTAAGTGAAACTTTTTTGAAAGCGCCACTTTATTTCAAATTCATTGGTAAATTCCAAATAAACAGAATGTGTAAACTTCAAGAAATCTTAAAAGGTGACCTGGTTATCTAACACACCATTCTTGCATTGAGCAAAGACAACCTTCCTGCTAGTCTTTCTCCAGTCACATCCCATACAGGGATTTTGCCCACTCTGACAAACCTACCAAAAGAAAAAAAATTGAATAAAGCCAAAAGCTACTAGGGTTGCTGAATGGATACAAACTCAATCTTCCCACAAATCAAATCCTTATTGACAGTCTTGCACATAAAACTGTAACTGGAATTCACATTTCTGAATTCCTTTTTTTAACATCCTGATCACTGATTTAGAGGACTTTTGGTAAGATTATTTATTATTTTCAAAATGGATCAGCATTGCCTATGCCCTAAGAAAAACAGCATCAAGAACATACAGAGAACAAAAATCTGAGCAGTGACTGGAAATCATTTTTTAAAATCCTTTAGCCACTACCATCCTAGTTGATTAGCTTCCTTCATAATTTTCTTTTAGCTTCTCTGGCTGTTGGACAGAGTGTTAGTTTACAGAACCCAGTGCCCAAAACCTTCTGAGCAATGTGAGAGGGAAGAAAACCTATTTTAACTACAAGTTTAAAAAAAAAAAAAAAAAAAAATCTAATTGTCAAATGTCTTATGGGCTATACACCATATAACTTCCTCCTCCACCCCCACACAAAGAAACATCTTGAACCTTGCACTGAAGAACGCCAGTGAAATGTTCTAGTCAACACAGATGGGAAAAGCATCCAGAATCACAGATCCTTAAGGAAGATAGTGCCTCCTTTCCTCTTAGAACACTGCCTAAGAAGAATTCTGTCTCACATTGCTTTTTTGCAAATAACTACAATTAATTCTTCACCTCATGTCTCCCCACTAAATAGTTGGGTGAGCGTTCCCTCAGTAAGGCCTGTATTTCTCTTAGGCTGTGTCCAGACTCAGGGGTTTTTTCGAGAAAAGTAGCCTTTTTTCGAAAAAACCTCACCTGCGTCCAGACTCAAGCCGCGTTCTTTCGAAATTAAATCGAAAGAACGCGGCTTTTCTTTCGATGGCGGTAAACCTCATTTCACGAGGAAGAACGCCTTCTTTCGAAAGTTCCTCTTTCGAAAGAAGGCGTTCTTCAATGTAAATAGGGCTTCTTCGAAAGAGAGCATCCAGACTCACTGGATGCTTTCTTTCGAAAAAGCAAGCCGCTTTTTCGAAAGTTCAACGTGCAGTCTAGACGCTCTCTTTCGAAAGAGGCTCTTTCGAAAGTACCTTTCGAAAGAGCCTCTTTCGAAAGAGGCTTGCAGTCTAGACATAGCCTTAGAGAAAAAAAAAAAAAGCACTTACATGGTCCAAAACGCTGTTTTGGATGCTGAACTACCAAATCTCTCAAACATACACCCTGTGATTTTCCAAACTCCAAATGAAAATGGCTGTGCACTAAGCTATATCGTATTGATTCCTGGACTGCATACATCCCATTGGGAAATTCAATGTCACACTTCCATGAACTAAAACTTGCAGCACTAAACATTGGTAATCTAGGCAAACTAGGAAAGTTTTGAAAGAAGTGGTACAAAGGACAGTGAGTCCCAGACAGATTGACCATCATATACTGCTCCATTTCACATGACCAATGACCATCTCTGGTAACAAAAACAACAACATTTACTAATCCTCAGACCTTCTGAGATCCCATTCTGATGCATCAGCTGAAACTGTCACTTTCAGTTGACAAGAAAATAACTTTTTACCTTTTGACTGGTTTTGAACATCAGAAATAAAAATTCAAATAACACAAACTTGATGGATTTCTGCGGAGAAGTATCAGAGGGGTAGCCGTGTTAGTCTGAATCTGCAAAAGCGGCGAGGAGTCCTGTGGCACCTTATAGACTAACTGAAGTGTAGGAGCATAAGCTTTCGTGGGCAAAGACCCACTTCGTCAGATGCATCTGATGAAGTGGGTCTTTGCCCACGAAAGCTTATGCTCCTACACTTCAGTTAGTCTATAAGGTGCCACAGGACTCCTCGCCACTTCTGCTGAGAAGGTACCCTTAACTTCCAAACCTCTAAAAAATGCTCTGAAATTGAAGTGGTGTTTGCAAAGCACTTTGAGATCCCTAGATGAAATGCATTAATGAGCTATAAGGTTAATTTTAATCAACTAAGTTGATTTTAGTTTTATTTTCTCAATTTACAGAGACTTAAAATCCTGCATTAGACACCTGCTGTGCTGGGTTTATGGCTAATCCACTGCTCTAATTCTACTCTGACCCACTGAAAGGGACACTATGCAGTAATATATAACAGGAGTTAAAATAAAAATAAATAAATAACTGTCCCTTTCAGAGGAATTACACCCCCAGTCCCTTTTTCTTCATCCTCAAACAAACACATACACCTCTCATGTGATTAGCCTGTAATTCTGTACAATGTCTCAGGCTTTTATGCTACAGACCCTGAACTGAAACCAACTGCAAATCTAAGAAAAAAGTGCTGCTTAATAAACAACCCAAAACATTTCCTGTGATTGTAAAAATAGAGAATAGGAGGGAAAACCTAAGTGGTCCAATTCCACTCCCTTTGGCTTCTATGAATGAAGCAAGAGTGGTCCCTATCTGCAGGAATTTGACCCTGAGCTGCTTCATTTGCACCTCAAGGAGTTTCTTGCAGTGATCAGGAGCTGTAAAGGCAGAGGAAAATCTACCTCTCTAGTCTCTCTATTCCTTGGTATAAAGATTCCACAATGTCCTAACAAGGAACAGTTGTTCCATCTTGTGTATCTAGGCTTTAAGTTTTCATTTTTTGATTGTACTGTGACAAACTATGCACGTTGGTCCAGGATGTTATGACTTTTGTGTAAATTACCACTGGGGTTTTACTGACACTTGCAAAGAGAAAAAAAACTGATCTCCCTGAGTGCAGCTGTGGGAAATATAGATAACAGTCAGCTGTTAATATAGTCAGTCTATCAGAACCCTACCAATTCAGAAACCAGCCCTTCCTCTACCAGTATCCCCACAGTCCTTACATTTTCCTTAGAGAATGGGGAGAAAGAAAGAAAGCAAGCAGGAGGAAAATCAGGAAGAAACACAGTCCTCCTGAATGTACGGGATTTTTTTTTTTAAGGGATGGGGGAAGGAGAGACAACAACCTCAGAGGTATGTCTACACTACCATATAAGCTCCACTTTAGTACAATTCAAAATTAGCGGCCATTGGGGTTCTTAACTTAGGGTTTGAATGTCTACATTCACTTGTAAACCCCCTCCCCCCGTTAAGAAAAGTTTAACCCTGAGCTCAACCTGGGGCTCCAACATCTTATGTGGCCCAGAGTTCAGGCAGGTATAAGGTGCCACAGGACTACTCGTTTTTTTTCCAGATGTGTTCCAGACTTCCTAGCACGCTCTCAATGTAGGACTATTCTAGCCCTTTGTCTACGGAGCAGCACGGGAAAATTTGACTGTCCATCAAACTTACCAGTCCAGAGGTCAAAGAAAGTCAGTCAAGGGGATTGTCAGATAATTTTGGTGGACCCCAGATAGGGATGTGAATGACAAGTCAACTACCCTGTAAGTGTTTGCTTAGCGGATAGTCAACAGGCTAGTCGACTAGTCGCTTCCCTTCCCCTTGCTGCTTCTATCAGAACCCAGGCTCCATGCGGTGCTGCTGCTTTGAAATGCTGCGAGGGGCCAGTGGGACACTGCTAGAGCCCCTCCCGCTCCCGTGCTCCCCACAGCGCTTTCACCTTTGAAGAATAGTGATAGAAATGTAGCCGTGTTAGTCTGGTGTAGCTGAAACAAAATATTTGTTCTGATATTTGATCAAATAGTAATCAAATCACTTTTTGATCTGAGGCAGTGCGTCTGGCCCACGAAAGCTCATCACCTAATAAACCATCTTGTTAGTCTTTAAAGTGCTACATAGTCCTGTATTTTGTTTCACCGTTGAAGTGCAGCAACAGGCCTGGCGCGGTTGATACACTTCAAAGGCAGAAGCCTCCTTATCAACTATTCGATTAGCCAAATAAGCGACATTTTACCTCCCTAACCCCAGAGCTCAAGCCTAAGGGGGCTGCAGAGACTGTGGGACCCTAGGTCCCGAGTGGGAGGCTGGGATGAGCCTGGGTTAGCATGAGGTCCGAGGCTGGAAGGGGGGGGGGCTGACTGGGCTTGAGCCTGAGCCCAGGGTTCATGGGGCAGTGCAGACTCTTGCTGGAGCGGCCTGTTCCAGGGGCTAAGGTGGGAGGAGACCCCCCCCCCCCGAGGTGAATGCCTCTTCCCATGGGAGGGGGGCTCGCACCCACCCAGCCCCTCCTGGGCAGCATCCCTCCCCCACACCCCAAATTCTGTCTCCCCCAACAACCCCTGCGCCCACCCCCCCCTTCATCGCCTCCTCAATGGGGCCCATCCCTCCTCCCGCGCTGGCCCCGCCAAGGCAGGAGCAGCCTGTTTACCACCCCGGCCCGTTAGCAGCCCCGCGCGGCACGCTGGGGCTCGTAGTCCTGTCGCCCGCCGCCCGCCGCGCCACGGGAGCGCCGCCGGACTACAACTCCCATCAGGGCCCGCTCCGCCCTCCCGCCTCGGCGCACGCCGGGCGCTGTAGTCCGCGTGCCGCTCCAACCGCTGGGCGCCGCGCCCAACGGGACTGCGTTTCCCAGCGTGCCCTGCGCGCCGCCTGTCCCGGCGGTTTCCCCTGAGCGTACAGACCCAGCCGCCGCCCGTCCTCGCCCGCTGCCGCCTCCGAGGAGCCCGCCCGGTTACCGATATCTATGGCGAAGCGCTTGGCGTTCTCCAGGTTGCGGAAGATCTCGTCAGGCGGGAGAGTGATGCTCTTGTCCAGGCTGCTGTCGCCGCCGCTGCTGCTGCTGGTACCTCGCCCGCCCCGCTCCGCCATTTTGAACGCCTCCCACCCCTTGCTGGGCTTCATCGACATGCAAATATATGCGCATATATTTACATAGTAATGTAACGTGTTGCATGTATTATGCAAATGAGCGGCCAGGTTGGCGCTCCCTGCAGCTTTGCCAGCATTCAGCCTTTTTGCCCAGGGCGGGGTGAGAGGGTGGGGCTTGGCCCCATTACATCTGAGTACCCTCTCCTGCCCCCCCCCCCGAATTAAGGGTGTGTGGACCATGGTCCCATTTTATCTGCAATGCACAAACTGTGTGTGTGTGTTGGGTTGTTAACGATTAAGTGGTGGACTGGTAAGCCTCACCTCAGCGTGTGGGGGGTACTAGTTATGGTTAACCAGTGGGGGCTGGAGCAGCCCTTCTCCCCCCAACCGCCACAGACATGGCGCTGTTCCAGCCCCTCGGGGCCCGATGCAGACTGGGGGCGGAGGGGTGCTCTAGACTCCCCCAGTTAATTGGACAAACTTAACGTTTAACCGGTTAACTAATTAAATGGGATTTTACATCCCTAGTGTGGGGGGGACAGGGCTGTGTGTTTTTTACTTTTCAGAGTTATTGGTAGGTTGGATTTTGATCCCAAATAACCAGCCCCTCCCCACAAAGTTATGGGGGTCTAGCTCTATGGTTTGCAATGTTATCGGGGTGAGCGGATCCGGGTTAATTTCTGTTTGCACCTCAGAGCCACCGAGAGGCTTGTCCCTGGTGCCATTTCATTTTCACCACCCCACAGTCGGTGTGGGGTGTTTGTGAGATTTGTGTTCCACTTCATCTGAAGTCCCAAAGTCATTGAGGGGAAAAGGCATGCTGATGCAAATAAATCTCATCTCTAATATAGCATCATGGTCTAGCTTTCTTAGCCATGATACTTTCTATGGGATCTCTCATCCAAGGATCTCAAAATACCTTATGGTCATAAATTTGTTGCTAAGAATACTAGCAATTAATAATATCCTTACTGAAACAAAATACAGGACTATGTAGCACTTTAAAGACTAACAAGATGGTTTATTAGATGATAATATCCTTACTGTTCTTCAGTGAGTTCGTACCCCCAGCTCCATCTTTGGTGTGAGAGAGGAGATTTTTTCCAGGCACTACATTAATAAAATTGAGGATAAATTATTACTAATGGATGCATTCTCTTTTCATTTATAATATGAAGACCCCAAACTCATCCTGATGAAAAGGCATTGCAATTTACAGTAGTGTACAGTGTTGCTTTTTCATATAGGCACAGTGCTTGAATTTGGCCACAAGGTGGCACAGTACAATTGACGATTATAGTGCTGCTTCTGCAGTAAACATCATCACATGATCCTTCCCTGAACATGTGCAAATGCAAACTGGAGTGATAGCTTAATGTGGGTAAAGAAGATTAGAGTTGTTGGAGGGTTATTTCTATGGGAAGCCAGAGTCAAACAAATAGCTCTACTAGTTATAATCTAGTAATGGGGCAGAGAAGTGGCGATACATAGAGCTTACACTGATACAGGGGCCTTGGTGGAACCACTACAATTGAGATATTAATACAGGAATAGACAAAATACTTGCAAGTGTGCCGCAGGAGACCCATTTGATAAGACTGGGCAAACCTCTAGTTTCTGTGATTCAAGAGGAGATATATTCCCTTATTGCAAGCACTATTTTCTAGCTTTGTGCATATGTGTTCTGCAGTTCTCAGGTAAAATATTTGCATTAAAAAATAGGAGGTGAAGGCAGGTATGGAATGGAGGTAAATCTGGGGTTAACTGAAAGGAGGGAGAGTACCGTCGTCTTAACAGCGCCTAATATTCCTCTTTCTCTGAGCAAACGGATAGCTTTTATTAATCTAACATATAGTTTGAGTTTTGTGGTCTTGAATTTCCCCACTCTGGCCTTAATACTGTGCCCATTCATGTCAGTGTTTCAGGTTCAAGCTCCGTATATACTGGCTTTCACCCTGCAAGAATCAACCTAAGTAGCTAGCTACAAATAATTCTGCTTTATGTAGAAAACTAGTTGGAGTTAAATTTCCCTGCATCTCTCACTAGTAACTGCTGCTGCCCTGCATCTATTTAATATACGCAAAAAAGGGAATTAAATATTAAGTGCCTAAGCAAGGTTTATTTTCACTCAGGAAGTTGTTTTTTCCTTTCTTGAAGTGGATTTTCTGCTTTTAAATGATGGCCTTCATTTTTCTCATTCATAGATAAATCAGAACCACCTTGACGCAGCAATCTGAATATAGGACTGAGACCCAGGAACTCCTGAGGTAAATCCAGCTGTGACACCAGCTTTTTTGGTGATGTTGGTAAGTCACATGGGTCCAAGTCTCTAGTGATGTTTGGTTGCCTTCATTTTTTGGGTGTGACTGAGTTGAGACATCTAGGACTTGATTTCTGAAGGCACGGATTGCTCACAACTCCAGTTGAAGTTTGTCAATCTGTGTTCTTTTATCACCTTGGAAAATCAGGTCTTAGGTGCCTGAAGTTGGACATCTGAAGATTAGAGTCTTGTTTTGAATATTTTTACTTTAATCTTGGTCTTAGTTCTTCTATATCTAAAGTGGGAATCATAATATGTAAGGGCTTAATTTTGTTTTTGGATGTCTGCAAAGTGTTTGCAATTTTTTTGTTTGTAAAGGAGTATATCTAGTTTGTGAAAAGAATCAGTTAAAAGTACAGTGCAGGTTGAACCTCTCTAATCCAGCACTCTCTGGTCTGGCAACATCTGTGGCCCAACATGATTTTAGTAGCCACATGTTCATTTATGGGTGAGGCCAAATTTCCCACAGTCCCATAAAGTTTATTTACAGCCACCAGTTCTGGCTCTCAGTGTTCTGTGCTATTATTAGCTCTGATTTATCCCTAAATGTCGTCTAAGAGCCCATTAAGCAGTGGAAGTGTTGGCAATGCTGCTAGACAACATTGACCTCCTTTGGATTGGCAAATTCTTTGGTTTGGCACCGATTAGGTTCTGAGGATGCCAGTCTAGAGAGGTTCAGCCTATACTATAGTTGTGTCTCCATCTTTGAACTAATGTGTTCTTGTGAGCAGCCTTGAAAGTTTACTACAGAATCCTATTTGTTGGACTCTTCTTCCCCTTACCTAGGACTTTGCTTTCCCTATTCTGTCTCCTGGCACATTCCCAACAAAACAGGGGCACAAGCCATGACTTCACTGGATCTGGCATCTGCCTTATTAAACCCAAAGGCAGACAGCAAATGGCTTGTGAAAATATTACCCTTCTGAATTAAAGGCATCCTCTGGTGTTGGATAGGGAGTTAAAGAGTGAGCTTGCTGCTGCATTATAGAATGTGCATGTTGATCCTGCAAACCCGTACATGACTGGTCCCTATTCATGCTTTCCCCATAGTTGAGGAAGGCTGACTCTGGCTGCTTCTGAACTTGTCAGCGCCACTCTGTATGTTAATCAATAGGAGTCATTCAGATTACTGTGCCTCAAAGCAAACTTTGCAAACCTGGTTTGCTCCACAGGTAAACTGTGATCTTTGTGTATCTATCATCATGTCTCCTGCATTAGTTGTTTAAGTAGCACTATCCTGCAGCGGTGAAAGTAAGCGACCCGGTGTGCCGCTCCAGCAACACCTGGCTGAGCAGCAGCAAAAGCTAGCAAGGAGCTATTTAAATAGCTGGCAGGAACCCGGGTTGCAATAGGACAGTGCCTGTAAGAAATGTTAAGTTACTGTCACCACTGCTGTCCTATGAAGCCTCTCTCAAAAGGGCATCAGTGAGGGATTTCTGCACAGGGGAGAATAACTTGCTGCATATCGATTCAATAGTCAGATTTTATTTTAACTGTGTGCAAAGTTTCTGCAGGTTTGAAATTCAAAAAGGTTTCAAACACAGATCCCACAATCGGTGCACCTGGCACATACACATCACACCATCCTCTGAGGATTATAATAAACAGACTACCTCCCATAACATTATGGTACAAAAATGTAAATATAATTCTTACGGTTGCCTTTCATGAAAGACTTTGCAAAATATTTCTTGTAAAACCGACAATACAAGCCGTTACTTTTCTTCCTATGAGGATACAAAACAAGTTATTGCCTTTATAAAAGGCATTGCATAGCCTGAGCATAACAAACAATACTCTGCTTTTGAGAGTAATACATCCAGAAGAATCTCCTCTACGTAGCTTTAGTTATGGTGTAACATTTTCCCGAGTACACTCAATAAACTCTATAAACATGATAGAACCCCTACTACACCAATAATGAGATCCAGATTTTCCAAGGTGCCCACTAAGATTGGATGCTAGCCTTGTGATTCGTAGGACATTGATTTTCACAAGTTCAAGTTGAAGTCAAGTGGCGTAAGATGCTGCATGCTTCAAAAATCAATGTTCTATGAGACTCGGGCTGCTAAAATTGAAGGCACTCCAACTGAGTGGAAAGTTTAAAAAGGTTAGCCTACAACTTCCTAGAAGTTACTTCTTTCTAAACAAACACACTCAAAAACCTCAGCAAGGTTACCAAAACATATTAAATATTTCATTTTGAACAACTACTTAGTCATCCTACCATGAGGATTACTTAGTACATTCTTTTAGAATAGCTACCTCCTCACATGGTGGGAGCATTTAGAGCCTTCTAGGAGAAGGGAAACTGACATCCAAGCATAAATATGCCCTATAAATGGAAAGCATTCTTCCCTACTCATTAGAGGAGTGACAGGACTTGTACAGCAAGTCACAGTCTCCTCTGGACTACAAGTGACCATCCAGAAACAATAAAAAAGTCCTTCAGATCTACCAGGGTCTCCACAGTCTGCCTGTGGGCTTCAGTGCTGCTTGTGTTGCAGACATTTGATAAGCTGCAGAGGATGCAGCTGGAGCTTTCGAGTCTGTGGCTGTAACTTCAGGCTTCTGGAAGTGGCACAGCAGTTTCTTCTGTGTATCTGTGCTCGCAGAATGGAGAGACAGGAACTGCAGAGCTTCTTTGAGGCACCAGGAATACCCTTCACTATAATCCTGCTGCAGGCTTGTAGAAGAGGGTGCAAAAGCTGGGAAGAGAGAAAAGATGGAGATGGGTTTTAAACAGGGACATTTAGGCTGGCGTTTGGACCAGGGGTAAATGCAGGACAGGACAATTCTCCAAAAGCAAGGGGAAGGCACTTACCTTGCCTGTATTTCAGGTAGCTGACCGTCATCTCCAGGATGTCGGCCTTCTCCAGCTTGGAGTTGGGCTGGTGTCTCTGGAACTCCTTCTCCAGCAGGAGCTTCAGCTGCTCGATGCTGCTGTTAATCCGGTCCCGGCGCAACTTCTCTACAATTGGCTTCCTCAGCTGCAAAAAACACAAGAGGGGAGAGAAAGTTAGTGATCAGTTTCCTTTTCCCTTCGTTTGCCATCTTCTCTGTAAGCAGCTCAGCCAGTATCAGCCGCTTGCCCCTTAGTGCACGTTGCAGAAAGCAGGGAGTACCTACTCTGTTTTTCTCCTTGGGGGTTAGGATTTCCAGCGAGACAGCGTTCGGTGCCATTATCCCAAAATGTTCAAGTGCAGATCCTGCTGTTTAGCCAGTGCAGAAAGGAGCTGGAGAGCTCTTCTATTTATACTCCTAAGCTGCATACAAATGTCTGGGTCCTAAGCTTCTTTCAGTTTCCCACACTCACTAGCCAATCCCTGCTTTTACTAGGACAATAGAGAAAGCATCTATTACAGCATGGTAAATTGACTGTGAATTGCCAGGGGATAATACCCTGCTCCCAAAGGAGCAGGTGGACTGGGGAGTGTGTTACACAATAGGGACTGGCTTTGGAGGGACAGAGTAAGAACGTGGGAAAGCGTTTGCCGTCATTATAATCAAACTTGGGCCTGATGTGGGGACCGTCAACATCTCAATATGTTGCTTTTTCCCAGGCTGTAGTGAAATTAAGCACAGAAGACAGCTCCCAGGAAGGGAAAATGTCCCCTACTTTCCTGTGCCCAGAAGAGACGCTGTAAAGGAAAAAGTCCAGCATTAGAGGGACTAAACCTTTTCATTGACATTAAACCGTGCTTCGATGAATACAGTGCTTGTCAATTTCCAGGCAACTGATCAAAATCAAAAGGGAAAACCCCTGTTGGTGGGGAGGGGATCTTTTTAAGGATGATCCCGTTCAAAAGGCTTTTCTCCCCATCTTTTATATAAATTCTGTTTCCTCTGTCACTCTTTTCAAGTCTTAAAAACTTTTTTTTTTTTTTTTTTTGCTTTTTTTCTGGACAATCTCAATTCCTCCTATAATGGCAAATCTGTATAATAATAATTAAGAGTAGTTTTGCCCTTCCCTGGCATCTTCCATTTGGTATCTTAGAGCATTAGACCAATAGTCATGAATTAAGCCTCACAACTGACTGCATATGACGCTGAGGCATAGCAATAGGGGAATCTCCTCCTGAAACACTCTGCATTCGGAAACTGAGGTACCAAGAAACTCATGCCCTGACCCGTACTGGGCCACAGCTGTTCTATCTACAAAATAGCTGTAATACTGCAGGATTTCCTGACTTCAGTTCCAATCTCTGACTCTCTCACATGCACACAGAGGTTTTCAATATGTTTGACTGTTATATACCCATGCACATTAGATGTTTTTGGCACAGTCAGCCAGCCACAGGGAAGCGTGAGAACGGCACGAGGTGGGCACTCATCTGACCAAGAGACTACTTTCTAAAGAATTAAGTAATATTTGAGGGGCAGCCGTGTTAGTCTGGATCTGCAAAAGCAGATGGATTGGAGCATAAGCTTTCGTGGGCAAAGACGCATCTGATGAAGTGGGTCTTTGCCCACGAAAGCTTATGCTCCAATACATCTGTTTGTCTATAAGGTGTCACAGGACTCCTTGTCGCTTAAGTAATATTTGTTTTTTTTTCATCTGACCTGATGCCAGAAATCCTGGATCCTGTTCCAGAGAGGTTGGCTGGGTGGTTAAAGAGATTTAGAGTAATGTTTTTCTGATCACTTCTTCTGCTCTTACCACAGGTCTTGTGCTCTTGAATATTTAGACTGTTAACAAAACATGTAGATCTAGGTTCATGTTTCTTTCTTAATTTATATCAAAGTAATCCTAATCATCACTGTTTAGTAAGCATTGCTTGCAAGCGTTCAAGTACATAAAATGACAAAAAAGATTGTTATAAAGAGGAGGGTGGTAAATTGTTCTTCTTAACCAACAAGACCAGGACAAGAAACAATGGGCTTAAATTACAGGAAGAGAGGTTTAGATTGAACATTAGGAAAAACTTTAACACACACATGTACATTCAGGGGCTGGACAGCAGTTTAATAGTATAAACTTAATCATCAGAAGTAATGTACTGGAAAAAAAACCACCCTCACAGTCACACAGCGTACCCACAGGAAATAAGGGGGGAGGTCAGAGAGAAAGGACTCACTCACGATCACACTAAAAACACCTTTGGGGGGGAAAAGGCTACAGATGTCGGAGAGTTTGACTCATTACCACACCAGAGGCAGAGTCACGTGCTGCCCTGAACCATGATGTTAGAATCTTTCCAGCAAATGGTGTCAGAGCCAGCATGTGAGATCCTGTATCGACAGGTGCCAATGCTGCTCTTGGTCATGTGTGGTCAGACTGCCGGGTTTGCTTGGGGCACCATTGATTTTGGTGGAGTACCTTGTGGACATGGCTGTCCTCTCAGGCACTGTACAGTCCAGAACTGGAAGTTGGGAATAATACACTTAGCACCTACAGAGAGCTCATCAACAGTAGCTCTTGCAGTATCCCTATTCCCATTTTAGAGATGGATAAACTGAGGTACAGAAGGGGAAGCGACTGCCTTCCTCTGCGGGTTGGGGCATGGGTCTTCTTTTTCAACTAGAGTAAATGGGGGATTCTCTGTAATTTGAAGTCCTCAAAAGAAGTTTTGAGGACGTTGGTAACTCAGAGGTGATGGGCCTGCAACAGAGTGGGTGAGAGGCTTGGGTCTGTGCTATGAGGGAGGTGTGATTAAATAATCATGATGGTCCCTTCTGGCCTTAAAATCTGAGTCTAAGATCATATGACAGGTCAATGACCAAAACAGGAACAGAATACAGATCTCCTGAGTCCCAACCCAATGCTCTATTCCCAAAGTCAGCCTTCCACCCACAGACCCTACTTCTTCAGCTCTGCTGCTCAGAGGTTAAGGAGCTGATTTGCTATGTGCCTCAGTTTCCCATCAGTACAAAGATGTTAATGACAGCCCCAACTAACACTCTTTGGCAGCCTTTTAAAATGCAGAGAAAAACAATAAATAAACCTTTTGTCTAACCTCCCTTGGTAACCTCAGGCAAGTTATGCCTTTCTGTGCCTCAGTTTCCCCTGTGAAAAAATGGGGCTAATAATGGTATTGCATATCACTTGCTGCATGTAAATAATAATTCACAAATGTTGAAAGGGTGAATCTGCTAGAATCTGAGATCCTGCAAAGTTTATTTTACTGGTCACATGATTTTGCCATAAAGTTATCTAGCTGTCTTTATGACTCAGTTGCTGCTAACTCCATGACTTCCTGTGACAATGAGTTCCATACGTCCTGGCATGTTATACGTTAATAGCATTATTTATTGTTTTTCAAAAGCACCAAAGTGACTTGGCAGTGCAGGGCCCATTAAAAGTTTGCTTCTAGGTTACTTTGTACCTTTTGAATCGTTATGATTGTTATTTTATAAGAGCCAATGCAGTGCCACACACACTTGGACCATTGTTGTAGCTCACAGTGAACATATAATGAAGCTCAGGGTACAGACCCAGCAGTGTGTCAGCTGCATTGGGCTGTATGTCAAGCCGTACGCTGGATGAGACTGAGATGTGCTTTCCGCAGCAGAAGGGCACTGTGGGGTGGGAGGTTTCCTTTGGCCTGGGAAGCTTTGATCCAATTTCCAGTTCTGGAACTATGAAACGAGTGGTTTTAGATAACGCCGTCCTCCCCAGCGCAGTGCCCGGGAACCCAGAGGGCTGGAGCAGCCCTCATTGATTAAAGCATTATCCCTTGCTCTGAGTGCTGGCCAGATGGTGTAGAAGGCATTAGCTTTCCGCTCAGGACTCGCAGCGGCACACTTCTATTGTTGACAGTTTAACAGTGTGAATGGGGCAATGTGTGGGAAACTCTCAAAATCCCGGACTCACACCCTCTGAGGTGAATGGTGAACCAGGCAGGTTGCCTTGCATTGCACGCACAAACAACAAGCCTCTGGGGTTACAAACGCCAGCGTCTCTCTCTCTCTGTCACCAGTTGGGAAAGACCAGAACTCTAGCACCAAGTCCCCCACCTCCTCGCAAATCAAAGAAATGAACCATTCCTTTTGCAGCTGCTTTGAGTGACTGTATTATGCAGATCTATATACTTTACGGTAAGAGTTGGTATTTTCTGACATGGTAACCTCAGTTTAATAAAATCCCTAATTTAAGGCTTCTACATGACTAGATTCCTTGTGGAAATAAATGCAATGTGCATTACACACGGAAGCAAACGTTGACTATATTGCCATACGCTCATTATAATCACCTCTGGATGTGGGAAATCAGGATGATTAGAGTGGGATGCTACTGTCCTATTCTGTTCCCTAGGCTAGATTCTTCTCTATGGTGTAAGTTATGGATTGTTGTAATAAGCCATAAATCCAGTGTCTCTATGCAGTCTGTGATTTTTCATGTCAGGCAAAGTTATTAATTTGAGCTCCCGGGCTCATCTTTTGAAGGATTTGTGCAAGTTCCCTTTGAGGATGAGGCCTGAGAAGTCAGATACAGTGAGATGGCTTTGTGAAAAGTACTCCCCCATGGCTGACATGACTTTTTTGTCTAGTTTTTATCACTAGACAACTTACCTGGCCTTGCCCGCGGATGGGGCTCATACTCTGGCTGCTGGCTTCTCTCTCGGTGGGCCTGGGCTGTCCGCTGGTGCTCCCTAGGACAGGCCTTGGAGTGGTGGGGACCACACAGTGGCTGGCAGCTGCTCCATGGGGCTGAGATGTCAGGTGCTGCTGGTCAGTGGCTTCTGGCTGGGTTGCTTCTGTTCCCCTGTGGTCATTCCACAGTATAACTGTTCTTCCAGCCAGATCCCTCCCTTTGCATGTTAAGAGAAACAGTCAAATTCTAGGCACATCCCACCGTCCTGGCACAACCAAACCCTGACCTTGCTTTAAGTTAGGATAAGAGGAAGCTGCCTGTCAAATTTGGTGGTCCTAACTCTTACGGTTTCGTTCTTGGACAAACAGACTCACATACAGACAGAAAGACAGATGCACATTTCTGAAATATATGGCTAGATTTTTCTGGGAGAGTTCATTCAGAGCACAGTGATTGTCTTGTTTCACCCACATGCTTGCTAGTGGGGGCATTTGGTGTGGTCTCTTCATTGTAATACTTCCTGTCATGTTTCATTGCCGTGAAATAAGGACTGGACCTTGAGAGGGAGACTGAAGGTCAGCGCTTAAGCCACTGCACCTGTGACGTTCGTTTTCTTGGGGGACTTGTTCAATCACGAGTTATGTTGACAGTCAAATCGCTGCACCCCGAATATAGCACAGCTTCAGAACTCTGATCACAATCCCCCAGGAGAGTGGAGGGGTTGGTCTATCTCGTGACACTTGGCGTTTTGTATTGATTAAAAATTGGCCCCAGAAATAAGTGACATTGCTAGAGTTCTAAGGCCTGGGTCATGTGACCTTGCACTGGCACCCACCCGTGCTAGGGCCAGGTCTCAGTGTAAACGAGAATCCGGCTTGCAGCATTTTATCAGTCATAACGATCAAACGCATACAGGGTTGCTTCTTTTTTCTTTCTTTCTCCCATCTTATCCTGTGGGTGACTGTGCCTTTTCTCAGTGCTCTCCCGCCCTTGCGGAGCGTGGTGTTTATTATGCTGATCCCACAGCCCAAGGATACTCTTTTGACAAAGACCCTATTAACCTCAGAGTGTGGGCCTGAGTTTCTCTGAGTTTCCCACACTTTCTTCCCTATTTGTGACATTCAAGGGGCTCACAAAAGAAGCGTGCCTCACAACAGCTCCCATTAGTGACGCTCTTTGACGCCGCATTGTGATTACCAGCAATTCCTGTCCCAATAGACCATCTGGAGAGCTATTTTCCCAAGGAGCACGTTGATCGATCAGTATTATCCAGGCCTTTTGAAAACTTGGGAATGTTATGCTCTTTGACACAAAATAGGTGGCTGGACGAGGGATTGTCAGCTAGATTTTAAGCTCGCTAAGGTACAGAAAAAGACCGTAAGTGTTCCTGTAATATGCACATGCGTATGCAGTATTGATCCTTTTCAGGAGGCCGGGTGACATGAAGTCAGGAAGTGGCACAATATGAAAAAGGGACGGGTTATGTGAAGATAGCCCTGGATGCACAGTTCGGGGGGGATGCATTTATGTTCTCCACAGAGCAAGCGTAACCCTGGCAGTGAAAATGCAGGCATCTCTCTTCCTGATTTATACCAGTATGAGTGGCAGGAGATGCCAGCCTTATAGGCTGGATTCTCATCCTACACCAGTTTTCCAGAGGTGTAAATTTTCTGACTTGTTTCTGATTTACACCAGTGCAAGTGAGATCAGACGTAGACCCAGAGGCCCATAAACTCTGGTTCTCAAAGTTTATCTTTTCTGTTTTTCCGTTTGACTTCATCAGCTTACACTCAAGCAGCGTGTGATGTGGCTCATGGCTCAGTTTACTCCCAAAAGATGCATATTAGCTGTATGAGATAGTTATACACATACTAGCAGTTTACTCTAAGTAGATCTATAATAGCTAAGAGAAACGTGAGTGATTCTATTCCTTGTCTGTATTGAGTACAGTCTCTCTAGAAGGTAGCGTGTGGTAATATCAAATTGCATTACTACTTACCTTCTTTCTAGGTAGAGCAGAATCATGTCCCCTGTCTTCATTTGTAATCTCAGTTCATTAGAATTGGTTTGTTAATTTAAAAACCCCCACACATGCATAAACAAACAGCTTGAATCTGATTGACTGATATTTGAGCGAGGAGTTTCCTTGTGCTTTTTAAATATGTGACTTCCACTTTTTATAAAAATGTTTGCAAACTTTTTATATTTGTACTGAAACGTGGTATTCATTAATCACCCTTCTCATGTTAAAAAAGTTTCGTTCAACCAGTCTGGGAGCAGAATATATGCCATATGAACCATTAAATACTGCAAAGAATGGTGAGTTGCCATAACAAAGAGCTTGCAATTAACTAACTAAATAATAATAATTTTTAGTTCTTATGTAGCACTATTTTATTGGTAGAGTTTAGGGCTCGCCGAGCGGCGGCGAGCCCTGCTCGCCAGCTGTGCGGTCCTGCGCTCTGCACATGCACAGATCGCTCTGTGCCAGCTCTTTCAGGGTGGATTACACTATTTGTCGAGCCCTATGTCCACTGCCCATGACTGGGGCTCTCAGGCACTCCAGCAGTCCAAATAATTACTAGTTTTACAGATGGGGAAACTGAGGCAGAGAATGTGACTTTCCTATTTTCACACAGCAAGCTAGTGGATGAGCAGGTCTTCCATGTCCCAGCTCAGTGATCAATCTGGGTCCACTACAGTTTGAAGATTCTTCAATTTGAATCATTTGGTGAATATTTATGAATAATTAATCTAGTCACAAAAATCAGGATCAGCCTTGAATTAAATCACAAAAGCAGCAAGAAAAAAAAGGTATACATATATTGAATTACTGCAGCCGGCTCCTGACATTTATTGAATTAATGCAGCCGGTTCCTGTGTTCATAGTACAAGAATAACATGAAGGGCCCATGTAAACACATGGAGGAAAGGCAAAAAGATTCTATTGTCCGGTTACTTTTTTTTTAATTCTTTCTATAAACATAGCAAAGAAACTTACTGCAGATTCCCTGCCAAAGCTAGGTGGGGACTGACCAATCAGTGTTGTTCTTGGCAGTAAACCATTGACTCTGGGTTGTGCTTGGCTGGGAGACTGGGTGTGCTCGGTTAACCCTGGGTTTTTAAAGAGAAATTATTTCAGTAGAAATTCAGCATTTCAAGGACATGTCTTTCATGGAATCACAGGGGAGATAGGCTATTTGGCCAATGATGGGAATCATCCATTCTCAATGCACGATGATTCCTTACCATATACGCTTATAAATATACACAGTACAGGAGCCACCAATAATTTTTAGAAATAATACGGCAAGCTAGCATTTTTGATAATTATCTGCACATTTAATTTAATCGGGAACCTCAGACAGGGAAGGTAAAGCATCAGCATTCCTTGCTGAGCTGGCTAGTGAGTGGGATTTCTCTGGGGAGTAGCACTTCTTATATGCAACGAGACGCGTACTGCAGGTAAGGGCTGGAGTTTAAAAGTTACTATTGAAAATGCTGTTTACCTCTGTCACAGGGTGGCTGGCTCTTTGACAAGAGATGGGCTTAGTGCCTAGGAAAAGAAAGAAGAGGGCTGAGCGAAGCTGAAGGACTCTCTGCAGAGAAGGAGGAAGAGCACAGGGAGGGAGTTGCTGCCAGTGCTCAGTAAAAAAATAAGCCAGACCAGACCTCCAGGACAGGAGGACTGGGTCTATCTTGCAGCTGGGATGTAGATGCTGTGAGTTTTTGTGTTTGTTGGTTTGATGGGTATATCCTAGAAAGGGCGGAAGTCTGTCTGGTAAATGGCATAGCCAGAGGACCAAGTCACTGCAACAGCCAAACCAGGCTGGAGGGCTTTATGAGATGCCCTGAAAAGGGGAAACCAAGGCAGGTTTGTCCTAGAGACACGCTAGACCGTGAGGGGGCGCTCACTGGTAAGGATCTCTAACACAGGTGCAGTCAGCAGGATTTGTTCTGTGCATGCCCCTTAGTGATGAGAGGAGAATGGAGAAGAGGAAGCCAAAGAGCAGCGCGGCCTTATCCGGTGGTTAAATAGTATATGTGGGGTCAGCAGTAACTGCTATGGTTCCTGCTCCAGATGGCACGGGCCAAGCCAGGAAGTTCTGCTGAGGAACAGAGAGGCAGCAAGAGGCACAGTTTTCTCTGCAAAGGCAGCTGGCAGTCCTGGAGAAGTAGTAGCAGCAGCACATATCGGGAACGCTGCAAATGCAAATATCCGTAGCCACAGACCTTTGCCTGTGGGCAAGTGGGGCACCTGAGAAGGGTTTACTCCTATGGCACCATTGTTGAGACTGACTTTGGGAAGTGGAGCACCAAGTTGCAGGATGCAAAAGCGTGGCAGACCAGAGAGGCTCCTGCTGGGAGAAGACCCCAGGTTGGAAGGCCTCCCCTGGGGGCGAGCTAAAGAAGAGCCCAAGCAGAGTGGAAGAACTCTTGTTTGTTTGGACTTTTGTGACATTGAAACCTCGGTGAGGGGAAACTGAGGCAGGGTGCTGCTGCACCACCCTGCCCACAAGATGGCTGAGTCCATGACAAATTCTGTAAAACATTTTTGTGAGAGAGTGTGGAAGGTGCTCCAAGCTGGCTTTGCGTTACCCAATAAAGTCCATGCTTAGGGGCTTGATAACCACTCACACTCTTCTCTCTCCCAGCTTCAAATCTTCTCAGTCTGTCTTCCTTCATTTTCCATAGCTGTCCCTGGACAGAGGAGTGACTGGCTATTACACCCACATCCGTGGTTCACAAGTATCCTAGCAGCCTGGATTCGTTTAGCTTGACTCACCATCTGCATGTTTTGTTGGTCCCTAGAGTGCTGCTAGACTGATTGTTGTTTTTTAAGTTTTATCTACTCACTATCTCTCTTTTTCTCCCCCCCCCCCCTTCCCTTATTTATCCTTATTTATCTTGGATCTTTGGTCATCTGAAGAAGTGGGTTTTGCCCATGGAAGTTCATGATACCATCCACGTGTTTTGTTAGTCTTTATAGAGCTACTAGACTATTCGTTGTTTTTTAAGTTTTTCCTAATTAGCATGGTGGGGTTTTCAGGGTTTTGTAAGCCCTCATTGAGGAGGGCATGCAGGGCTTGTTTTCTTTATTGCTATGGTGGGAGGGATCAAAGGGGACATGTCGCTGTTATATTTTTGTACCTCAATAGGGTCTGGAGTGTGGCAGCATTTCTTTGAAGGAAACAAGCCCATGTTAAAAATTTATAGTTAGTACAGAATAACCTCTAGCATTTGTATAGAGATTGACCTTCAGCTATCTCAAAGTGCTTTAGAACAGGTGGGACAATGTTATCATTCCCAAGTCTACAGATAGGGAAACTGAGGCAGAGAGATGAAGTGACTTGCCCATTTAGCACATCAGTGGCAGAGCAGGGAGTCATATCAAAATCTCTTGAGTCGCAACACTGCTTGATCTTCCTGGACTAATGCTGACTTTTTGAGGCTTCCTTGGATTCCTTAAAGATGAGAATGAAATGCTTATAAAAAACAAGAGAAAATAATTTGAAAAGGAAATCCTTACTTGATGGTATAGACATGCAGCTTATATTTTAAAGGAGAAAGGAGAAGCTTTTTGTTTCCTTCGAGAACCTGTATTCAGGTTTCTGTGAACAGAAGGTACTAATATTAAAACACCATGTGATCCCTGAATTTTCACCTATTAAAGAAAATGGGAATTTTCCTTTTTGACCTCAAGGGGGGCAGGTTCAGGGCTTTAAAACAGAGCAAAGTGCTGAATTCTTCATAGTTCAAATGTGTTTTCCATGCCACCAATGTCTGGAGGAGAAGGAAGCATTGGGTTGTGAACTCAGGGCATGGCAGAAAAATTAACTATTGGTGAGGGAGGGCAGTGAAATGTTTTTTTGATGTTTTACTTTGAAGTCTGTGCATGATCCGTTAGGGAATCTTACACATCTGTTTATAGCATTTTAGTTCACCTTTAATACACAATAGGCCTTTGTGACTTTATTTTTAGTAGCTTTTTTGTTTATCTTTTTAGGCCAAATCCTGCTTCTTTTCCAGCTGAAATCTGTGTAGCTGCTTACATGTGTGTGCGCACTGGAGAGCTTATAGCATTTACAAAGAGCAACATCCCTACACAGCCTCATTCTGTATATAGACTAAAATAGGGGGGTTGTCTGTCATAATCTGGGAGCAGCAGCATTTAGAAGACAGTGCTGAAAGCCAGTGCCCTAAGCAATCTGGCTAGATTCTGAAAAAAATGTTTTTGCTTGGTCTCCCTGGACCCCTTGTGACTCTCCTCTCACCCGGCACACTTCGAGTCCTGATGTTACCCTCACATTGCCCCATAAAATTCCATGTTTTAAGGACTTCAAACAAAAGATCAATGAATAAAAAGCATTTTATTGATATTTACATTGATGGAACCAATGTCACTTTCAACATCACAGACGATGAATACGTGGCAACTTTATAAAAGCCTATTAAGCTCATCAGCATATTCAGTGAATGACTGTAGAGTACACATTTTCCACCTTCCATTCCCATTAATTAAGATACACAGCAGGTACTTCCTTTACAAAAGGCATCAATAATCCCTCAACTGAGATCAACCCATGCTGCATGTTGAGAGAATTTCTCCTACAGTAAATCGTTATCATAATAACTTTGCACAAGAGTTTATACTACGATAGCGTAGGGACTTCAGAAGCATCGATATTTCGGAATCAAATCTTTCACTCAAAAGGTAAAGTCTAGACTCTCTTTGTCATACAAATTACATCTTCACATGGCCCTTCTGCTTGAAGGTCAATACCCAACGTAGGGCCAAAAAAGCTCCTGATTCAATGCCCATGGAAATCCATGGAGATTCCCATGGACTTCAAAGGGCACTGGAGAGAGAGCCTTCTCAAGCTAAACTCTGATGGAAGTCAGTCAGAGATTGACTCTGTAAAGTGCCAACGGGCTTAGCCCGGTATTGAGCTCGGAAACACCCATAAGGGCAGTGTGCTTGCTGCAAGATACAGACACCGTCCTTCACTATGAAGGGAAACTGCTGCTGAGACCATTTCTCAGGACAAACCATAAAACCCCTCCTGGAAATCAAAGTTTCCTACTTTAAAGAGGGACCATTCACTCAGAGATCCCTTTGGTTTTGCAGTGCACCCCGCCTCCAAAAGTCCAGTCTACCATGGTCTCCAGATGGCAGCAACAGCTGCAGGGGTGTTTTTCTGGACAGGATGCTTCCTAGATACCAGACATGGCAAAGGGGGTGAGCTGTGCATGGGGGGTGAGCTCAGGTTGTCTGGAATCATCTGAGCTCTGCAGAAATGCTTGATCAGCTGTGCCTGAGCTTCCTTCTTAGGCTCACAATAGGAGAGGAACCGCAGGGCTTCCTTCAGGCACTGCAGATAGCCAGTGCTGAAATCCTGTTCAGGGCACTTCGGGCTGAACACTGGAAAAGGAAGGGGAGAGAATCAACATGTTAATGGTCGGTCCAAACTCCGAGCAGTCTAATACATCTGAAGGGCTCAACAGGAGGTCCCACAAACCCTTGCTCATGTGGCTAGTCCTTACGCAAAGGGTCCCATTGACTCCCCCAGGAGTAAAGTCTACTCATGTGAGCAAAGGTTTGGAGGAGCCGGCCCTGGCAAAGCAGCCCCAGGTGGGGTGGAGCGATAAAGCATGCTGCATACTCACTTTGTGCCTGCAGCTGGCTCTGCTGTTTCAGGTAGCCCACGGCCACTTCTAGGATGTCGGCCTTCTCCAGCTTGGAGTTGGGCTGGTGTCTCTGGATCTCCTTCTCCAGCAGGAGTTTCAGCTGCTCAATGCTGCTGTTAATCCGGTCCCGGCGCATTTTCTCCACCACCGGCTTCCTCAGCTGCACAAGAGAGGGGCCAGTTTGTTAGGGATACACTTGGATCCAATTTATTTACATAAACTTGGTTGAATCCCACCCACGTCCATTAAGACAAATTCCTACTCTGTGGAAAGTCGGTGGTTCTGAGCGTGCGTCCATCTATCTTCCTCTTTTACCTCTATCTCCTTTACACCAATCTTTAATCTCGTTCTTTACATGGTGGTTTTTTTTTTACTCGCTCACTATCTATTTATCCTTATTTTCATGCATGTATGATCTCTCTGATGTTCCGGTATAAAATTAGTTAGGTAACACGCAGCTGGCTTGGAAGTTTCAGATGCATGAGGAGTCCTTAACCTAACACACACTTCCCAGCCTTGCATGTTTAAAGGTCTCAGAGAGGGAGCTGTGTTAGTCTGTAGCTTTAAAAACGAGTAGTCCTTAGAGGCTAACAAACATATTGTTTTGTCCACGAAAGCTCATGATACTATATGTATATTTTTGTTAGTCTCTAAGGGGCTACAGGACCTCGCGTCATTTCCCCAGCCTTATCCATTGCTCTACTTACTTTATTCTTCTCTTTTGGAAGCAGTTTCTCCTCCACGTGGGCCATGAAGCTGTTGCTGGGAGCCATTCTTCTCCCTGTCTGTTACGGGCACAGATCTGTGGGTGAGTGCCAGTGCTGAGCCCAAGGCGGTGTGACAGCCTCTATTTATACCCCCGAAGGGCCCAGCCGCGATGTGAGTCTCAGGCTTGTTGATGTTTCCCACACTCGCTCAGCCAATCGGGACACATGGGCAAACAATAGAGGAGGCATCTATTAGTGCATGCTACATTGATTCTAAATGCCCCGGAGAGAATAACCTTTTGCCCAAACCAACTGGTGGAGTGTGCAGCGTAGTGCTGCAGGGCTACGCGAGGATCTGGGAAAGCCCTGACCCTCCAGCTGGTAGTCTGGCAAGGATCAATTGCATTCCAGAGTCACAGCATGTGCCACTCGCATTCATCCTGGGGACAGAGGCACACGTTTCGGGAAAGGCGGGAAAAGGAGTGGGGTGGTGCCCTCAAGGTTAGAACAAGCCGTTCTCTAGCCATCTCTCTGCTCTTCCTGGAGAGGGCATCGGACACCCCGCTCCATTATTACAGTGTTTGCCTGCTTAGGGTTCTGGTTTGGAAGTGCCAAGTGACTGACCGATGAGCAAAGCCGGCCTGAAGGAGCCTCTAAGGGGATTCTGACCGCTGCATGGCTGGATGGGGGAAGGTGTCTGGGCCTGGAGAGGGTTTCTAGGGATGCCTAGGCAGGGGTGTGTAAGGGGATAGATACCGCTCATGGGGGTGGCTAGAGAGATATACATTACAACCTCATTTTCTGTCTTCCTCATTGATACTACGCGTATCCCTACAGCGCTCCGCACCCAGCCACTTCCACGGCCCTCGCTCGGGCTAGGTGGATGCTCCTGCAGGCCCATGATTAGCCAGGCTTGTGTCTTTCTTCTCCCTCTTCTCTTTTGGCTCTCCTAAAGGTATTTTCGGGGGCTCAATAACAGAGGGAGGTTCTAGTCACAGCTCAAATCTGTTCTCACCAGCTGAGATGCCAGAAAGGTTCAGATCCAGGTGGGGATAGGGATTTGATACCTTAGCCCCATTTCTAAAGTCCAACATGGAGGGAATCAGTGAGCTCGGAGCTTTGGCTTGGCTCAATTAAATCATCTAAAAAATGCAAAAGCTTCTCAGCCCATAGGAGACCCCCAGGTTGTAAATCTTGACGATCAGGCTTGTTTCTAAGTTTTCCAGGGCATCCAGTTTTCAACCAGTCTACTAATTGCACTCTTTTTCACTGTAGATGAATAACTCTAGTCCAGAGGGTTAAACTCCATACTAAGAGCCAGCAGACTCTGCCACTGACTTCCTGTGGGACCTTTGGCAAGTCACTTCATCTCTGTTTCCTGGTCTGGAATAATAGTACTCAGCCCTCTTTGTAACGGGCATGGAAACAAATGGACGAGAGGTATGTTCTGAATTGTTGGGTTGAAACCAACAAGTGCAGAGACACCTAAGAATATTTTTATTATGCTGTTTTTGAACCCGAGCACTCCCTTTTCATGTTCACACTTGGGGGCCGCCAGTTCTGATTTTTATCCAAGTAGATACATTTAATGTCTGAGTTTAATTTTAAAGACAGCGGTAAACATAGCATAGGATCACATCCCCTACTGGCGTAAACTGGGATTGCTCCAGTGACATATGATAGAGGTATACAGGCAGTCCCCGAGTTACGCGGATCCGACTTATGTCGGATCCGCAGTTACGAACGAGGTTTGCTGCGTGTCTCCCTGGTCTGCTGAGACGGGGAGCAAAGCCTCTGAGGACGCCGGCAGCGGGACAGCTGCGGCGCGTCTGGGCTGTCCGCTGCCCGCATGCTCCCCGGCTTTGCTCCCCGTCTCCCTGGTCCGCTGGTCTCCAGCAGACCAGGGAGACGGGGAGCAAAGCCGCGGAGGACCCGGGCGGCGGGATCGCGGTGTGTCTCGGTCCGCCGCCCGCGTCTCCCTGGTCTGCTGGGGGAGGGCGGGATGCAGCTAGTAGGCCCCCCCCCTCCCCAGCAGACCAGGCTTTTCTCCGGACGCCTGTGGTAGAGCAGTTGGGGTGCTGCCGGTTGGTCCCGCAGCGCCTCTCTGGGCGCTACTGGACCAACCCGGCAGCACCCCAGCTGCTCTGCCCCAGGTGTCCTGATTCAGCCGCTGCTGGTCAGTTTCAGCAGCGGCTGAATCAGGACACCTGGGGCAGAGCAGCTGGGGTGCTGGTGGGTTGGTCCAGTAGCGCCGAGGAGCATCACTACTGGAGCAACCCAGCAGCACCCCAGCTGCTCTGCCCCAGGCGTCCTGATTCAGCCGCTGCTGAAACTGACCAGCGCTGACTACAGGAAGCCTGAGGCAGAGTTGCTCTGCCCCAGGCTTCCTGGAATCAGCCGCTGATCAGTTTCAGCAGCAGCTGACTTGGGGACGCCTGGGGTTCTTAACTTGAATCTGTATGTAAGTCGGAACTGGCGTCCAGAGTCAGCCTGTTGAAACTGATCAGAGGCTGATTCCAGGAAGCCCGGGGCAGAGCAACTCTGCCTTGGGCTTCCTGTAGTCAGCTGCTGGTCAGTTTCAGCAGCGGCTGAATCTGGACGCCAGTTCCAACTTACATACAGATTCAACTTAAGAACAAACCTACAGTCCCTATCTTGTACGTAACCCGGGGACTGCCTGTATATGGAGATAGATTAAAGAGGGCTACATTTGGAGCTATGGAAGGGCTGTGCTTGGAGCTTATCTCAGTAAAGCCATGCTGATTTCTGCCAGCAGCAGGTCTGGTCCATATTGTGTAAGATAGGGGCTCTTGTTTTTTTACAAACGATATGCGTGGAGCATGGAGGCAAAGCAGATAAGCAGAAAAACGGAACTGTGTGTAGTTGGAACTCGGCAATGGTTAAAGAAAGCCAGTGACTGTTGCTGGTGTGGAGAGCCCTGAAGTAACGCCTGAGTTTAATAGGCATTTGTCAGGAAAGGAAGTCGGGGACGTAGCCAGCTTCATGGTTTTCATTGTACAGGCCTGAATGGGCTTAGTTCTTTATCAGGGACAGATGTTGTCCTCTGAGCCTTTTATTCCCTGTGTTCTGGGAAAGCCAGGAGATCGGTCATCTCATGAACATTTTGAGCCAGACGATGGATTAAAACATGAGCTAAGATGCATCCAAGGGATGGTTTGTCGGCCCCACTGGCTTTTGCCAGCTCTAATAAGATGCTGCCCTTTGCCTTGCCCCATTTCACTGCCCTGTCCAAAAGGCTGTGTCCCATGTCATCTTTCCCAGAGTGCCGGAGTGAAGGCCAGGGACCTTGAAGCTAGGGCCTGACAGATAGTCGTTGTACCAAGCTGGTTAAAGAGACTATTCAGTGTCAAAGAGCATCTTTTTCCCAACTCCTGAGAGGCAGCCCTGGCCTTTATTGGCGTATTATAACTGCTAGCCAGATGGTCTTTTGGGAGTTGGATTTTTTCCCTTGAATTCATTCAGGCTCAGGCACCGTCACTAATGTTGCAAGTAGTTGCAAGGCACACGTCTATTGTCCACACAAGAAATGCTGTCAATAGAGGAAAAGTGTGGGAAACTCGGGGAAATTCAAACCCACACAGCTTGGTGCTAATAACTCCTTTGTGGAGCTTGCGCTTCTGTCAATGCACCGTGAATTCACGTGGCTTTTCTCTGGGCGTCAGGAAAGAGTGCCTGGATGGCCATGTGGGGCAGAGCATTTCAGAGAGCTGCGTTTGCCAAGGCTTTAAAGGGCAGTGTGGGGGGCCGGGTGCAAAGTTACACCTCTCTCGGATCGCGCGCAGGGCCGGGAGTTTGGAAATCTAGGCTCTGCCACTGACTCCTGTGTGGCCTTGGATTAGTTTGGAGATGCCTTTCTGCCTCAGTTTGCCATTCCATAAAATGGGGATAATAGCACTGACTCTCCTCAGAGGGGTTCTGCTACGGCTGTGTGTGGTTTACCTGCCCGCCTCAGTGTTGAGCACATCTCTGCGGTGCCTCTAGGGCAGGTGAGGCATGCTGAATACAAGCCCCAGAGAAGAATGACAGCATAAGCACAGGAAAGCACTTCCCTGGAGGTAGAAAATACCATGAGTGGCTTCTTCCTCCTACCCATGAGGCAAAGTCTGGCAGAGACATCTTCTGCCTCAGTACGCACCAGGGTGGTAACAACCTCGCTTGGGCTGTGGTCTTGAAAGGGCATTAGCGTCTAATTTGGGCCAGCTCTGTATTAGCAACATTGTTGACCGACTAATGCTCTAAAACAGTGGTTCTCAAAATGTGGTCTGTGGCCCACTAGCAGTCCGTGTCCATCGTGCAGGTGGGCTGCAGGCTCAGAGCTCGGCTCCCCCTGCAGCAGGGAGCCTGTGCTGGTGCTCCACCCCGCAGCCCTCCCCCCCACGTGGTTGGCGCACCAGTGCCAGCTTCCCCCTGGGGAGGAAGTCCCAAACCTCGCAGGCTGGATCCAGCTCATGGGGGGAAGAAGAGGCTCCCTCCCCCCAGCTGGGAGAATGGCAGCACAGGAAACCCCTCGACTGGAGGCTTTCCCCGCTGCTCCCATTGGCTGGAATCATGACCATTGGGAGCAGCGGTGGGGTGGTGCCTGGGAGTGGCAGGAGGCGCAGAGCCAGGTAAGCGCCCCCCAAACTACCACATGCCCAGACCCCACACCTCCATGGCTCTTCAGGCACCTCTCCCACCAGGACCTTACACACACACCCCGCTCCTGCTCCCACCCTCCTGCCCAGAACCCCCCACCCCCAGCCCACTCCTGCACCCAACTTCTTGGAATGACCTCCCACCTGCACCCATTTTGTCGTCATGGGTGGCTGGCTGGTGGCCCATGGAAAGGTTTGCATTGAGTGGGATGGGCTGCAGCCCAAAGAGTTGAGAACCACTGCTCTAAAAAGCTTCCTAGGTTTTTAGGACGACAGGGTCAAGTCCTATCAGGGTCAACTCATCTCTTCCCCTTCCTGGGTAGATAAACCAAATTCCATACGCTACTCTGCGTGAGGGTCTCTTGCATGAGACCTGGAAAAACTCATTCCCATCTAGCATGCATGACCATTCACGAACCGTTGGCACTTTCTCTGGAGGGAGCCGTTCAAACTGGTGTTGTTGGACAAAACCCATGCTGCCTCCGTGGGCTGATGCCTGCCCCTCCAGAGATGGTGTTATTTTAGTTGTGTTGTGTATGGCATACAGTGTCGGAAGTGCGTTAGTGTCAGAGGTGCTGAGGAAGACCTGATCCTGTGGTCCGTAGGTAAATTCCATTCTGGGCCAGATGCTGCTGCTGTCATTCATGTTTCCTTCTGCCACTTTCATTCATTCACTGCACAACAGACCAGAGGAGCCACGCAATGTAAGTGTGGCAGAATCGGCCCTTTTCAGAGGAAAAGACGTTCTCATTGGGCACATTATGTGTAATTAATGATTACTGTGCCATTGTCTGGACTACCTCACCTCTCACCGTCTGGATGCAGGAGGCAGGTACAGACTTTTTAATGCGGACCACCCTCCCCCCCAAACGAGGAAGACCTTTTGTAATGCAACAGCTATAAGTCACCCTCCCTGTACATTTAACCTTCATTTTCTTCCTTGATCCCGCCTTCTTAACTAGCATCATTCCTAGGTTCTTCAGGGAAGGTTTTGATCATCGGGGAACACAAAACACATGATACAACCTGATCTGCATTTCCAAGATAAAAACAAGTCTGGTGGCACCTTAGAGACGACAGGACTTGTTTTTGCAGATACAGACTAACTCGGCTACCTCTCTGAGAATTTCCAAGGTAGTTAGAAGTGAAATCAATTTCCCCAGCTGCTTCAGTGAGTGGCCGTGAAATATTTATGGGCCAATGACCTATTTTCCTTACAGCAAGTATTAAAAATTATTTAAAATGAAGCAGTTATTATTTTTCTGCCTAGTGGAAATTCCCACAAGTCACCTCTCGGGATATTCAAGGGCGCACAAGAGGGATTTATTATTTCCTGGTATATTGACTGTGAAAGGCCGGGGATTACAGCTGCTTTGCACATGAATAGATGAAGTGTGTTGTACAAAAGGCAGGGTCTGTAGGATAATGCGTTTGGATGTGGGAAAGCAGTGACCCTCCGGGAGAGCAGGGTGGTGCCTGATGGCAAGAATCAGTTACATCTCAAAGGAACTCATTGCCCCGGGAGCAGGGGTTTATCAAAGCATCAGATTATGTATTTATTCCCTGCTCCCCCTGTCCCCTCCGAAATCAGTGAGATCTCTTGTCAAACCTCATCCCTTGCATCTTTAAAATGGCTCCAGCAAAGATGCCCGGTAGAAGTCCTTTGGCACGCTCTAGAAATATGGGCACCAGCAGGGCAAACTCTCCCCCCCCCCCCCCCCACCTCTCAAGCTAGCAGAGGTGACAGAGCCATGTGTGGATGGTATAAGGATAGGGCCAGATGGAGGCATGGGCGAGCCGGGCAGCTGCCCAGGGCGCCAACCGATGCCCGATGGCAGCTGTAAGGGGCATGTGGCGTCCCTTACAGCTGCCATCAGGAGCTGTGCCCGGCTCCCACAGCGCCAGCCCACCCGCATCCCTGTGGCGCCGGCGAGGAGTGCCCTTCCCCCCACGGCTGCAGGGCCCTTCCCCGTCCCGGTGCGGCGCCAGCAGCTCTGTCCGGGCCAGCCTGGGCAGCGCATGCGCCGAGCGCCCTGGGGGCAGGCTCTGGGCTGTGTGCCAGTGGCTTTGGCCAGCGCGCGCATGCACCGTGCACCCCAGGGGGCGGGCCAGCGCATGCACCCTGCATCCGGGGGTGGCGCCACGCGCCCGGGCCCAGGACGCCAAAAGGGCTCGGGCCGGCCCTGTATAAGGATTAATGCTACAAGGATTATGTCCAGCCAAGGCCGCTCCTGAATATTCTGTGCAAGGCCCTTACCCTTCACATGGGCAGCCAGTGGCCTTTAGCCCAGCCCTTCTGCAGGGCTGCCAGGCAGTGTCATGATAGTGGTGGTTTGCATCTAGTGCCTGCTAAGGCCAGGTCTACACTAAAAGTGAAGGTCAAATCAAGATCCGCAACTCCCAGCTATGTTAATTATGTAGCTGGAGTTGACAAACCTTGTTTCAAGTTTCCCTGCCATCCCCACAGCAGGAGGCTGAGGGGAGCAAACACTCCCGGCTTCTCTTAGTCCTTGCAGGAGTAGGAGTACCTACCAAACCTCTGAGTTTGATTTAGCAGGTCTTAGCTAAACTCTGGAAGATTGATCATATCAGTGTCAATCTTCCATTTAGTGAAGACAAGGCCTAAGGATTCAAACAGGCAATCAAGCATTACTCTGAGCCCGTTGCTGTCCCCATTGATTTAAAGGGGAGCAGAATCGAGCCCTGTATCCCCAAGTACTTGGCTGAAGGTTTCTCCTTGGGCCCTTAACTTGGCCTGGTGAGAAAAATTGGGGAGGGACAAATGTTTCTGAGCAGCCCCCAGATCCTGAACAGAAATGATCCCTGGAACACAGGGAGCGGGTGAATCAGGCTATTGGTTCAGCTAGCTCAGTGTCAGGTACCAGCTGCCTCAGGGGGGATGCATGAAACCCCCATAACAGATAGTCATGGGATAACTGGCCTAGCAGGAAGTTTCCTTTTAACCCCTTTTGTCTAATGTCACTGTGGATGTTCACATTATCCAGATCAATGACTTGTTCTCTTTAATTATGTTCTAAATATTGAATCTGTTTTAGTCTTGAGCAACTAGCCAATATTCAGGCCTTGCTACCATCTCATAGAGCTGGAAGGGACCTTGAGAGTCCAGTCCCCTGCCCTCACAGCAGGACCAAGTACCATCCCTGACAGATTTGCCCCAGATCCCGAACTGGCCCCTTCAAGGATCAAACTCACAACTCTAGGTTTAGCAGACCAGTGCTCAAATCGCTGAGCTGTCCCTCCCAAATGCTGGCTTGGCTCCATTAGGAAGAGAAATGGATGAGGGAGTCGGCTCCAGGCAATCTTGTTTGTTTACAAATGTATTTGCGCAAGAGGGCCAGTGTAGACAGCTAAAAACTGTTTTGCGCAAAAAAGCCCCGATGGCGAATATGGCGACCAGGGCTTTTTTGCGCAAAACTGCCTCTAGATTGGCACGGACGCTTTTCTGCAAAAAGTGCTTTTGCACAAAAGTATCCGTGCCAATCTAGACGCTCTTTTCCACAAATGCTTTTAACAGAAAAACTTTTCCGTTAAAAGCATTTGCGGAAAATCATGCCAGTCTAGACGTAGCCCATGGGAGCTATTTTGGCTTTTACATAATTATTTTGGCAGGTTTTTTTTTAATTTACTTTGTGGTTTCTGAGTGTCTTGGCTTCATTTTGGTGTCACGCTCAAGTTTTCCTCTGAAACCGTGTGGGCTAGAAACTTTCTCTCTCTGTGGTTTAAAGAGAGTGGGTTCGCTGAAATTCTCATATAGTCCCACCTAAGTAGGCTAGGTGGTGTGTAGAAAATGTCATAGGAAATGTTACTTATCCCCTCACATAACACAAGAACCACGGGGCCACCAAACAAAATGAATAGGCAGCAGGTTGAAAGGAAATAAAAGGAAGTACTACAGACAGCACCCAGTCAGCCTATGGAACTTGTTGCCATGGATAGTGTGAGGTCCAAAAGTGGAGCAGGGTTCAAAAAAGAATCAGATAAATTCCTGGGTCTGGGTATGGCTGTTAGCCAAGATGTAACCCCATGGTCTGGATGTCCGTAAGCCTCAGACTGCCTGATGCTGTACTAAGCAACACGGAAGGGTCATTCGTTGATTTCTCTGCTTTGTTCATTCCCTTTGGGGCACCTGGCATCGGCCACTGTCGGAAGACAGGATCCTGGGCTAGATGGTCTGACCCAGTGTGGCTGTTCTTATGAGAGATTATTATAAAAGCCTTAGCAGGGTTTTGCAGCAGGATCACTGAATGCTCCTAACATGTGTTGAGCCTGGATGGCAGGTGCTAGGTTGGTGGAGAATATTGGTATGAGGCAATGCCTCCAGAATGGAGATTAGGGATTGGGACAGGTTAGTTGATAACCCAATCCTGTGTGTCTCGGTTTGATCCCCCCCGGCCCTAGCCCTCTGGCATCCCAGCCCCGGTCTCAGCATGTGAGCTCCTGAACTTCCTTGTGCTCAGTGGCTGTCAGTCTCAGAGCTGGCGAGAACAATGGAAGTGTGTCTTGTGAACCTGCCTTTTACACCCTGCTGCACAGGTAGGTTTTGTGGGACCCAGGGAACATGTGCTCCACGGGCAATAGCGGGAGGAGACTGCACCTGTTCAGAGCAGACAAAGCAGAAGAGCTTTGAAAACCCAGGAAGGCCTCTGAACCTGCCCAAGTCCCAGTCAGGGCTGGCCCAAGGGTTTTTGGTGCCCTAGGTGAACTGACTTAGGTGCCTCCTCCCATGTTCAGTATAGAAAAAAATGAGAAGTCTAAAATGACCTTTTACCGTCATTGGCCTTCAAAATGAACAATGTGAAAATCAAAATTGTAATCTTACAAGTACTTGTGATTCTCCTTTTACAATCTTGTTAAAACCTCTTCCCATCCAACACAATACGAAGTCTTCATGGACACAGCATCTTCAGGATCACGGCTCGGAACATGGCAGAACAGCTGTTGCAGGTCATTGACTGGCCTTCACTAAGCAGCAAGCAACACTCGCAACTGTGTGACTGGCCAACACTGGGCTACTGAGAGAGACTGAAGCTGCCAGACCCCGCCCCAGGCAGCAAACCCAGGGGCTGCTCTTTTGAAGCTGGGATGTGACACTTTTTACCTGTATTTCCATACACAGCCTGCTCCACAATGTGAAATAAATAACTAGAGCCCTGCGCGGATAAAAAAATTTGCACTCGCATCACAAATGAGAGAGACCTGCAGATTTGTAGGGCTCTAAGTACAACTCAGCGTCTGACATGGCAACGATGCACTGCTTTACACGTACAATCGATGATGCTTTCCTTTATAAGAGATAACATATTAATAGATGGTTTTTAATAGAGGGAAAAATCACTTCTGCCTAAGTTGGCCCCTCTTAAAGGCTGGCGCCCTAGACGATCGCCTAGTTCACCTATATGGATGGTCCCGCCCTGGTCCCACTCTCTGATACGTGGGGGGAGTGTGCCATAGTTCCCGCCCAGGACTTGGGCATTCTAAAAGCTCGGCCCCATGTGCTGAAAGACACCCCCCCTCCCGCACCTGTCCTGCTCCTTGCACTGCTGGGATACAAGCCCAGTGGAGTCTAGTGCAATAAACAAGCCAGGCTCCCAAAAGCCAGGCCCCTGGCTTACCTCCTACAGCACTGATTATAGGGCTGTGAGCATCCCCTGCTCCCTGGAATAAGCGGCAACTGTCGGTGCTGAGGTCCCCCTGTACAAAGCTACAACTCACCCTTAGCACAGTAGCTGCATCTGGTGCTGAGGACTTGATGGCTCCACCAGCTTGTAATGGACTGAGCAGCCTTTCACCTCTACGGGCTGCTCCACACTAATAAGGTCCATCTCACTACATCGTTCAGCGGAGTGAACTGGGAGAAGTAGCTACACCGACCTAAGCCCCAGTGTAGACTGAACTGGATCCATGGAAGACCCCCTCTATTGAGTTAGCTACCACCTCTGGATTAGGACAGCGGCAGAAGAACACTTCCCACTGCTGTAGGAAGTCTGGCGCGAAGGAGATGGACGTTTACAGAGCAAAACCCAAATTGTTTTCCCTAGAGAGAGCTAGTCCACTGTTACTGAAGATGTTGTGTACTTCAGAGAGAAGTGTCAGCAGAGCCTTGGGGGCCAGGACGTCCTGCCCTGTCATCCCAGCTCTCACCCTTACTCCAGCTAACATTTTCAAAAATGGCCTCTGATTTTTGGGTGTTCAACCTCAAGGCCTCATTTTCAGAAGCATCAAGTTAAAATGATAACAGGTGCTTTGGATTTCTGCAAAACACATGTGAAACTGAGCACCCAAAACCACCAGCTGTTTCTCTTGTATCTTTTGGGTTGATCCTGCCTGTGTCTCTGCAGAATGCAGCTACAAGTCGAACCTCTCTAATCCAGCACTCTCTGGCCCAGCAATATCCGTGGTCCGGCATGATTTTAGTTAACTGGATGTCCACTAAGCATGGGTTTGGCCAAGTTTCCCATGATCCCATAAAGTTTGTTTACAACCTCTCCCTCTCCTGTGTGCTCTATTCCAGTAACTCACCTGTTCTCTGGGAAGCAGGGAACCTGGCGCCAAGATGGCAGCCTTCATGAAAGCAAGATGGGCGATACCTTTGTGAGAGAGGGAGCAGAATGTGAGCAGTCCTGTGCTGTTATTTAGCTCTAATTTACCCCTACATGTCTTCTCAGAGCCCAGCAAGCAGTGGAAGGGTTGGTGGTGCCGCTAGACAATATTGACCTCCTGTGGTTCAGCAAATTCTCTGGTTTGGCACTGGCCAGGTCCCAAGGGAGCCAGACTAGAGAGGTTCAACCTGTCCTGTACATTCCTGTCTCTCCAGGGAGTTCTGAGACTTCATCGCAACTCTTTGGAAATTACTTTTGAAATGCAAAGCACTAGGTATTATTCCCAGTGTGTGATCTCTCACCACATCATTAGAATCAGAAGTTCAGACAATCCCCTACAGATTGATGACAACATCCAAAAGTTTAAAAAGAAGTGAAATTGTTAAGCCATCAGCTGCACCCTTCCTCCCCCCAGGCCAGATGTTAAGCTCTAAAGAACTGAAGTGGCACAAGGAATTACTTTCCAAAGTTCCCCCAGCTCAAGCTGACAGACCTTGATCAATGTTTTTCTCCACAGTAAGTGCTATGCAGATGGTCTACCCAGAACAGGGCTTCTCTGAAGTACAAAGGGAAGTCAAACACCATTTCTAATTCAGCTTGTAGGTCGGCACACTTTCATTATCCTCTGCCTGAATGCAGTGAATAGGGAAGCAGTGTGGGAAACTCAGAGGAACTCCAAACTCACACAGTCTGTGACATGCTCCTATCCTTGGTCCCACATCTGCCTGGTGCTGACGCAGGGTGAGAGAATGACAGAAAAATCCGATTATAAAAACCAGCCAGGATGGCGGTTGGCGGGAAAACCCACCGCCAACTCGGTTTCCTGTCGCTGGAGAGAAATGGCTGGAAATTCATACTGGGAGTTCTAACTGATGTTTAAACCCTCATTACTCACAAGCAGAGCAGGGAATGCAATGTCTAGGAGAAAAAGGCTTAATCGAAAACCCATCCAAGCCCAAACAGTCCCAATGAGTTCAGTGGAGCAGGATTGGGCCTGTGTGTGGTTCTCTGCTCTGTGCATGTGTACAGCCTACTGCGTGCTCTGCCCAGGAGTATGCAGCATGGGATTTGCAAATGATTTTGTGTGTGCAGCTCCGTACGCCAGCTCCGAACAGAGAGAGCGCGAGCTGAGGGCCCAGCAAGGACAGCACTCCACGTGTCTGATTCCTTTCATGCAAAGATCTCAAAGCCCAGTGCGAATGTTAATGGACCAAGCCGCTTGGCCCTCTTGGAAGTGTTATTCTCCCGGTTTTACAGTTGGAGAAACTGAGGCACAGAGGAGCGATTTGCTTAAGGCCACACAGTCCATTAGTGACAGAGCTCAGAAGTCCCCAAACTGCCAGTCCATTGCTCCAGTTTCCTGAGGTTGGAGAGTAATGGCTGGATATTCAAACCGGGAGGTCTGACTGATATTTAAACACCTGGAATTCAGTCACTGAGGGGTCGTCGTGATCCTCAGGGGGCCGGGAGGCTATTACTTGGGGATTCGTGGGCTGTTAGACTCCACCCCAAGCTGCACTTCTCCTTCAGCATGTAGAATAGTGTTAAATATTTAACAAGGGTTTTTCATTTCTAGGGAGCGTCGCGCTTGGAGGCTTGCTGTGGGCAAGGGGTCACCAGTACAAACGTTTGAGAATCGCCACTCTGACCACTCCCAGCTCTGTCAGGACGGCTTCTGCCATCAGGGAGGAGTGTGAGCAAACATCACCACCCTCTGCAGAGCAGCGTGAGCACCAGGGGTACTTACTGGTTTTGCACTATAGTCCAGGCCTGCATTCTGCCCCAGTGAACTCAGGGTTCCCAAAACTCAATCCATGGCGAGTCGTTTTTCACGTGGATGCCATCCCTGCAAAACCACAGACTGAGCCCAGATGCCCTCCTGTCCGGCCCAACGTTTGGAAGTTGTAGCAAAACAGTTGCCAGATGCAGGCTGAGTCCTGAGTTGGCAGGCGAGGCGGGAGCCTGATTTGCAGTTCACAGATTCACATTTGTTGCTGTTTTTTTCAAAGTTGACGCCCACTTGCATGTCGGTTTTATGTTTGTGCTTACTGTGGGTCACAGGCCAACTACAGATTTGCATATGCAAGGACCTGTTTAGCCACCTGCGTGTGCAAATTATGTGATTTGGATACACACATGTAAATATGCTCAAAAAAATAGGCTCAGATCCTTATGAAAATCAGACTCTTACCCTACTGGATCCTCAGTTATCCTGGGAAATGGGGTATCCTACCTCATTTGTTCATAAATGCTTGAAAAGGGCTCTGAGCTGCGTGGATAGAAAGGCCAGATTCTGATCCCGGTTATGCTGGTGAAAATCAGGGAGAATTCCCCTGCAGATGACGGAGTCACTCCAGATTTACATTGGTGTAGCTGAGATCAGACTGTGGCCCTGGAAATGCCAAAGGTTATGGGTCAAATTTGTAAGTCCCACTCTGGCTTTATTCAGGCTGAAATTCCCATTGGCTTCAGTGAGGGTTTCACTTGGGAAAAGGTTTCAGGATTTGGCCCAATGGGAGTTTTCCCTGAGTCGGGTCACCAGGGTTCACGCAACGTGGTCTATCCACGTCCACTGAGATCTTGCCGCCTTTCCCATCTCTCACACAGAGTCTTTGCCTCTCCTTTTCTCCTAAGTACCCTACGATGGTAAGCAGCTTATTAACATAAGGCTGTGGAAGTTTGTGTACCTCCAAGTTTCCCACACCATTTCTTAACCATATTCATCCCCCACACAAAAGAAGTGTGCCTGGCTACAAACCACATTAGCAATGGTGCTTGACTTTGCATTGTGTTCAGTGGGAAACCCTGCTCCCAAAAGGCCATCTGGGTAGCAGTTATCAGAAAGGAAGCAATCAGAGCAGTGAAGCTCGCTGAAGACTTGAGAAAGCCGCAGCGCCTTTAAAACGCCTTGAAAGCTAACATCTGGCAGAGACTCAGAAGGCGGGATATTGCTAACTGCACATTTCGAGCATGGTACCTATAGGTAGGATCTTACCGTCATCATCTGTTTGCTTCCCAATGCCATGTGCTCTGGTCCCACAGTAGAAAGCAAATCATTCTGACTTGGGGACATAAATATTCCAAATTCATGATCCCTGATATAACTCCAGTGACACCTGTAGAGCTGAATTTGGCTCCTTGCCCTGCTTTGGGATTTCCAAATCAAACTGGTGTGACAGTAGGTCAGTCTTGCAGCATGCCAAAGTGGTGGTCTCTTCCAAAGCTAGTTCTTCACTGGTTAATTCATTTTCCTTATTGATTGCAAAGCCTCAGAGAAAACCATTGAGCCATTTATTTTGTTTATTTTTCCTGAGACTAGAACATTTTGTTTCAGGGAGGCCAGGAAAAGCTGCTGTCAAAAGTTAGAGAGACTTTGCACTTTTATCATTTACATACAATAGAGGAACCTCACAACAATCAGTGAAACTGACCAAAGGATCATCCCTGGTTCACATCCAGAGAAACAGAGGCCCATAGTAGCTAAGTGACTCATTCATGGCCAAAGAGCTAATATCAGAGGCAAGGACAGAACGTGGGATTTCCAGGGCTCCCAGTCCCAATCTTACCAGAACCAAAGCAAATGACTCTTGCAAAAAGGTCCGTCAAACCACAGAAGTCCAACAGGAATTGAAAGTAATTCCCTTGCAGCGTCTATTGGCAGGGAGGAATGAAGCAGGCATTGTATGACATATCACTAATTTCCTGCAAGTGTCGGTCAATTTCCGGAAGCCTGGGGGAGCCGGTGCAGGTTACATATTTTGTTCTTTTTTCAATGGGACAAATTCTGCAGTCTTTCATTGAATGAAATTCCCATTGCCTTCAGTGAGGCTATAGCAATTCATGATTTGGCCCTATGTGATTTGTTGATTATTCAGGCTCAGCTAGGAAGTAAAATTCCTATTTGCAAATTGTATTATTTTTAGACTATGTGACCTAGAAACACGCACCGGACCCTCCGTGGGGGCCAATGAGTAGAGCTCCATTGACATGCATGGAATTATATGGATTTATACCAACCGTGGAGACAAGTGACTCTAATCACCCTAGCACAGTCAACGAACAGCTTGGAGGCTCTGCCAGTTCTGCCTGAGTCTAACCCCACGGTTCTCTGTTAGACAGAACATGTGTTCCGAGTCATGGCTCAAAATCCCAGATGTGGCCAGAGGTCCAGACTGTGATAGAAAACGGGCAAAGGCAGCACAGGTCACCTGCGCACCCTCACCCTTGTTCTAACAGGCCTTCCCTTTGAAAAGTCATTTGTCTTCCACAAAAACAAAAATCCTGATTGGGCCAGAAAACTCACAGGGCACAGATGCTCCCGCCAAAGGAGGGTAAGCGTGGAAAGGCTTGTCTTGTCCTGTACAACTGGTTATTACAGGGCAGGGGTGTCTGACGCTTAAAACAGCTTTGTTAGATTCAAACCTGGGGCAGGCGTGTGCATGATGGATGTTGAAGGGAGACTAGATGGCTCTTCTCACAGCTGGTTATTGGAAGGCTCCTCTGCAAAGCAGGAGCAATCTCAGGCAAAGCTGTTAGGTGAGGGTGTGGGCTGGGGAACCGGCAGGTTTCTCCCTATGTGTCCTTGGCTAATCAGCCCTAGAAATGAGTGTGCTGCTTGAGAGGTTCTGTGTCAGAGCTGTCCCCCAGAGGAGAGCGGGAGGAGAAACAATGGGATCCTAGGTGGCATTACGTGGGCTCGGAATTAATCCACACACTTCGGGGGAAACATGTAAGATGGTGTCACAAAACTTTCCCACCACTTGGCATAAAAGACTCAGAGCTCAACAGCTGCTGTTCTGTACCAGAGGAGGGGGCCTATTCAAGGGCAGTACAATGGGGGAAGGAAAAGCAGATCCTGGAAGAGGTCACTTAAGCCTTACCTGGTTTTGAGAATAGCTGAATTAGAGAGTGATGGCTAAGCGTGTGCATCTGTATTCGCTGTCATATACATTGCATACAGCTTTCTAGCACGTTCCATGGCATGGTCCCCAAACTCTTAACAAATATAAACTGAATCGGATAGTGAGAGAAGGGAAAATTATAATCCCCTTGGCATCCATGGGAAACTGAGGCACGGAGAAGGGACATGACCTGATAAAGTTCATACAGTGAATCTGGAACAAATTTGGGAACAAACCCTGGTGCTTCTGCAGCCCGGCTCCATGCTTTAACCAAAGCCTTATAAAGTAATGAATTGGAACGGAAGATGTGTACTGTTTTTATCAGCCTGACTCCATGCAATTCTTAAACATACAGATGGTGCAGAAATCTGCTTCCGTTTGAGCCACAACCTAGGTTGGTGCGAGTTAATTTAATGCTCCGAAAAGTGAGCGAGGATTCCTTGCAATTCAAGCAGGCAGGGTGTAGTCAGGTGCAATTTATTAATGATTATGATAATGATGTATAGTTCTAAGAATGCATCTTAACATCCAAAACAGCAGCATCTTTTGCTAGTGCAGTCCTGGGTCTCTCTAGAGCAGAGACTGCTAATAGGATCACATCCTAGTGTGGAATGTAGCCTAGGGAAGGAGATTGGGATTCTATTTTCAGTTGTGTTTCTGACTTGCTATGTGACTTTGCTTTGTGCCTTAGTTTCCCCATTGGTAAAATGAGGATAATCCCATGAAAATCTGCCTCATGATGGGAATGGAAGGGGGTGGGTTGTAAGGCTAAATTCATGTTCATTATGTTTTGAGGTCCTTTGACGAAGGTAGTGCATACATGCAAACGTATTAAATATTCAGCACCCACTATATTCCCTCTTTCACCTCCTATTTAAGAACAGATAAATAAAGCATTCTTGTGACTGTTTTTCCTATATGGGGAAATTAAAGCATGGTGGAGTGAAGTGCCTAAAGTCGCGCAGGACGTCTGAGAACAGAACTCAAATCTCCCTCCTCGTCCTCTGCTTAGACACAAGATTGTCCGCTGCACCAGTGAGCAAGTAGTATTCTGTCTAGATGCGTGTACTCACAATGACGAGCATTGTTTATTCTGAGCTGGACCATGGAGTCCACACTGTAGTTTGAGTCTGGTGACACACATGTCAGCAGAGGAGGAATGTCAGAATCTGACTCGTGATTCAAACAAACCAACCCAAACTTTCAACCCTGGTTTAAAATAAGCAAAACAAAGTCGACGGTTTATTTTCAGCAGCTAGTGATCTCAAGCAAGGGTGCTGCTTGCCTCCATCGGTGTGTCCCGGGTGTGTGCACAGCCAGAGTGTGGGTTTGGGCGTGTGCTTTCAAACGGGATACAGTCCCATCTATTCCTCTGCACAGATGCGCTGCCTTCCCGCCATCAGCAACTAGCTCCTGCCTTCACCATTGTATGTGAGCTGAATCTTGTTCATGCCCAGAAAGCTATTGATCTGTGGCGTCAGTCAGCAGGCTTTTCTCACTGAGGGCCAGCTCTTTCCCAGCTTCTAACATGTAATTTGGATCCCAATCTTTCCCGTAGCACATACTCCCCACCTGCTCATCTGGGAGAAGGTCATTATCCCCCGGCTATTCACTGCCGATGGAGCATGCAAGAATAGATGCTTCTTCTATTGTCCTGCCTATCTCTGATTGGCTCCGGAGTGTGGGAAACTCAACCAAGTCAGAGACCCACAGATTCTCAACGGGGTTGTGCCATATAAATAAGGGCAGAGCCAGCTTCCAGCAGCACGCTTCCACGGGACTTCAGCCCGACTGAGATCTGCCTCCTTAGCTCAGGACAGATGGCTCCCAGCACTGTTTTCATGGAGCACAACCTGCTGACACCAAAAGAGAAAAACAAAGTAAGTACCGGCACCGTCTGCTTTGCTGACTGCTTCAGTGAAACAGATGGAACTAGCAACTCAGCTGGTACAAATAAGTGTGGTTCTATTTCGGTGTCAGTTTCACCAGCTGAGCATCCCGTGCTAGGTAGAGATTCAGAGATGTGGCAGAGTTAGGATGTTTTCTAAGCAAATCTTTTGTCCTGCTTTGTGCAGCTGAGGAAGCCGGTGGTGGAGAAAATGCGCCGGGACCGGATTAACAGCAGCATCGAGCAGCTGAAACTCCTGCTGGAGAAGGAGTTCCAGAGACACCAGCCCAACTCCAAGCTGGAGAAGGCCGACATCCTGGAGATGACGGTCAGCTACCTGAAACAGCAGAGCCAGCTGCAGATGAAGAGTGAGTATCAGACTTGGCTTCAATCCAGTGATGTGCTGTAGGAAGTGCCATGAACATGAGCAATGAATCTAAATCGTGGTCTCTTTTCTCCTCCCCTCACTCTATCCTTCTCTAGCTGCCGGAGCCGTCCATAAAAACGCTCAGTTCGACTTCAAGGAAGGCTATTCCAGGTGCCTGCAGGAGGCTTTCCATTTCCTGTCTCTCCATAAAGTCCAAACAGAAACGCAGAGCAAGCTCTTGAGTCACTTCCAGAAGAGCCAGGTGACTGCTCCAGAGACCGTCTGCTCCCCTTCCAGCCAGAACACCCCAAAGCAAGCATCCCTGAAGAACATCAGTGCTCTCTGGAGACCCTGGTAGACTGTGGGTGGGAGGGCAGAAAATGCTTGCTCTATGGACCTTTCTCTTTTATATTCCAGAGGATGGGTATGACTGCATTTGATAGTCCAATCCTGATCCTCTCTATGTAGGGAATATTATTTCCCCTCTTTTATTTATATGTGGGAAGAATGGAATACGTTTGATTTTTCAGTCTCACGTGGATCCTCTGAAAAAGGTTCAAGTATTCTGTTGAGTGGTATTTAAGCTGTGCAAAAACTGGTGACAGTAACGTACACCAGGACTCCGGGTGGATGGGCATGTGTCTTCACAATGAAGGAAATTTTTGTAGGTGGCTAAATGTTATCAGTGTTACAGTTGGGTTAAGATTGTGACAGATAGCAGTCTCTGTAGGAGAGAATTCTCTGATTTTCCTTGTAAAAGCTGTCAGCTTTGCTCTGGCTTTCTGAGCCATGTTTGCTCACTCTGAATTTAGGGCCTCACTCTGTTGGTAGATGGTGTTACAAGTTCTGTTGCTCTGTTGGCTTGCCGCTTGCATAGCAGCAAAGATAGATTCCTAGCTTCTCTTCACCCCATCACACTCTGTACATTAGAGCTAGCAAGAGGTCACTAGATAAAGCTGTGTGGGATATTTCTACCATGTTGCTGCTTTTTCTGTTTAGGAAAACGATACCTGAATGCTTTATATTAAAGAAAAAGGAAAGTAGACGCAGAGTTTGGTGTTTCAATGTTATACGTTTTGGCTGTCAGGCTAGCTCTTTCCAGCATGTTCATTATTATAATGATGGTCTTTGTACTGAGCAGTTTCATTCCTTGTGGATGGTGGGTTTCTCCCCCGGCTGGGAAGAGCCCTATGGGCACTGTGCATACTGTGTATGCAGTAGTATCCGGTCTGTAGAGAGAAATAAAAATGCATTTGTGTGCAATTGCCAGCTTGGTTTCCTTCTTGTCAGCTCTGTGCTGGGATACTCTCTGCTAATGTAACACCACCACATGCATTACAAGAGCAGACTTCCCAGACCAAAGGAGTTTGCTCCTGCCTGTCCTAGGCACTGACCCAGCCCTGTCACTGAGATAGCTCAGCACCACACTGTCTGTAACATATTTACCTGCATGACACCTCTGGGAGGTGGAGCAGTGCTATGATCCCAGGCTCCATGCCCCTTCTGTTACTAACTGTCTTGCCCAAGGTCACACAGGAAGTCAGTGGCAGAGCAGAGAACTCAACCCCACATTCTCCAGCCCTTGGTTGGAACCTTAACTGCTGGCCCCTCCTTCCTAGAGCATGAAGAGGGATGGAAGCAAAGGCGAGACACCCCTCGCCCACTCAGCCTCCCTTGGTCTCTCTTGCCACTGCCCAGGAAGCATAGGCAGCTGCACTGGCGAGCCACTCGTGGTGCCATTCTGGTCTCTCTTAAAATCCAGGGTCCAATGAGGGCAATGGATTTACACTGGCATAAAACTGGTGTAACTGTAGAGCAGTGTTTCCCAATTTTATTTGGCCACAGAACCCTTTTCAACTTAAAACAATTTCAAGGAACCCCTAGGGTTGTCAGGGTAAAATTTGTCAAAAAAAAAGACCCACCAGAATTGGTCAAGCAAAAAAAAAAAAAAAAAAAAAGTCTGCAAAATAGACTCTGTCTCTTTAAGAGGGGGCTGGGGGGTGCCACATTCTCGCAGAACTCTTACTTTCGCTTCGCGGAACCCTGGGGTCCCACGGAGCACCAATTGGGAAACACTGCTGTAGAGGGAAGCGCCCGGGCTCTCCTCCCTCCTGCTTTACACTGCTGAATGGCTAAAGGACATACATGTCACAGGTAGGGATGGTTCCAGGGACACACCTGCCCTGTTCCTTTTCTCCATTGCCCAATGGGCTACCGAGACCCGATGTTCTGCAGTAAATCCCCAGTGGCACCTCCCAGCCAGTGTAACCTCAGGGCCAGGCAGGACTTCTAGACCTCTCCTGGCAAGACGCTATGCGAGGTCCCCTTGTATTAGCCAGCACTGTTCGGCCCTGGCTTTCCATGAATGGATCCAATACAGTCAAGCGCCATGAGCCAGAGGCCTTTGAGAAGAGCCCCCTGCCTGTGCCAGGAAGAGCCCCTGGCCTGGCTACAGTTTAAAACCCCCCAAATCACTTTCCAGTTTTAAAAAGACTAGAAAGGCTCAGCGGCGGGGCAGTGCCCATTCCCCTCCCATCACTGCCCGAGGCTCCGGCTGGGCCTTCGCAGAACTGGGCTCCGTTTCCAGCTCTGCAGCAGCCTCTGTGTGGGCTGCTTTTGTTCTCTGACAGCCGTCCCGTTAACCAGTCATCAGACTGTCCGGGGTTTGCACAGCCCCCAGAGGCAGCACCTTAAGTTCTGAGCCAGGCCATGGAAGCGTTGTGGCAGGGGTGGAGTTGCTGGCAAGGGCAGCGTGTTCTGAGCAGGAATGCACCCCTGCTAACAAACCCTGAAACGCTGCCTCACTCTTTGCTTCCCCCGGGATGGAGGCTGGTTCTTGTCATTACAGGGCCTGGAGGGTTCCGTTCCATTCCCTTCTTGATTCGGAACATGGTGCTTTGGGTTGATGTGTGTGGCTCTAGCTGCCAGGCTGCGGGGGCCTCATGAATCAATCAGATGAATACTCCCTGGTCTCTGAAGGTGTGTACAGCACCGAGCACATTGGGGCCTTGATCTCAGCTAAGGCCTCTGCCGTAACGCTAATAATCACAACGAGGAGTCCTGTGGCACGTTAGAGACTAACGAAAATACAGCTAGTATTATGAGCTTTCGTGGGCAAACCCCACTTTAGCCCACGAAAGCTCATGACACTATCTACAGTTGTGTTAGTCTCTAAGGTGCCACAGGACACCGCGTTGTGTTTAAAATAACAGACTAACCTGGTTACCCCTCGGAGACTAATAATCACATTTTCCAAGCAGTGGCCGGACCTCAGCTGCAGAGATGTTGTCGAGCTAAACAGGCGTAGTTTGACTTCTGTATTTGGGTGGAGTGGGGAGGCTGCTACGCTAGTGTGACCAGATGTTCCGATTTTATAACAGTCCTGGTATTAGGGGCTTTTTCTTATATAGGCCCTTACTACCCTACCACAACCTCTGTCCTCATTTTTCACACTTGTTCTTGGGTCACCCTAAACCAGGCCAATGAGGCTGCACATGGTGAGGAAATCCCATACCTGTCTGAAGCTCATAGTCTGGGGCAAATGCCCCCTGTATCAGAGGCTGCAAGAAGGAGGCGGGGGGAAGAACAGGAACTAGTGCTGGCCAGGAGCTGCTGGTTCCCCCCACTGTCTGGAGGGAGGCAGGGGAGGCAGAGGTGCAGCGGGGGACCAGGTGTGAAACCAACCCCTGCGGCTCTGCCTTTTAAAAAGGCAGAGCTGCAGTGGGGGTAACGAGTGCCTCCCCATCTACTAATCGAGTAGGTGATGGAATTTCCAACAACTACTCAATTAGCTAATTAAATGCTACTTACCCTCCCTAGGAAAAACCACACCACCATGCAGCTCTTGGTGTAATATTTACACTAATAATTATTAGACCTTATTCAAGGAAAACATTAGCCAGTGTCTAGGCTGTTACTTTTGCAAACAATGAGAATTTTAACGTCATGGCTCGAAAACATTAACAGGAATTTGAAACCAGATTTGAAGAGAGCACTTCTCCTTTCCCCCGCCAGGTGTCTCAGGCTTTGTCCGGAGACTAGAGGCCGGACGCCTGTTGTTTTTCACAAATATCTGGCAGTGTCTTTGCGGAAGTTTAGCCTGAACCCTTAGGCTGCTCTCCTTCTCCAGGCTGCCTACAGCTCTCGGGGGAGGGAGGTGGGGACGTGTTCTAGTCCAGACTGTCCTGGTGGGATTTGTGTTTGTTTAGAATGGCTGAAAGCAGGTGCGGTCGGCTTAGTCTCCTGAGAGAACAGGGAGACGTGTAGGAGGCAAACAGCCGTCTCCCAGAGCCTGGACAGCTCACAGCACCGGGCGACCCTGTTCCAGGCAATGAGCAAATGCGAGGAGGAAGTGGGGGTGGAAGTTGGAGTTGTTACATGAGCCTCCCCTGCAGCATTTATGGCCTTGCAAGTCATTTCCACAGCACCCGCTGCAGGGCCACACCCAGGATAGTTTGGTATTCAGGAAAAGATGCGGGGGAAAGTCTTCCTGCCCCAGGCAGTGGGGTCCTGTGGATGCCCATGGCCCATTAAACGCTTTGCTCTCCTCTAGGTGTTTGTGCGGCCCCTCTCACGGCAGTGTCTGCGCAGGCAGGCGGATGTGGGCACGAGCTGTCCCACAGCTGATATGAAATCATTGCTGGGCAGATTGAAGTTAGGAATAGAAGTGAGTAGTCAACAAGTCCCTCAACTAGTTGCTTCCCCTTGGAAGAAGCAGGAGCAGGGGCTGGAGGGAACTGGCTTTAAGCTGGTTCCCCCCAGCACCGGCTCCACGGGAGGCGAAGGAGGCAGGAGGATAGCGGGGACCGGTGCAAGCCGGGAATCAACTGGGAACCAACTGATTCCTGACTCGCGACCAGTCCCAGACACTGCACCTCTGCTTTTTAAATGTCTAGAGCCTGCTGGCTCTTAATACATTTAAAAACCAGGAGCACAGCGGAGGGGTGGGGGTGGAACCTGGCGCGAGTAAAGACAGCTGATTCCCAGCTCTCACCATGTCCCCCCTGCTGCACACCAGCCTTTTACATGTATTAAGAGCCGGGAGCAAACCCCGCTGCGGCGCCCCTGCTAATTGACTGAGGTGCTAGTTACAACCTATCTCAGCCCTTAAGGAGAACATTAGCCAGTGTCCAGGCTGTTACTTTTGCAGACTGTGAATATTTTAACCGTATGGCTGGAAAACACTGACAAGGGCTGGAAAGCAGATTTCAGGAGAGCACTTCTCCTTTCCCACCGCCAGGTGTCTCACGGGCTTGCCACAGTTACATTTAAAAAGCAAATGTCCTGAAGAGAAAGGAGGAGGAAGTTGGATGTTACATAACCTTCCTCTGCAGCATTTATAGCCTTGCGCAGGGCTACTCGACATGTTTGTTTGCAGCCCATGGTGCGGTTTCGGTTAAGGCAGGGCTCGACACGCAGCCCTCGGGTGGGAGCCAAAACAAAAGCAGTCAATATAATGGTCTTCTGTTGAGATGCATTTTAGTAGTTAAATTCCTGGACAGTCCTTGCTCATTAAAAGTGCTGTTATATGGGTGCAAATCGGGTAAATATTGCATTTTATTAATATCCGCAGAACTGAGTTAAATGGGGCCTGTGTAGTCTTGCCTTAATCTTTCAGGCCCCCCCCCCCCTGTGAAAGAAGCTATTTGCATATACTTTGCATGCATATGCAACCACATGTAAGTTGCAGTCCTCAGCACGTGCTGTGAGTATCACTGTGGCCTCCAGGGCTTCCAAAGTTGAGTAGCCCTGGCTTAGCAAGTCATTTCCACAGCACCTGCTGCAGGGCCACACCCAGGATAGTTTGGTATTCAGGAAAAGATGCGGGGGAAAGTCTTCCTGCCCCAGGCAGTGGGGTCCTGTGGATGCCCATGGCCCATTAAACGCTTTGCTCTCCTCTAGGTGTTTGCGGGGCCCCTCTCACAGCAGTGTCTGCGCAGGCAGGCGGATGTGGGCACACGGCATCTCGCTGGGCCCCGCGTGCCAGCCCAGGCACTCCTCCCTGCTCTGAAATGTGGGGCTCTGACGGTGCGTGCCTCACCCCCACATTGCAAATGCCCCACAGGGTGTCTCAGCCAAATGGTCTGGCACTAGAAGGGTTTTCAGTTTACCGGCTTCATGTCTCCTCACAGAGAAACGCACTCAGCTTGAGAACGACGCTTCTCTCTTCCGTCTGCACGGGTCAAGACAAGACTTCTGGCTCCCTGAAGGGGACCATGGTTCGAAGGAACCTGATTTCCTGCTTTACATTCTTGGTGCTTTCGACACCACTTGGGGGCGAAAGGGGAAAGTTGGGTGTGCAGCACTTTTGAAAATCCAGCCCCATTCTGTAGGTACTTACAAGGGCCACTGAGTGCTGCTGAGAAATGCATTTGTGTATTGTCAGCTTCATGCTTCCCCACTACTCCTCGTGCAGATATGTCAGGCTATGTCTACACAGCGGCGCTATTTCGGAGTACTAGAGATATCCCGACATATCTATTCCACGTCTTTTAAACGTGCCTGTTATCTCAAAATAGATTTTGAAATAATGGGCGCGCTATCCCGACGCCCCGATGGCTAGGGGAAGTTTCGGAGAAGTGCTCTATTTTGAAATGAGATCAAAATAAGATACACGTTTGCATAGCTCAAATTGCGTCTCTGATTTCATCGTCCAGGTGCAGTGTAGATGCCCCTCACACAGTGCCAGCAGACAGGGATCCATTGAAAAGAAGAGGCATGTGTATGGGCAGGTTAAGTCCCTGCTCACATGGCTCACTTGCTTTTAGAAAGAGATACAACTTCATGTGGGCAAACTGCAGCTTATGCAATAACATCCTGTTTTGAAAGGGAAAAGTTCAAAGTTCTGGCTTTGGGTCTGAAGAGCGTTAGCTGTCACCTTAACTGCCTGTGTGCGAGTGGCAGATCTTTAGTAAGGCCCTCTGAGACCCTCAGCTGGGGACGTGACCTACAGCTGATAGTAAATGTTCGAAGGACAGATTGAAGGGCCTGGGTTTGAGAAGATCCACGCAGATTTCTGTGAGCTACTGCTCAGTTACTTTCCTGCCATTTCACCCTTGCAAATCCCAGTTATTCCAAATTGTCTATTTTTGTATTTTAAAGAGTAAAAATTAGCTTCACAACTTCCTCATGCAGAAATCGGTCACTTCTCCTGCACTCAGTCCTGTCGGCTTCCTGAACACCGTGGCTGAGCGGGCGGAGAGCGGGACAGGCATTTGGCCAGAGCAGATAAGCAGAACAGTCTGTCAGGGCCCCAGTTTTCCTACTTGCTTCAAGTTTTGTTTAACTCCTTTCTCCCAGGCCCTCGATTATGTTACTCCTGGTTTATTAACAACACTTAACCCTTTGGGGCTATGTCTACACTGCACAGTTATTTTGAAATAAGCTATTCCGGAATAGTTATTCCGAAATAGCTTATTTCAAAACAGCATGTCTACAATACAAGGAAGCGTCAAAATGAGTCCGAGGCAGGCTCCCCTAATGTAGACGTGCTATCTCAAGTTAGAGCCCCAGGAGGAATCACTTAGAATGGCCCTGGTGGGGACCATTTCGAAATAGCAGAAGTGGAGCGTCTACATGCGCCTTATTTGAAATAGCTATTTCGGAATAAGTGTTATTCTTCATAGAATGAGGTTGACAGAAATCGGAATAAGCCGTCCAATATTGCTGAGTAGATGCTCACATAGTTATTCCAAAATTTAGAGCTGGATATTTCCTGCGTTAGTTTGAGTCAGACAGTTCATGCCGGCTGCTGTAAATTGGCTGCATCAAATGTCAATTCCAGCCCCAGTTTCTCCTGCTCACTTTTAAAGGCCATCAGCCTCTGCTGTGATTGATCCAGGCCCATTGTCCCCTGATAATTATTATCCTCAGATGGGGAAATTGAGGCAGAAAAATTAAGGGATTTGCAGAAGTCCATGGAAAGTAGCAGTGTCAGAGACCAGATTAACGCAATTAGAACAAATGGATCTCTTCAATCATACTGGCTTTGAATAATATTTCCCTGTGATATGTTTTCACTGGTCTCACAGCAGTTTCTGACTGCCCCTTGCTCCGTTGTGCATCATGCACAGCAGTGAAACTCCTGTGGCTGAACTGATTTGTGATTGGAGGCGAGGGCTGAGAATCGGGACTGCTGGGTTCTTCTCTTGGCTCCGTTGCTCCCCCTCTTTGGTCAAGTCACATCACCTCACTGTGGCCCTGCTTGCGCCTGGCAGTGAAAAAGAGAAACCAGCACCTCACTGTGTCACAGGGGGTTGGGAGTTCGGGTGCTTTGAGAGCCGCAGGCGAGAGATGCTCTTTGAAGACTCAGAATAACATTTTTATTGGAGCTGGTAAAAAAATGGTCTCTCCCCCCCCCCCCCCCCCAGAAAAAAGTGTCATTTTCAGCAACATATCAATACGTGAAATATTTCATCCAAAAGCTGGAAATCCTCAATCCCGTTTGGCTCGTGGCGCACAGGCTGGAAAGCACAAGAGTGGGAATGTCAGCTCCTTCCCTGCTTGCTCTGCCCAGCCAGCCGTGTCCGCAGGCAAGCGGGGATTGTGAGGAGTCTGAGCTCCGGGATCTCTTCTCTCAGCATGGAGCAGAGGGGTTAGAGCAGTAGGATTTGGGGCTGTTGTGTTGCACATCGTGTCTGCTCCTGCCTGGCTGGGATACCCTGCCTTGAAAGGACAATGTTATAGTGCAGGGGTGGCCAACCTGTGGCTCTTCTGAAGTTAATATGCGGTTCCTTGCTCAGCACTGACTCTGGGGCTGCAGCCACAGGTGCCAACTTTCCAGTGCTCAACTCCTGGCTCCACCTCCTCCTCCATGCTCCTTCCCTCCCCCACACAGCCTCCTGAGGGCCATGAAACAGCTGACTGCAGCGGGCAGGAGGTGTGGGGAGGGGAGAGGAAGTGCTGATCGGTGGGGCTGCTGGTGGGCAAAAGATGCTGGAGAGGGGAGAGGAGGCACCTGATGGGGGACTGCTCACAAATTACTGTCGCTCTTTGGCAGTGTACATTGGTAAACGGTGGCTCTTTCTCAGGCTCAGGTTGGCCACACTTGTTATAGTGAATTCCTATCTGCCTGAGGCCTTTTTCCTCCTGTGCCTGTGTGTGTGTGTGCGCGCGTGTGAGAGAGAGAGAGAGGCGTGTACATCAGTGTGTGTGAAGCACTTCCAACTCTTGGCTGGGACAGGGCACTGCTAGGTCGATAAATAGCAGCGCGAAAGCACACACATGTAAGGGCTGTCTCTGGGCAGCACACAGTGGATTCCAGCAAACCCCTCCCTGGCGATGTGCAATTAGACATTTATTCCTCGGCGCCTGCTATCGGCCGGTATTTCAGAATGCAGCCGTTCTGCATCGAGAAGGCTCATTCTCTCCTCCCTCGCCTGCTCCCCAAACAGGAAAGTGACTCACGCCTCGGGAATATCCCTTTCCTGTCCGTTTCTTGCCTTTCTCGAGAAAGAGCTGGTGAGTTTTCAGTCAAGATGTATCTGCGCAGCCGGAAGCTGCTGTTGTGAGAGCCTGGCTCCTTGTCCATGGAGGCTGCAGGGCAGGGCATGTTTGGTATTTGTGCTGTTGTGAGGAACTCAGCCAGAAGCCCCTCCTGGAATCCAAGCCTGGCTGGAGAGATGCTCCTGGGGCAGAGCTAGAAGGAAGAAGCTGCGGGAAGTGCTGCTTGGCCAGTTGTTGTGATGGTCCTGGAAACACAGCCGAATGCCCAAGTGAGGAAGGATGTCTCTGCTCGCCTACTCCCCAGAGGAGCTGTGCAGCCTTGTGTGCCCAGCTAGAGCCAGGAGCAGGTAAGGCCTATTCAATAGGGATGCTGGGGGTTGTGCTTTGACTCTGGTGAGTTGCACAGGGTAGGAGGGGCACAGGCTGGGCGTGCTGTCATGCAATCTTGCTCTGCTGCTGCCACTGCAAAGAGAATTTCCCTAGTGTGAGTGTGACCTCATCATGTCACGGGCTCCCTTGCACCAAGCGGACACTTGTCTCTGCTCGCAAGGCTCTGTGCAACCTCTCTCGCCTGTGCCGTCCGGCTGGTGATCACCACTCGTGGACCAAAGTCGGAGAGGGGAGGGCTAAACCCCATCCTTGAGCTGGCAGTCACGTGACTTCTCTCCTCTCACCCTGAGTCTCTGGTTCTGCATCTCATCCCAGAGTCAGGCGAAAGGCAGGAAGCCTGCAGCACCTCAGTCCTCGCAGAGTTAATATTGGCCTGTCAATCACCTGACTTGCCTCCTGGATGGGCTACATCTATCCTGTTCTTACCAGGTCTTAGTACTTGTGGTGCATCTACACAGCACCCTAAACTCGAAATGAGATAGGCAATCTGTGCTACGCAAATTGCGTATCTTATTTTCAATCTATTTCGAAATAGCTTATTTTGAAATGTGGCGCGTCTATACAATGGCAAATTTTGCAATAACGCACTATTTCAAGACATCCTTTAATCCTCATGGAACGAGGATTACAGGGATGCCGAAATTGTGCGCATGTTATTTTGAAAAATATTTCAAAATAACAGGTGACTTGTTAAGACACGGGGTTGCTATTTCGGGATACCAGAGGTATCCCAAAATAGCCATGCAGTGTAGACGTAGCCTTATTGAGGTGTGACTAGGCATGACAGTAAGGTGAGCGGGCCCAACCCAATAGTTCCTATTGCTGTATTTTTGTGATTGGGAGGCCGAGTTGCACCTCGACAAACCACTCTTCCTCTGGTGCTGTAATTGGCAGAGGAAGTGGAACCGAGTGTGTTTTTTTGATTGGCTAGAGGAGACTTGTTGCTAGGCAGAGTAGCTAGCCCATTGTTGGGGGTGCTTGCGGAGGGTGGTTTTGCCATGGCTGGATGTATGACATCTAGGATTGCAGTTCAACCCTGTCACCTCTGATTGTTTCATGGCTTCCTTGGCCCTTGCCATCTGTCTGTCCATCTCTGTGTAGTGGGACTCAGCCGATGTGACCAGTGGTGGCTTGGTGTGTTCCCAGCCTATACAGCGCCTGGCATGAAGGGACTGGGTCATGATTAGCCCCTAGGTCAGTGATGGGCAACTTGTGATGGGCAAGTTCTATGTGTGGCCCGGGAGACATCGTGTTTACCGTTGCCCACGTGCAGGGTTGCCAGATTCCGCTGGTTTCCATCCATATCGTTTTCTTCCTCTGGGCAGCACATAAAGTCAGGGCAGTGAAGTGAGCTGTGTGCTGATTGCACACAACGCTGACTGTGAGAGCCAGGCGCTCCCTCTGCAGCCAATCACAGCGCGGCTGCGGTTCCCTCTGCTAATTGTAGCATGCAAGCGCAGTGAGCAAAACGGCCCTATCCCAGGAGACTGTCTTGGTTACAATCTTGTGGCCCACGGAGATGAAGGAGACCACTCATGCGGCCCACTCAGTAGCCTGAGTTGCCATTGCTGCCCTAGGCACTGTGTTAATCCACATCATAACGAACCAGAGACGAAGGTGAGGGTGGGCGGGGAAGGAGGAGAAGAAAGCAAAATGGTGGAGATGTTGCTTGTGTCTCTGCTGGGTGCTATTCCCTGGGCACAATTGGCCTTAGGGATCTCGGTTGTAGTGGGCAGAACAGAGATGTTGAAATCAAAACAGGCTGCCCATTTCCAGTTGCCTTTGGCACAACCAATTCAAACGTCTCTTCTCTGATAATCACCAGTTCTGGATGGGGAAACTGAGGACTGGCTAAACGAGTTGCCCAAGGCCGCAGGGAGTGTCAGTGTCAGGGCCAGTATTAGCACAGTCACAATGACGGGCGCCCATGGGTGGCTTTGTTAGTACTAACAAACATCCTTAGTCCTGAGAGCTGCGGAATCAGGATGGAAAAGAGAGCTGGAGTCGGCTCCCAGAGCGAGCTCTGCTCCAGTCTGTGGGGCCAGTTCTGCTGTCCAAGGGCGAAAGTCCCCGACCACCAAATCAGGTCTTGACTACAGGTTACACAATGAGTAAATGGGATCCAGGCTTGCACTGGGCTAGACTGGAACAATCCTTTGCCAGCCACTCAAGGGAACAAATCTAACTACTCCCTCCCCCATCATGATCTGGCTGCAGTGAGCAGAGCAGGAGGCATCTGCCTCATAAAGTTCTGCAAGCTGGTGGACTGAGGGGTAGGGATGTTAAATTTAGATTAATCAGCTAATCGAATAGTCAACGCAGTTTGCATCAACTATTCAGTTAGTCAAGAAGGGAGCCTCAAGGGCTGTTGCTATACTTCAGAGCCTTTGAGCCTGGGGCTCAGACACAAATCTGGATTGGCCCTTTGAAGATCAGCTTTGCCTTTGGTTTCCTACACGGCAGTCAGTTGCACGCCTTCCTGCCATGCACCTGAAGAACACGCCATCAAAGACACCCCAAAGGAAGCCCCAGAAATACAGCCTTTGCCTTCGCATTAGTGTTTGCAGCCTGTTTTGCACCTCTGTGAAGTATGCACGTTTCCTGTGTGGGTGAGGTGACGGTACAGACATCTGCAGGTAAATCAATCTCATGGTGCACATGCAAGAATCTTTTGCAGTTTGAGAGGCTGATAGTGTGTCTTGGGGAAATCCAGCTTCAAACTGAAATCACTCGAACGAGTTTTAACAAGCCATTTCCAAACACCAGTTCTCTTCCAAGGACTACGGCCAGTCACCAAACCAATCTCTGGAAACGTAAGTCTTTTTTTCAGAGTTTGTCAGGCTACTTCCCATATTTTATTGGTATTTCAGGATCCTTAGCACCCTACTGAGATCAGAAGCCTGCTGTGCCAGGCGATGCACAAACACATACAAAGAGGCTGCCCCACAAAGAGCTTGCAGGCTGATGAGACAAGACAGACAAAATACGAGTGAACACGATCCAGTGGCTAGAGAGAATATGATCCTCCCCGTTTTACGGAAGACACAGAAGGACGAAGCGTGTGTGACCATGACACAGCTGGGAACAGAAGAACCTAGACAGATAATGTCCAAGGCCCGAAGGGACCATTGTGATAATCTCTCTTACTTCCGGTATAACGCGGGCCCGAGAACTCCCCAAATAACTCCTAGAGCAGAGCTTTTAGGAAAACAGACAATCTTGATTTAAAAATTGTCAGTGATGGAGACTCCACCATGACTCTTCTTCCAAATGGCTAATCACGCTCACTGTTCACAACTTAAACCTTTTTCTTCAGTCTGTCATTGTCCAGCTTCTACAGCCAGTCAGCGGTTCATGTTACACCTTTCTTTGCTAGCTTGACGAGCTCGTTAAGTACATGGTCTCTGTGTAGGTACATAGGATGGGTTGGATCACTGGAGTCCTCTGACGGGGTAAGCATACCCGGCACTGGGCAGGAAGGGGGTAGCAATACACTATAGATGGAGGAAGTCCCGCCCCTCTGGCTTTACTGAGCATGTGCGAAGTGCTGGGCTCGTATAAAGGGAAGCCGCTCAGCTCAATCTGGGAGGACCAGTAGTAGGAGCGCGAAAGGTGGACCAGCCACAGATCCTAACAGAGCTGGAGATCCAGGAGACTGGGAGGAAACTCCTGAGCTGGCAGAGCCACATGGCGTGACTTGTGCTGCGGAGCCTGAGGATCCCAAAGCTTCATGGATAGCCCTGCTGTCAGGGACAGTAGGAAGTGACTCAGGGAGGGTGTCTGAGTGATATCTCCCACCTGAGTGAGCTTGGCGTGTTTCAGTGCGATTCCCGGCTGAGCTAGTGGTGGATCACTCCACCACGGATAGAGCCCTAGGTTGGGGCCCAGTGGAATTGGGTGGGACTGGGCCCCTCTTCCTGGGGTTGCCACCCCACCCCCTTCTCACAACAGTCCCTCAGCATGGGACATTAGGCCACACTGCCCCGTGACCAAACGCTACCCTGTCGACTGGCTGCTGGGCCACACGGCCCTGGGGGAAGTAGGTTTTGCTACTGACTCTGGCTCCTGACAAGGCTACTGACAAGGCTGGGTGGCCTTGGACAAGCAAGACAAGTGAGGCTTTGCTAGCGACTGAGGCGCCCTGGCTGGGTTATCCAGATAGTAAGGACGGGGACAGAGACGGGGCCTGGTAACCTGTGTGGGGTTGAGTCCCACTCACAGGGTCTGAGGCCATGTTGTCCGCTTCCAAGTGGGGCGGGCATACCGACCCTGTGACAAGTCCCCCTGGAGCTGTCGCCCAGTGTGCTGCTCGTCCTGCCACTGAGCTGCCTACCTGCCCTCTGGGACTCCCCACCACTCTGTCCTGCTGGGCCAGAAGCTCCGGCGTTCCCCAGCAAAGCACAGGGTTGGGGTAGCAGGCCTTTAGCAGAACCACATGGACACAGACCCAGCTCAGCTGAGGGAGGGCTCCGCTGTGGGGCTTTGTCAGCACCAGGAATGCAGCCCCAAGAGCACCAAGCCCTGAAATAAATCCGTCTTCCTCTGAGTGGACGGTTTACACAGCAAGCTCATAAGTTCACCCTGTTTGTCAGTGCAAGGGAAAGATGCACGGTGGTTACTCCCCCATGATCTACACCGGGTTTGATAATAAAGGAAAATGTTTTTATTCAGTATAAAAAGTAGGATTTACATGATTACAAGTAAAAACAGACAGATCAAAGTAAATTTTCACCAGAGAACCATGGCAATGCCTGGGCAGCTATAAGGGCTGCCTGGGGAGGTACGGGCACATGCGGCGTGCTCCAGGCAGGACTGGAGGGTGGGTGCCGTGGTCTAGGCAGCACTGAGGGCTGGCCACACCCCTTCTTCCTGAAGCCCTGCCCTTTCTGGGAGTGTAGAGCTGCCCCCCAACTTGCCCAGGGGCCCAGCATGGCTATCGGCTCCCCTGAGCCTAATACACCAAGGCTACATCTACACTGCAGGCTTTTTGCACAAGAAGCTGTTTGAGGAAGAGATCTTCCACAAAAACTTCTTGTGCACGAGAGCATCCACACTGCATGGATGCTCTTGCGCAAGAAAGCTCTGATGGCCATTCACAGAATGGCCATCAGAGTACCTGTGCTCTTTTTGCACAAGAAACCCCTGTTGAGCGTCCACACACGCCTTTTTGTGCAACAACTCTTGCGCAAAAAGGAGTTATTCCTCATAGAAAGAGGTATACCTACACCGCAAAAAGCCCTCTGTTGTGTTTTACTGTACATTTTCTTGTGAAAAAACATGCTTGAGGTGTGGATGCTCCATGAGTTTTTGTGCAAAAACTCTGTAATGTAGATGTAGCCTAAGAGAAATTTTCTCAAAATATATGACTCACTCTTATCCTTATTTCTGGTAAAATGCTTCAAGACAGAATTGATTTTTTCTCTCGCCTTGGTCTACAGCTCTTTATGTCTTTAGAGTTCTTTATTTCCAGGTTTCTTCATCTGTATCCTCTTAGGGTAGGGAGGCAATGTCAAAAGCTAGCTGAAGACAAAAGACTGATTTCTGTCCATTCCTTAAACAGACTTCCCCCATGTTGGGAATCCTTTGTTTTACACTCCTCATCCCCATGGAAAAATACCAGATTCAAGATGGATTCCAGCACCAGGCGGCATGGTCACATGTTTTTTTAGGACCATCCACAGTTTGGACATACGGGGAAAAAAACCATTTACAGATTATTTTCTTGAGCACTGGGCCATTAAGTTTCATTAAGTACCACTAATGGCTTTCACTAGAAGACTTTAGATTAATAAATGAGGCTCACACTTCATATTTCTAACTTCACATACAAGAATGATACATGCACACAAATAGAATCTGCTGAATGTTTATATTCTAACTTTAAAAATGATGTTACATGATGCATTGTGCTTAAAGCATCTTTGAGATAGGCATATTCCTATGCCAATTTTCATGACAGTCTGTATAGATTGTAGTCAGGTTACCAGTTAGCCTCCTCTTGCTGAAGCTGAATAGAGAGACCAAAGGAGCTTGGTCACCATCAGGCTTGTTTCTAATCTTTTCATCATTGTTGTAGCCCTTCTCTTAACTTTCTCCAGTTTATCGATACCGTTGTGTTGTAAGCACCCCAACTAGACACGCTATTCCAGCAACAGTCGCACCAGTGACCGATAGTGAGGTAAAATAACCTCTCTGCCAGCTGTGGTGAATGGGGAGGACACCATGTCTCTGGACACTACAGCCATTCAGTTAGCTAAAATCTTTCCTCAGTAATTAACTCTCTGAACCTAATTCCAAATTGACTTGCCTGTAAACAGTGAGTCCTAGAGACACCCCAGGAAGAGAGGGAAGGAGGAAGTAAGTTGGCAGGATGCCAGGAGAGCCAATGAAAACAGAGTGTGGACATTGGAAGCAGCAGCCCTTCGGCTGTGTCTACATTGGCAAGATTTAGTGCAAAAGCGGTCACTTTTGCGCAAAATCTTGCCGCGTGTCTACACTGGCCGCAAGTATTTGCACAAGAACACTGACGTTCTCCTGTATGAAATCAGTGGTTCTTGCGCAAATACTCTGACGCTCCCACTCAGGGATAAGTCCTCTTGTGCAAGAGGCCAGTGTAGACAGGTAACATCAATTTCTTGCGCAAGAAAGCGTCTACACTGGCACAGATGCTTTTGCGCTAAAGCAAATCTTTTGTGCCAAGGCACATGCCGGTATAGACGCTCTCTTACTGAAATACTCTAACGCAAAAACTCTTGCGTTTAGAGTATTTGCGCTAAATCTTGCCAGTCTAGATGTAGCCCAGCTATATAAGTAGAATAGGGACTGCTTAGTCAGGCAGCCAGGTTTATTCTTTATTTTTAGGGGATTGTTTTCACTTCTCTGGGCTGAGCACATCTTACTTCCCCACGACAGAATCCTAGGGAAGCAATTCTGTGTTTTCAATCCTGTTTTCAGTTGCTCTGTAACACCCAGCAACGTTTTACCAAGTGTGTTCTCTTTTTTTTCAAATACAAATCACTCTTTTAGGAACATAATCTGATTGCTGTGTCCTAGAACCACCTGCCTTCTGTGTGCACATGCCTTAGACTGCACAGCCACGCTACCGAGAGAAACCAAACTTCCACTTTCAGCTTAGCTCTGCAGCTGGGTTTAGTCTCCTCCAGAGGGCGGGTAAGAGAAATTGAGGGCACCTCACAGGAAGGAATTCCCAGGTACATCTTCTGAGGTTCTCAAAGGGGTTTTGCATTTGGGTTGTACTAGGCCACAGCTAGGGGATCTGTGAGCTTGGGGAGTTTTAACACAAGCCGTCAGTGGCAAAGTATTGTACAGTCTCGTGGGCTGCCACCTTGTGCACTCGAAGTGCCGGGGTGGGGAAAGGGGCCTTGACACCGTTCTTAGGCACGTGCAGCATAGGGCACAATTGATGCCCCAAATTTAGTTGTGACCTGTGCTGCATAGGCCCACGGCCACCACCGGAGGAGACCTTAAGCAGGTAAGGTAGGCAGCGCCGGCTCTGGCGGCCCCATCCCTTGGACTCCACAGACTGCACCCAGCTGCTGCTTACTTGCTCTGCCTCGCTGGGACCAGGAGCAGGGCCATGCCTCCAGGAGGGAGGACCTGGACAGAGCTGGGGGCGGCTGGGGCTGGGGCCACAGTTGGGGCGGGCCCAGTGGCAGAACCCCGGGCTGGAGCTGGGAGCTCAGGCACAAAGGGGGTGGCAGCTGGGACCCCACATAAAACGTGGGGTGCTGCAGTACTGCTCTCAGTTCCCACGTCTCTGACTCCCTGTTCTACTCCTGTCCCTGCAGCCCTCAACACGGGCCCGTCCAGCATGTTGTGTGGCTGCCCCTACTCCTTGTAGGGCCCTACAAAGCTTAAGGACGGCCCTGTGTGCATCCCAGGGGCACGTTGGCCCTCTGAGCAGTGCTGAATGGTGAGCTCACGTGCGGGTGATTATCTGCCATGACCACCAGGGCTCTTACCGAGTCACTACTTCCCCTGCCGTGTACGAACAGCCCAGCTCTTTGTTCCTACACAGACCCAATTAGCCCCCGACCATCCCCTGGGATTCCAACAGGCTTAGCACCTTGCCCCCGACATAACCGCAGGATCACCCCAGTGACAGTTTCCTCCCGTGCCACGGTTCCCTGGCCGTGCGTGTCTGGCTGAGCGGGCGCCTGCGGTCAGGAGGTGCCAGGCGGTTTGTAAGTCCCAAAAGACACCCCCGTGCTCTCGCAGACACACAACTGGCTGCTGCCCTCTGGGGACTGCACGTTCCAGGCTGACTGAGTCACAACAGCTGAAACCACTCGTGCAGGTCGGGGTTTGTCACAATGAGTCGAGCCAGGCCGAGGGCACTTTTCAGGCGTGGCCCAAGGCAGGCGGGTCCCTCTCCAGGAATGCAGAAGGGACAGGAGCGAGCTGCCAGTCAGGCTCCGTGCGCCAGTGGCAGGCTCCACGCACCAGGTCTTCCCGTGCTCCTGGCTGTTTGCTGGTGAACTTTGGCCAGGTTCATGTTTAGGCAGCAGCTAATTCATTGAATTATCTCAGCTCATCTGCGGTTCCCAGAATGTGGCTGGCTCCTCCCTGCGTGGTCTGTCAGCCCAACCCTGCCTTAACTTCAAAGGGCGGTCTGCACCGCTGTGAAATCCTGAGCTGCCAGCCTTGGGAGAGCTGGGGTAACAGACAGCAGCCCCCAGGCTGCTCCGCTCCAAGGGGCTGGGCAGGCCAGCGTCGGAGGGAAGGCCATGTAGATGAACGGTGGCATGGAAGTTGGCATTGTTTGCAGCTTGGTAGCCATGGGGGAGAAATGGGAGCCCATCCCATTGCCCCCTTACCCAGAGACTGCTCCCAGTCTGCACCGTGAGCTGCACGTTAACCTGGGCACTCCCGTTACCTCCCCAGGAGCCATCGACAGTGGCTCCCCGGGGTAGAAAACGGGCCGGTTTCCTGTCTGAAAACGACTTGACTTAGCGATCCGTGCGAAGGGGATTGGAGGTGCGAATCCCGCCAGCCACAGGAGAACATCGGCGTGTGGCGTGGGGCGTGAGCCCCTCTGGCTGCGAGCCCTGGCTCATCAATGCAAGCTGGAATCTGACCAGGGCAGGGCTGCACAAGCCCAGCTCCTCTCTGTTTGCACAAGCTCACGGTAGCCGGCAGCTTTTCTTTGCAGCAAATGGCCCTGCTACTTCCCTGGGCTCCCACCTCCCAGCAGGGCGGCATGAAGGGGTGCGAAGCTGAGGCAGCTGCAGTGCATAGAAACACCCTGTATCCCCCCAGAGTCTTTTCACATGTAATGCCTATCATCCGCCCCTCCCCCGCCCATAGGTACTTGGAAATCCCCTGCCCCCGCAGTTCTCATTCTGAAAAGAAAACTGAAAATGCTGGAAACATATGACCTTCCCCTTCCCCTCATGGGTATTTCCACGGTGCCCTCGTGTTACTCAACCCCTGAGAGTCTGGCAGAGGGACGTGCAGTAACCAAAGACCAGCCATCCCCTCCCTCAGGGCTCTCGGTTATTTGCCTGTAACTGGGTATTAAACAAGCAGCAAAACTGGACTTTGGAGCATGAAACCCGAATAGAAGCCACAAGCGACCCTGCCACTCCCGGCACAAGGTGCCGTTAATGTGTGCGTAAGGAAACATGCAGAGAAGTAGCAGGCTCTGGCTGGCGCTCTGGGTTCCCAGCGTTCCGGGCAGGAAGGGTTTTGCCAGAGGATTCCTGGGGTCTTTCTTACCAGCCTCCTACCCAGACCTCCCGCTCACCTGAACGGTAGCTTGACTGGCAGGTTCTGTCGGGTGCCACGGATTCTCTTGTTCTCCATCATCGCCAGACAGGGCTGGATTAACTCTTCTAGTGCCCTGGGGATACTAATTAGCATTGTGGGGCCCCGTAGGCTCCACGGTGGAGACAAAAAGGAGGGTTCAGTGTGCGGGCGGGGGCTGTGGGTTGAGGCGGGAGGGGGTAAGGGCACCGACTGGGGCTGTAGGCTCTGGGTTGGGGGTGATGATGAGGTGTTTGGAGTGCTGGAGGGGGCTCCATGCTGGACCCGAGGCTGGGGGCAGGGAGACCAGGCAGGAGAGGAGGTGGGGGTGGGATTGTAGGGTCTGGGCAGTATTTTGAATAGAAGAAGTGCCCCAGGGCAAGAGGCGGTGGGGGACTTAACAGGAGGTAGGATGCAATATGAGGCGTGGGTCTAGGAGGAAGTCAGGGTGCTGGAGTGGGCTTAGGGCTGGAGTTCAGGGTTGGGGTGCAAAGTCTGGAAGGTAACTGGGTGCAGGAAGGACTCAGAGGATGGAAGAGGATAAAGTATGGGCCAGATCAGACAAAAAACATTCCCATGAAAAAGAATTTGACACATCAGAAAAGGGCAGACAAATAAACAGCGACAAAGTGCTTGTATACAAATGCTAGAAGTCTAAGGAATAAGACGGGTGAACTAGAGTGCCTTGTGTTAAAGGAGGATACTGATATAACAGGCATCACAGAAACCTGGTGGAGTGTGTTACCTACCAGCCCTGAGCTCTTGGGGAGCCAGGGAGTGACACTCATGGAAAACCATTTCCCTCCCCCAGGCCTCTGCTAGAATCAAAGACAAAGCAATGAAAGGGCCGGGGAAGACCCACCTAAACTGCTTCAGACAAGGGTGATAGAATTAAGGAAACACCCCAGCCTCATCTGCATTGAAGATAGAACCGAGAGTCATCTCCATTAGCATACAGAATGGAGACCAGCTCTTCCAAAGCAGGAACCGCACTGAACTATGGGATACTGAAAGCACAGAAGCACTGACTGATGGAAAATCTCTGCTCCAGATGCTAATGAACCCAGGCCTGCTCACACCCAAATTAGTCATTATCAGACCAATTCTAGTAAAGGATCCTATTGACATCCAAAATACTGAAACTGTGGCTTTGTGAGCTCCTTCAAGAAACATTACCCATCACCAGATGTGATCAGTCTCTATTGTCTCGCCTCTGTTTACCCATAAACAAATCCAGTGTTCTCTTCAAACTATTGTCCTATCCCTATAAAAACTCCTACCCTTGCCCAAGAAAGTGTTCTGATTCTGTCAGCCGACGGTCAGGGCAGTGTGTGTGTGTATGCTTCTGAGAAAAGGTTTAACGTCCGTGTCTTTACTGCTAGGACCGGGGTCCCATCGCAGAGGGTGGCCAGCAGGCCAACAGACGCCCTGTTATATAGGAAGAGCTTATTACACCTTAGATTTTAGCTGCTAGAACACAGGGGTTCCTTCGCAGCGGGCAGCCTAGGAAAGGCTGAAAAGGTGCCCCAACGGATCTTGTCACCTGGGAGTGACACAGATCCAAACGCCCAAGCTCTCCCTATGTCTGTCCCTTTATGACCGGCTGAAGTTCTTTTAAATTGTGCTTGGTTCTATTACAGCAACTGAAGGAGTCAGGTTAAAGCTTAAACAGTTACAGGTTTATTAAAGAAGCTTATAAATCATATGGTTACAATGGCTATTGCTCTATTTCTTAAATGCTAGCAAATATATATATATATATATATATATGTCTTAACAATGATTACAGGAAAAAGGTAAAGATAGAAAATAGAAATAATGGTACCAAGTGACAGCTTAATCTTTAAAGAGCTCTAACACTATGTATATATATACTTAAACAAAGGACCACATCCAGGTACAATTTTTACCCCTTTCTGTGCCTCTCGACTCCAGCGTGTCAGGCCAGGGCCGGTCTCTCAATTCCTAGGAAAGACGAATACGAGGTGGGCGTCCCCTTTGGAACCTCTGGAGATCAAACACCTAACCCGACCAGCAGATACATGGTAGATTGACACTCAGAGAAAATGCGCTGCTGGACCCATCTATATGCCCTTGGGGCCCGTATCCTCTTTCTTATCTAAGATGCCAAATTGTACTGGTCCGTTTTGTGGCGCCAGTTCTTACAAGCAAGTTTCAAGTTAATTTACACTTGCAAGAGAGATAACTAAATTGTGTGTACTAGACATTTTTTTACTGGGCGAGAGATTCCTCCCCCCGCGGATGGCTGTGTGTTTGTATCAATATGGGTTTGAGTCAAGGGCACTCCTTGGCAGCCTCTTGGTCAGCAATTGGCGTATCTCTGTTTACAGCCATTCATGGTCACAGCAGCCTGGGCCTTCTGCTCTGTGTGCCCTGCATGCTCCAGGCAAGCAAAAATTGATGTTACAAGGGGGGGTTCCTGTCTGGCTACAGATACCTGGATTTAAACTGTAACCATTGAGACTTCTTCATCTCCTGTCTGATGTGCTGAAGGCTCTGCTCTGCTTGTCTCCTGCCCTCTGGACCCCTCTCCCCCCAAGCATAGCGTCCTGACTCTGCCCTATGTAAACTGTTATATGGTTAGCTAGCCCTAACATTTGTAATCCGTTTCAATTTAGATTTAATATTGTAACTGTTTTGTGTGTTTGTTTGTCTGTCTGTCTCTATATATATATTCACTGCCCAGAAATAAATAGCTTTCATTATTAAGCTGGTTGCTTCTCTCTTTTTCTTTCTCTTTTGCTCACTTTTCCTCAAGGGGTGTTGTTTTGGCTTCCCCATTCGCTCTGCAACAACGTTTCTTGTACCCAAGCTAAAGATCCCTGTAGTGCCCAAAATCAGGTGGGGTTTGCTCATTGTGTGGTTTACCAGTGAATGACTGTGCTGTGAAAGCGGGGATAGGGAAGTGCTGAATCTGGGGGCATAGGAGGATGGCAGTTTAAAGTGCTGTTTAATCCAGCCCGCTGAGTCCAAAGGCACATGAGGGCGCAGTGTGGCATTGCTGTTAAACCAGCCTCCTGAGTCCGGGGACAAAGGAGGGGTCAGTTGGGAGTGCTGAATATTCAGTCCTCTCAGGCGTGCTCTGTTAGTGGATGTGAGTGTTGCTAAGGTGGGAAGAACCACATCCTGAGGAACATAGTTCCTGCAGGAGAGCTCCAGTGGGAGGGGGAATTGGAAGCAGGGAGAGTCAGCTCCATAGGAGAGCACAAGTAAGCACAAGCAGCCCCATCAGAGTAACCCTAACAAATGAGCATACCCCAGAGTATTGGGCAAATCTGGTAACAAGTGAGGACAATCAATGGGACACAATCATTCCGGGGTACAAAATATATCGGAAGCACAGAACAGGTCGTGTGGGTGGGGGGAGTGGCACTATATGTGAAAGAAAATGTAGAATCAAATGAAGTAAAAATCTTAAATGAATCAATATGTTCCACAGAATCTATGGATTGGTCACTGTCTTCGGTCCATCCCCTCCAGGGTCGCTAGGGTTGGCCACTGTCGGCAGACAGGCTACTGGGCTAGATGGACCTTTGGTCTGACCCAGTACTGCCATTGTAAGCTCAGGGCTCAGGGTCGGGTGTCTCAGTGGACCACCTTGATTTTCATGCAAACCTGCTCCTGGGTGGCCAGGCTGGCAGCTCTCCTTCCCTAGCCGGCCACTTTCCTGTGTCTAGTGCGGAGGTCGTGGACAAGGTCCACGATGTCTGCACTGGACCAGGCGAGTGCCCGCCTCTTGCAGAGCGCTAGTGTAGCGCCTATCAAAGTTAATTCGAACTAACGTCCATTAGTTCGAATTAACTTTGTAGTGTAGACAGACCCTGAATGCCCCGGTGAAGGTGGGAGCCGAGGGAGAGGCAGGACGCTAATGAGGATCCTGTGTGCCCGTGCTGTGATCAGTGACCCCTGCAGGGGCCTCAGTTCTGTGTGCTGCATAAGGAATCGGCCAAGGCAGCGGGAGCTGGGACTCCAAAGCTCTGTTCCCAGCTCTCCCACTCACTTGCTGAGGCTACGTCTAGACTGCAAACCTCTTTCGAAAATGGGTGTCTAGACTGCAGCCAGTACTTTCGAAAAAGCAGGCCGCTTTTTTGGAAGAGAGCACCCATGCAGTCTGGATGCTCTCTTCTGAAAAAGCACAGTTTGCATGACATAACGCCTTTTTTCAAAAGAGGACTTTCAAAAAAAGGCATTCTTCCTTGTAAAACGAGGTTTTCCACAGTCGAAAAAACCCTGAGTGATCTCTGGCAAATCACTGTCTCCATGCCTCGGTTTCCCTCGCTAGCCTGTGAGGATCATGCTGTTGAGACACTTCCCATCTCAAATCTCGCCTTTGCCGTATCACAAAGACCGTGTCAAAAATCGCTGTCGGTTTGACAAACATCTTGATTGACAGTGATTAGGCTGCTGGCGTGGTAAGACCAGAGCCCATCACGCCAACCGGTATTGTCTCAGTGTTCCCTTTTGCGTATCCATCCGTCCATCCGTCTGTATCTGGTGCCTCTTGTTTCCTGCCTAGATTGTTGCCCTGTGGGGGAAGGGACACTCTGTGGGTTCCGTATCTGCAGCACCTTGCACCATGCCCTGGTGCATGACTGGGACCCCGAGGTGATACCACAGCACAGATACTAACTAATCAGCAGGGATTTGTTCAAAGGGCCAGAACCTTGTGTCACCCTCTGCCCCAATGGCTGCAGCAGGCACAAGGAGAATCAGCCGCTCTGTGTTTCAGTCAAGCTGAACTTCATCCATTGTCTGCTGCCCCCCATTCGAGTGTGTCTGCCCCGACCAGCGATAATCTTCACGGGGGAGACTCAAGGGCAGCATCGAGGGGACCGGCACCCAGGCAGCAGAGGCACAAAATGGAGGAGGTAAAGCAGCACTAACTGTTCGTTTGTGGGGTGGAGTCCTGGGAACCCTCCCCTCAGGATTTGACCCTACCAAGGTGCCTTGTGTGAAGGAATCCATCCGTCCCAGTGGTGGAGAAGGAGAAAATCCCTCAGTCAAACAATTGCTCACCTGGCCCGGCTCACATGCTCGGTGTGAAGAGTGCAGCAAAAAGGGACGTAAAACGTATTCAGGACCAAAGTGGCATTCTGCGGAGTATAGTCTTGGGCTACATTTACACTGCAGGCTTCTTGTGCAAGAACTGTTTTGCGCACGAGTTCTCGCACAAAAGGTCTTGCACAAGAGTGTGCCCACATTGCTATGTGCTTTTGTACAAGAGCATCATAAGAAGATAAGAATGGCTGTACTGGGTCAGACCAAACATCCATCTAGCCCAGTAGCCTGTCTGCCAACAGTGTCCAGCATCAGGTACCCAGGAGGGGTGGACCGAAGACAATGATGAAGCGATTTGTCTTGTGCCATCCGTCTCCAGCCTCTGACAAACAGTGGCCAGGGACACCATTTCTACCTCCTGGCTAATAGTCTTTTATGAACCTAACCTCCGTGAATTTATCTAGCTTCTCTTTAAACTCTGTTATAGTTCTAGCCTTCACAGCCTCTTCTGGCAAGGAGTTCCACAGGTTGACTATGCTCTGTGTGAAGAAAAACTTTCGCTTATTAGTTTTAAACCTGCTACTCATTTGGTGTCCTCTAGTCCTGATATTATGGGAACTAATGAAGAACTTTTCTTTATTCACCCTCTCCACACCATTGATGATTTTATAGACCTCTATCATATCCCTCCTCAGTCTCCTCTTTTCTAAGCTGAAAAGTCCCAGTCTCTTTAGTCTCTCCTCATATGAGACCTGTTCCAAACCCCTCATCATTTTAGTTGTCCTTTTCTGAACCCTTTCCAAGGCCAAAATAACATCTATGGCAGTGTGGACGCTCTCTTGTGCAAGAAAGTTCTGATGGCCATTTTAGCCATACGGGGTTTCTGTTGCCCATCCACACCACCTTCTTGTGCAAGATGCCCTCTGTTCCACAGCACGTGCAGTGTAAACACGCCGCACGTTTTTGAGCAAGAATGTCCGTTTTTGCACCGAAAGCCTGCAGTGTAGACATAGCCCTAATGAATAACAGCGACTCGAACCAAAGGCCTCCCATCAGAATTCTTTTCCCAGCAGCCATCCCTCTATCCCCTCCCTGCCCTGATTCATGGCTGCAAAAGCCCAATTCTCTATCCGGCAACCCTTTCTCTACCTCCACAACCCAGAAATGGTTTCTTCCCCTTCCATGTCACTCCCCAGGGAAGCAGCTGTAGCAGGTGGCCGTTAGCACAGCTGTGAGGTTTTTGGAAACAAAGAAAAACAAATGTTGTGTGTTTCCCCAGAAGTTTTTATTTTGCACTAAACAACCCACACCAATCGCTCTGGCCTTAACCCTTTGGATCCATGGGAACGTCTCACTTAGAGGCAGGTGAGCAACTCACCCCCCCGCCCAGAAATGTCTGGCCCCCCCATTATCAGCGTGGCCCCTCAGAGCTTCCCTGATATAGGTGGCCACCCTATGCACTCCTTAAGTGTGGTTGCATATACATGCAAAGTACATACAAATAGCTTATTTCACACTGACAGACATGAATACAAAATTTAAGCCTTAAGCTGTGGGGCCAGATCCAAAGGTGGCCAGTTTGAGTCAGTCAGCACCTCTCAGGCTCTGCCCACAAGGCTAAGCAGCCAGCATTTCCCATAATGCCCCGGTGCTCCCAGCACATGGTCCCTAGCGGCTAGAAACGCCGACTCTCTGTGCCCGTCTGTTCCAGCCAGCCCGTCCGCTTGCGTCTTTCAGTGCTCATCCCGCCTGGGAGATGCCTCGCCATTGTGGAGCGTGTTCCCAGTGGAGGCCACGTTCAAAGGATCCCACCCACGGGCCGTGTGTTAAGTCCCGCATGAACCCAAACTGCACCGTGGACAGCATGCAGTCCGAAGCCCCATGTTGAGTAGCCCTGGTCTAGAGGCTGTTCAAACTGTGTGTCCAAGTGCTGTCCTCGGTTCTTCCCCCACAGGCAAAAACTTCACCTTTGCTCTCACAGAAATTGTGTAAGCAGCAGCATTTGGGGACAGGCCCAGCCTGCCATAGAGACACCTCCATCGTCCTTTCAGTCGTCCAAAGCACATTCAACAACCAGTCAGCAGCAGCTCAGCCTGTTCTTGAACTGCTCCTTCCACTGTCCAAGTGCATCTTCATGAGCCAGGGCTGCAAGGGGGAGGCCGCGTCACTCAGGATCACTACGGGCATTTCCACATCCCCCACTGAAATTTTCCAGTCTGGAAAGAAAGTCCCAGCCTGCAGCTTTCTGCTCAGGCCACTGGTCCAGGAGAGGCTGTGTCATGATCCTTTCCAGGCCACCCCCCACCTACGGTGATTCACAAGAGAAGTGCCCCTTACATCTGATGTGTCTGAGGCAAGGGGAGGTGGAGCTATGGTGGGGATATCCCACCACCCCTGACCCACAGAGCTGGAGCCACAGGAATCTCTGAGCCGGACTTGCCTGTAGCATTCACATCGCCAGCCGGGGCCCAAGAAAAACAGGCGGAGGGGCTCTTAACTCCACACGGCTGGGGCTTTGCTGGGGACAAGCAGCAGGTGTGTTTTTTTATGGAGACAATTACCTGGATTAAAAATCCTAATGAAGCCCAGGGCAGCACAAGCCGTGTTCCCCTCGGTGTGAGCCTGCAGGGTTAACACTGTCTGCTGCCCGCTGCACTGGGGGGTTATTTTAATGATCTTTGTGTTTAAAAATTCAACTCGAGACTCGCCTCGCTGGAAAGTTCCTGTTGCATTTTTCACTTTCACTTTCTGTAGTCGGGCTGGGAGGTCGGAGCTCGCTGTTCGTCTGGTGCTGGGCCGTGGGGCTTGGATTTGGACCCTGATCTGGACCAGAACTGTGGAATTGTGTCCTGCTGGAGCGCCCAGGGGGCTCCCAGGAGAAGGGGGCGATGGATCCATGGGGCAGAGCCCCGAGGACAGGGCAGTGGCATCGGGCTCACTACGTGCGGTAGCTGGCAGTGGTCGGGAGTCGGAGGCCTCGCTGAGCTGTGGAGGTTGGAGACTCCAAGCCCTTGGGGCACAGAGGCAGACACACTCGGTCTGTTCCCAGGACCATGCTCTGGGTAAGTGGGTCCCCAAAAGTCCGGAAATATTCCAGAGCCAACCAGCTTGGGCCTGGCCAGCGCACACAACAGAAATCCTGTGGGAGGTTTGGGGTGCAAATGTGGGGGCAGGGGACGGTAAAGGGAGGGATTGTGGGAATCGACTGTGACCGATAATACGATCTCGGGAAGCTGAACCTTTTACATTTCTCCTTTTGACTGACTCGGACGAAACGCTTGTTGCCTGCCTGAGTCGGACTTTGTCCTTTGTTTGAGAAGCTCGACCTGCGCTTGAGAAGCCGTTTGGTTCCACCTGGTGGAGACAGCAAAGCCCAGCAAAAATGGATCTGGCCAATGTAGCTTTTTGCCTTTAATTTAGTAGGAAAACACACGGCTGGAAAATTTTGGTTTGTTCTCATCAGCTGATCCTCAGCCTGGAACTGGGTGGATCTAAGTGGAATGACCTTTGGTTATGTAGATTGTCCATTATGTCTTTTTAATGGACACTGATTTTAGAAAAACAAATCATCCTACCCCAAAGTTGCCATTTGCATGGGGAAGTGTTTGAGGATTCTAACTGGGCAGCACCTCGCTGTGGTGTGTTGCATTGAATTTGCTGCTGCTGTAGCCTCATATTTTGTTGGTTTGTATTTGCTGTTTGCGTTTATGTTTGACTCTATCTGGGGACAGGTCGGCACAGGCCTGTATGGAAGCTTTGCTGCTGTAGCTCAGACTGGGGCTTTCCAGAGCTCGTGATCTTTCACTTCTTCCATTGTGGGGGTCTCAGTGTAAACTGAAACCGGTGCTAATTTCAACAGTATTCCAGGCACTCAGAAAACTGTCCCATGGGTACAAGGGGAGGAGACTGTTCTGCTAGAAAATGGAATGTGGTTTCTAAGTGGCTCTCAAGTTATCTCTCATACCTCAGGAGTTAGCCACCTTCTCTTAGGATTTTCTTTAGCTGAAATGTGACAGGCCAGGTCTGTGGCTCCAGCTCATCTCCTTGAGGCCTGTGATTAGACTCAAGCTGAGCTGAGCACTCACATGACTCTGGGAAGGTGGATCATGTCCTAGGCTGTGCAGGAGGATTCTAGGCAGACGAGGGACAGGAGAGTTATTTAAGGTTTCAATGAGAGCAGAGTTTGACCCACACTGTGGAGAGTGGGAATGAGGAGACTGAGAGTAGCGGGCTGACAGCTGAGCAGCAAATGCCTCCAGTTTGGGCTTCATGTGCCTTCTCCACACAAACGCATGTCATCCCTCCTTTGGAAGCATCCTGTGGCTGGGAGGTAGGATGTGGAGCTGGCAAGTGGTGCTGTTACTATAGAAATGGGGGGGAAATAATGACACGATCATCCCTTTAAAATGAGCACTTTGAAATTTAAATTTGTTTCTGTTTGTTTAATGACTTAAATTATTATTATTAATGATTATGGTTTCATTATTTCAAAACATAACTTTGGATTTCTTTGTAATGCCAAAGCATCCCAGCAATGTACTAAAGCAGGGGCCAGGAAGCTTTTTTGGGTTGGCCATTGACCCACAGAAAAATCAGTCGGGGGCTGCACAGAAGTGAGAGGAAGCCCCCTCCCATTGATGTGGCCCCTGAGAAGGAAAAAGACACTCCGCATGCACCAGAACCTAGGGGGCCCAGCCTGGTGGATTTTGTTTGCTCCAGCCCTGCAGTGGGGTAGCAGGGAAGCTGGAGCACCAACACTGGCTCCCCAATACTGGAGGAGACCCTGAGCGTTGGCGGCTCGATCCAGTCAAGCTGCAGGCCTAATGTTCGATAATACACTTGTACGGGTGTCATGGAAGTGTCATATCACTGGTAACTCTTCTAGTCAGCATCGTTAGCATCACCTTCTGCATCATTATGGCCTCCTTTGAAGGTGCTTGCACGACCAGGGTCTTCCTTGTCTTGGCTTGAACACACTTCTGTCCAGGGAAGACTGGTCTGACTACAGACACAGTTGACTGTGCAACAACCCCTGCTGGTACGGACACAGATAAAGCCTTGGTGGAGTGAAGATGCCTTCTGGACCTTGAACTGCAAGTAGTTTGTCATGAACATTTTATCATCTGCATTGCAATAATGGTCCGATACCTGGATTACGTGTAGGAGAAGGCATCCAGATCTTTGTCTGCCAAGATGCTCTTTTGACCTCCTCCTCAAAACTGTCCTTATATGGCGGGAGTTTGGCCAGTGACTTGTCCTTTGTGATGGGAGACTGAGGCACAAATAATCCAGTTGTCTGTGTGTCCCTTTTTCTTTCTCATGCTGGTTAGAGAGCATGGACACGAACGGGGCCGTCCGTACTCATATGCTGAATACCTGGTTACTTAGGGCACCTGAAAATTTGGGGCACCACTGGGCCTTACTGCCTCCTCTTATCCCTGTTCCACGGCTGTTTCCTCCAGAGAGGATCTAATTAACTTAGAAGTGTAAACAGCCTGCCAGAGCTATTGGCAGAACATCAAACCGGTGAAAGAGCCTTTCAAGTGGCAGTGAAGCCAGTTTCTGAATTTACTGAGAGTCCACAGGACCTGAGTTTAAAATTGGTGTTAAAACTATTTCATTACCGTGTTGCTGAAGATTTTAAATCACATCTCTAAAGAATTGTCTCCATCTCCCCACGACCCCCCGCCTGTTGTTAGGCACAGGGACACCAGTTTAATAGTATTGCGAAGGGCCCCATAAATCCGAAGGACGGCCCTGGCTACAAACTCCCTTCCTGCAGAAATTTTGGTTTGTCCACCTCCCTCTCCCAGTTTGACAAGACCTTTGAAGTGTTACGCTCCCTTTGTTCTGATGACATTAAACACAGATTTCCCCCCCCCCCCCACACACACACACACTCAGTAAGGATTACACAACCACACATCCCATTAACGCGTGTACAGGAGGGGGTTTGTTGCAGAAATCAGGAATAAGTGTGTCACAAATTGCATGCAGAGGACTAAAGCGATGCAGATTTGCTGGTATCGGTGCCTGTTTCAATGCCTAGGTTGTCTGTGTTTGTGTTTTTTGGTAAACGGTGAACAGCAAGGAGCAAAACATCCATATCAGGGGATCTAATTACTCCAGTTCCTTGGACACCAAGAAACACACAAGCCATATACACACACACAAAGCCTGCAGATCATCCTTGTGCCGGCTTCCTTCTGACAGCTGTAGGAGTCTTGGGTTGCTTCAGCATCTCCACTGGTCATGGACTTTGCTACTTCACCACTGGAAACGCCTCCAGCATGAAGGGGCATTTGTGCTGGGTGGGAATGTGAACAAATAGTTGACAAGATGACTATCCAATAAGCGAATCATAGAATAATAGGACTGGAAGGGACCTCAAGAGGTCATCGAGTCCAGCCCCCCGCCCTCAAGGCAGGACCAAGCTCCATCTACACCATCCCTGACAGATGTCTATCTAACCTGTTCTTAAATATCTCCAGAGAGGGAGATTCCACCACCTCCCTTGGCAATTTATTCCAATATTTGACCACCCTGACAGTTAGGAATTTTTTCCTAATGTCCAATCTAAACCTCCCTTGCTGCACTTTAAGCCCATTACTCCTTGTCCTGTCCTCAGAAACCAAAAGGAACAAATTTTCTCCTTCCTCCTTGTGACACCCTTTTAGATATTTGAAAACCGCTATCATGTCCCCCCTTAATCTTCTTTTATCCAAACTAAACAAGCCCAGTTCATGAAGCCTGGCTTCATAGGTCATGTTCTCTAAACCTTTAATCATTCTTGTCGCTCTTCTCTGTACCCTTTCCAATTTCTCCACATCTTTCTTGAAATGTGGCGCCCATAACTGGACACAGTACTCCAGCTGAGGCCTAACTAGTGCAGAGTAGAGCGGCAGAATGACTTCACGAGTTTTGCTTACAACACACCTGTTGATACAACCTAGAATCATATTTGCTTTTTTTGCAACAGCATCACACTGTTGACTCATATTCAACTTGTGGTCCACTATGACCCCTAGATCCCTTTCTGCCATGCTCCTTCGTAGACAGTCGCTTCCCATCTTGTATGTATGGAACTGATTGTTCCTTCCTAAGTGGAGCACTTTGCATTTCTCTTTATTAAACCTCATCCTGTTTACCTCTGACCATTTCTCTAACTTGCTAAGATCATTTTGAATTATGTCCCTATCCTCCAAAGAAGTCGCAACCCCACCCAGTTTGGTATCCTCTGCAAACTTAATAAGCGTACTCTCTATCCCAATATCTATATCATTGATGAAGATATTGAACAGTACGGGTCCCAAAACAGACCCTTGAGGAACTCCACTTGTTATCCCTTTCCAGCAGGATTTAGAACCGTTAACAACAACTCTCTGACTACGGTTATCCAGCCAATTATGCACCCACCTTATCGTGGCCCTATCTAAGTTATATTTGCCTAGTTTATCAATAAGAATATCATGCGAGACTGTATCAAATGCCTTACTAAAGTCTAGGTATATGACATCCACCGCTTCTCCCTTATCCACAAAGCTCGTTATCTTATCAAAGAAAGCTATCAGATTAGTTTGGCATGACTTGTTCTTCACAAACCCATGCTGGATATTCCCTATCACTTTATTACCTTCCAAGTGTTTGCATGTGATTTCCTTAAATGCTCATCGGATAGTCGACACATTGGTCGAGTAGTGGTTTCCCCCTCCGCCCCCACCACCTGCTGCCTCTATCAGAAAGAGGCAGCAAGGGGAGGGGAAAAGGAGGGGGGGCTTCAAAGCCAGGGTCAGACAGGGACTCCCCACTGACCCTGGGCTCCATGCGGTGCTGCTGCTTTGAACTCCACAGGAGTATGGGGCTAGCGGAGGACTGCTTGAGTCCCCTGCTGGCCCCGTACTCCCTACAGCACTTTCGCCTTTGACGCGTCACAACAGTCCCAGGGAGGCGCCCTCATTGACTAATCGAATAGTCGATGCAATTTGCACCAACTATTCGATTAGCCCATTAATCTAAATGAAACATCCCTATTATTGGGTGAGTTCCTACACTCTTAGGCGCATCTTGAGCTATATATTCACAGAGGAATTTTACAAGTGAAGCCTTATTGGATGCCACATTTAGAGACGTTTTCCATGGAGGCAGAGGGCACCCACCACTCAGAGGGCATTTCTTGCATCCAGCCTTAGAGCCCGTCTCTTCAGTTTTCACGGCATTACTGTTGCCATTTCTGTTCAGAGGCTTCGGTTACAGCAGTGGAGCTCAAACTTTTTGGGCCATGTCCCACCCTGCTCAAGGCAAATCTTTCCGCAGACCACAAGACAACCACCCACGATGACAAAATGGGTCCAGGACAGGGCTGAGGGTGTGAGGTCTGGGCAGCAGGGAGGTACAGGAGAGGGCTGGAGAAGTGTCCAGGAAGTTGGGTGCAGGAGCAGGCTGGGGTGGGGTGGGTCTGGGCAGGAGAGAGAGTCCAGGAGTGAGATGGGTGCAGGGCCTCACCAGGAGGGGGTGCGTGGAGTCAGTGGGGTTGCAGGGTCTGGGCATGAGGTGGATGGGATGCTTCCCTTGCTCTGCAACTCCTGCTGTTCCCAAGCACCACTCCCTGCTGCTCCCATTGGCCTCAATTCCAGCCAATGGGAGCAGCAGGGAAAGCCTCCAGGCGAGTGGTTTCCCATGCTGCCATTCCTCCAGCTGCAGGAAGAGGCAGTGGCAGCACGTGGAGCCACTTCCTCCCCTCATGTTTAGGATCTAGCCTGTGAGGCTCAGGGCTCTCCCGAACGCCCCCACAGAGAGAAACTCAGCACAGGGGCTCCAACCGTGCAGATGGGTGTGTGGTTTTAGTGCCAGCATAAGATCCATGCTGCGGGGGGGAGCTCTGAGCCTGCGGCCCACCTGCACAATGGACACGGACCACTTGTGGTCTATGGGCCACACCTTGAGAACCACCGAGTTACAGAATCAGTTTGTCAAATCGTGTTAGGACCCTCCTCAGGTGCTCAGTCGCCAATTCACTGTGCGGAATTGGTCGCCAGCCATCAATTACGTGACGGCCCCGGCATCTCTGATGTGCACTGCGGTTACTTTGCGGCATGCTCTTGGCTCGTGGTTTCTTTTGGTGCTGTGATCACTGGGGTGCAGATGGACACTGTGCGCTCTGCAGTTGAGGCAACTTCTTTGGGTGTCTTCGGCAGGATGATGCTGAGTGCTGACTGAATTCCATCCCTCCTTATCAGTCACCCAACGGACAAACTTCAGCACTGACAGGGCACAAAAGTAGCTGATCTCTGCAAACTACAATCCCCCGGCTCAGGGTAACAGTCTGCGGCTTCCGTTTTGGCTGTTTCAGACCCCAAGTTTGGAGCAACATTACTCAAAACCATGTTCATTTGAAAGTGGATCATCGGGCTCATTCACCAGAAGAACATCTACAAAACACTCGGATGCCTCCGTTCCTGCTGCAGATGACTGGCAGCTTTGGTGGCATCAGCTACCAGCACTGTGCTGCACAGAACCAGGGCAGGCTTGCTGTGCCCATGCTGCATATGGAATGAAATTGCAAAACCGTAGTAGTTTTTCTAATTTTACCTGGCTACTGGTAATGAGGTGACCAGCCTTGTGTGTGAGACCGATCTGGTTAGGAAATTTTACTTGGAAATGCAGACATCTAGTAGTTATCAATGGTTCATTCGTGCAGGGAGGGCATAACAAGTGGGATCCCGCAGGGATCAGTTCTGGGTCTGGTCCTGTTCAATATCTCCATCAGTGATTGAGATAATAGCATGGAGAGTACATGTATACAGTTTGTAGACAATATTAAACTGGGAGGGGTTGTAAGCGCATTGGAGGATAGGATTAAACGTGAAAATGATCTGGACAAATTGGAGAAACTGGAGAAATAATATGAAGTAACTAGGGTGACATTCACTATGGACAATCAGGGTACATCTAGACTACAGGCTTTTGTCAACAGAGGCTTTGTTGACAGATACCATCGACAAAGCTTCTGTCAACAAAGAGCGTCTAGACTACATCCAGTTCTGTCGACAAAGCAAGCCGCTTTGTCGACATGAGAGTGTAGATGCAAAGGACAGTGGAGATGCAATAACGCCTTCTGTTGACAGAACTCTGTCGACAAAAGGCGTTATTCCTTGTAGAATGAGGTTTTCCACCGTCGACAACACTGCTGAGTTCTGTCGACGTTATGTTGACAGAGCTCGGCGGTAGTGTAGACGCAGGTATAGTTTTGTCCACAAAAGTCCACTTTTGTGGACAAAACCCTGTAGTCTAGACTTCCCTCTGTTGCAAATGTACAAAATGGGAAATGACTGCCTAGGAAGGAGAACTGCAGAAAGGAATCTAGGGGGTCTAGTGAATCACGAGCTAAATATGGGTCAACAGCATGACACTGTTGCAAAATAATGTGGGCATCCTTCTGAGATTAGCAAGAGTGTTGCAAGCAAGACACAAGAAGTAGTTCTGCTCTATTCCACGCTGCTTAGGCCTCAATTGGAGTATTGTGTCCATGTGAGGCTACATCTAGACTGCATCCCTCTGTCGACAGAGGGATGCAAATCAAGCTCATCGAAATTGTTAATGAAGCCGGGATTTAAATATCATGCGCTTCATTAGCATAAATGTGGCCGCCACTTTTTTGAAACCGAGTTTTTTTTCGAAAAAAACCTGCAGTCTAGATGCGGATCTGTCTAAAATAAACCCTTTTTCGACAGATCCTGTAAACCTCATTTTTTGAGGAAAACAGGATCTGTCGAAAAATGGTTTATTTTTGATAGATCTGCATCTAGACTGCCGTTTTTTTTTTGAACAACTCAGTTTCAAAAAACGAGGCTGCCATGTTTATGCTAATGAAGCGCAGAATATTTAAATCCCAGCTTCACTGGCAATTTCGATGTGCCTAATCTACATCTCTGTCGACAGAGAGGTGTAGTCTAGACACACCCTGACAGAGTAAACTAGGTCCTGAGGCATCCTGCTGAAGACCTTGTGATCCTGCCACACTCTGCCCTCAGGAAAAAAAAAAGGCAATAGAGAGGGTCCTCCAAGCAGGCTAGGGTGGGTGCAGGGGAAGCAGCCAACTGGGGGCCAGAAAGGCCATATAAAAGGCGCTGGAGACCAGAAAGCAGCAGTCGGTTGCTGTGTAGTGCTCAAGGAGTGAAAACTGACAAGAAGGAAGGAGCGAGTGAGTGAGCCAGCCAGTGTCTTGTGTCCTGGTGCTCCTGTGGGGAGCTTCAACATCGATTTAAAAGTCTTGGAGCTTCATCCAGCATTGTTAATGCAACCGTGGTGGTGCTGGAGCCTTGGGCATCTTTGAATTTCTAGGGCCTGGGGCAGTTGCCCCATTTGCCCCTCCCCCCATCGATGGGCCCGAGACTGTGCAATGTGGAGAGATTTCATACCATAAAATGGTGATATTTGCCCTTTTTGGTACTTACTAAACACCTTAATCGTTGCTGGAAAAAAGTCCAGGCTCATTCAAAGCCAATGCAGATCTTTGAAGACAATCTCGTAGAGTAGCTTCGACCAACAGCCGGTACACTAGGGAATGGAAATAAACATAAACGCTGAAGTCACAGTCATGTCACAGTGTGTCTGGAATGGTGGAAAAACTCAAACTGTCTCGTGGTGCCAGTGTTCCACTTGTCCTGCCAGCTGACTGCACCACATGACAGCTGCACATCATCACCCGCCCACACGTGAGCTCAGCTTTCCGATAATATCTCAGAGGGGGTGGGGAGTGCAGGGTGGACACACTGAGCTCCCAGGCATAGCACTTCTTGGAGAGTCACTGCCCAGTTACTGGCCTGTGTAGGGATTAATTGCGGAAGAACTCTGTATGTGTGAAGTATAGGGGTGGTGAGGCCGGCATTCCCCCCTCCTCCCCTTCCCTGCTACTGATGAGCCAGAAGCAAGCCTCTAGGAACATACGCCACTGTAGCAAGAACGAATTGTAGATAAGGGCAGGAAAATAACAATCCTGTTTACCCAAATGTACTGATCATGTAAACAAAGTCTAAGGACAAGCAGTACAGCTGAGCCAGACTGTAACAAGTGATGAGCAACTCCTGGAAATTTCCAAACTGCCAAAGAAAGTAGAGACACCGTATTTAAAGCAGCACCAGAGCACGACACTTTGTGCTAAATGATCTCCAGCTTCATCCGCAGCTGAAACGGGGTCCCCAGCTCTCAGAAGAGATGTAAGATGCCACTTTTCCTATCATGTTCTTTAGTTAAGGGGCGCAGCTGATAGTGGTCAGAAAATAAACTGCTTGTGTTTGGCAGATACCTGTGCAGCGTGTTTTTGTACTTTGAGAACCCAGTGTAGGACCTGAGACTTACTCTTGCCAGCAACAGCCTGGAACTGAGCCTCTCAAGTCCCACTGGAATCAACAGCAAAGCTCATGACCTCAGTGAGACCTCAGATTTGGATCTTCCAAGGTTGCAGAAAAGGCCTTTAGAGTCCAGATTCCTCTCCTCACAGTCTGATTTCCAGCCTGCTGTCCCCGCACACGGACAGGCTGCCATGGCGGGTGGAGTCCTGGCTGCAGCTGCACGCTTAGCCCCATCACTTGTGGTCTGCTACACAGAGCGGGGAGAGGGCGCAGGGTCTGTTTAAAGGGGTAGCAGGGGAACCAGGAAGGAAATGGGTGGAGGAGGCTCTATCTGGCCGCAGGGGTGGTGTTTTCCTTGTTCATATAGCTCCTAGCTACTTTCAGGGGAGAGCAGCTTGTCACATGACCCCGGGGCCCAGAAGTGATCGCGGTAACAGGCAGCATGAGAACCCTATGGCAAAGACGCGTAGGGGCCTGATCCTCACTGCGTCCAGGGCAGAGAAAAGACCTTTCCAGGAGTGTCGTCACTGCTGAATCCCTGCCTGGCACCTGGGGATTCCTAGGGATCCAGGCCCCACTTGCGTGTGATGCAAATCAGAACCTCTTTCTTCTCTTCTTCCCTAAAGATTTTCTGCATTGTCCTCATAACACAGCTACCTCACCTGGCCGCTCTGCAGTGCTTCCCAGGCGAATACGAAATAAACGGCGAGTGCTGCCCCATGTGCAGTCCTGGTAGGTGCACGTTTGCTTCTTTTCAAAATCAAGACCCTTCCCTAGAGAGACCAATTGTCTGGCCTCCTCCAGGATCCTCGTCCCTATTGCTGAGAATGGGACTGGTGGTTGAGCTGCAAACAAACAGGGCTCTTACGTCACCTGTCACCGGGACGGGGGGGGGACGGGGGGGGACGTAGAGAGGATGGTTTCTGAGGCCTGGGACACAGGAGATCCGGGAGATGTTCTGTGATACTTCCGGCAAGTCACTGTCCCGGCAGCTCCTCCCTGCCTCGCCCGGGGAGGCCTTTCAGGGCATGTCTGCACTAGGAAATTATTTCAAAATAACTAAATTTGACTTACTCACTCCTGATCATACAAAATCGAACTAGCATGTCCCCACTACAGGGAAACCTCACAATGAGTAGGAGGCAGGCTCCGTTAACGTTAATGCTCTACCTCGACTTAGAGCCCTAGGAATCACTGGGGAGTAATTAGTGCAAATGACCCTGGGGAATAGTTATTCGAAATAGCGGCACCAGAGCATCCGCACTACCGCTATTTCGAAATTAACATTATTCCCTGTGAAAAACAAGAGTAGAGATATTGAAATAATCGGCCTGTTATTTTGTAAAAACAGGCTTGGTAGTGTGGATACTCCACTTATAAATTTGACTTAAGGGGAGTTATTTTGAAATAAAGTCCTAGTGTAGACCAGGGCTCAGAGGCCAGGCCAGCGAGGAGCAGCTGCCGGCCTGCTCCCTTGGGCTACGTCTAGACTTTGGGGTATCCCGCAAAAATCCTGCCGCATCCAAGGAACGCCTTTGCTCTTCCTCTTTTTTTCATGGAAGAGCAAGCGCGCTCTTTTGTGGAGCCCTGTGTACATTGTTTCACGAGGCATAAGGGCTCTGCTGAAAGAGGAGGCTGTCTAGACTGAGCCTAATGGCAGAAAAGCCGTGGGCAGCCACCTGACTTCCGTTGTCCCCTGGCCCTTTCTAGTCGTAGGATCCCTTCTGTCACTTGCCTCATCAGTGGAGTCTCCATCCTTCTAGGTGTAGGAAGGACAATACTCAGAACTGCCTCTTTTAAAGGGCCAAGGTCCCAACTAGGCACAGTGGGGACACAAGCATCTGTCCAAGGTCCCATGTCCTGTCACAGAATCTAAGCACGACTGTGCTAAGAATACACTGGAAAGGGAGGGTGGGTGTGAGCTAATGATACTGTTCCTGTCTATTCTGTACCTGTGTCATGCAGACACAGAGGATTTCGGGGATGGCGATCTATTCCTGGGACATTTAGGGTATGTCTAGACTACATGCCTCTGCCGGCAGGGGCATGTAAATTAGACTTACCGACATAGTTAATGAAGCGGGGATTTAAATATCCACCGCTTCATTAAAATAAAAATGGCCACCGCGCTGTGCCGGCTCAGCTGATCGTCAGCACAATGCGGCAGTCAAGATGTGGATCAGTCAACGAGGAAAGCCTTTGTCGACCGAACCCTTATGCCTGCGCAGAGGCATGTAGTCTAGACATACCCTTACTGTCTATTTCTAGGGGTAGTGGGAGCAACGTATAAAATCCATACACGGAAGGTGTGTATTTGCCAAGACTAACACCCAGCTTTCGCAGTCTCTGTATTATTGCATTGGCTGCATGAGCCTGATTTACACAGGAGCGAATTGTTTTGTTTGCTTCAGGGAGCAGAGTGGTCAGACACTGCAAATCAAATGTCAGCACGACGTGCATCCCTTGTGTGCATGACACATACACGGAGCATCCCAATGGCCTAACAGAGTGCCTGAGATGTAAAGTGTGCGATAAAGGTAAGGAAGCAGCTGTTCAGGCACAGGGGGGTTGAATAGTTTTTCTGAGTTGTCTCCCCTGGCTCGTACCCACAAAAGCAGGCCGGGATAGGACACAGGACTGGAAGTCAAGGGGCCTGCGTGCTGCTCACTGCTCTTTTACTGAGTCCCTGACAACCATGGGCTAGTCACCGAAATGGGGATTTCTTGCACAGAGCCTGGGACTTAGTCACACCTCTTCCATGAAGGTCTGTGGGTCCTCCCCGGAGACTGTTCTCAGGGGGAAAGTGGGTCTAGAGTGAGCAGAAGTGGAACACACACAATAGACAATGATCATAAAATATTTCAGATTAGACTCAGAGGAGTTGCCGTGTTAGTCTGTTTCAGCAAAGACGAGTCCTGTGTCAATTTAAAGACGGGTGGATTTCTTTGGGCACAAGTTTCCTCAGCTGCATGACGTGCAAACTTCTACTTCCTACTTGATGTATCTGACAAAGTGGGCTCCAGCCCACGAAACCTTGTGCCTAAATAAATGTTAATCTTTAAGGAGCCACGGGACTCCTGGTTATATTTCAGATTTTGTCCCTTGTCCTAGATCAGCAGCAACCCCATCCTCAGGATTTGTGTTCTACTCAGGGCAGGTGGTTAGAACCTTCCCTTCTGTATCACAGATCCTGAGCAGTGGCCGAGGAACACACACCCCTCTTGGGGGCTGGAGTGACACACGAGACTGCAAACCGCCACTGCGCTCTTCAGCTCTGGGGGCCACCAAGACCAAGTCCCCATCCTGAATTAGAACAGCCTGCAGGCTTCTCTATTTCCATCAGCAGCCTCTGGCCCCATAGGGCTATCCCAGCAGATGAGGGTCAGGAGGACAGCCAGGAGGAGGGATTGTGTAGCCTGTGCAGTGACAGCTCTACCCCACCCCACAGTCCCCCTCCAGTGGACTGCTCCTCCAGGGACCCACTGGGCCAGAGGTGAGGTGCTTTGTATGTTGCTACTGGGAGCCTGATTCTCCACCGCCTTTGGCATTATTATACCTGTGCAGATGACGGCAGAGTGGGTGCAAAGCAGGATTTCAACTGCAGCTGAGCAGAGAAGTCTGAATTGGGAGCAAATTTGCCCGCACCCTTTGCAGAGATGTAAATATAACACAGGGTGCAGGGCGGCTGAGAATCAGGCTCCAGATGGATCTGTGTACATGGCAACACTTGTTAAACGGAGTCATAACAAATCCTTCTAGCTCCTGTGCCGTGTAGTAGTGGATCCGTGAGGACTGAGGGTGCACATTAGTTTTTGTATCTGCTCGATCTGTTTCCTGTATAAACGTCTTTGTGGTGCATGTTGCTTTGCCTTAGGAGCCAGGCTGACGATAAAGGAGAAATGCACGTATACGAAGAACACCGTGTGCGGCTGCGCACTGGGGGATTTCTGTGTTCATCATGGAGACGGAGAGTGTGAAATGTGCCAACTCTCCACTGTCTGCCTCCCTGGCTCTAGGGTGAAGGTACCAGGTAAGGCAATAAAACTGCTGTAATAAAACCTGTGGCCCCAGGGCGAATGTGGAGCAGGACAAAACGGTTCAAAGCCAGGCCAGGCTGAGGTGAGGCAGGTGAGCCAGGGCAGTAGCAATGGAAGAGTTGCTGGGCTGTAGATGGGCTCCCCACACTGAGGAGGTGACTGCCACGTGTAACACACCTGCACAGCCAGCCAGGCGCCAAGCAAAGACTTGTCAGGGGGTAGCCGTGTTAGTCTGAATCAAGCAGAGAGTTGTCACCCAAGTCAAGGGCCTGGGCTCTCAGCTCCCCACACTGCCCTCCTGGGTGGGTAGACACGCTCCTGGTTAGGACGTGCACCAGTGACCCGGGCATAGTTGTGTAAACATGCACCGCCGAGGTAAGTGCTGGGGTGGCTGTAAGTTGACTTGATATGTACAGTGAAAGCCTTGTTATCTGGCACTCTTGCGGAATGGGGGTTGCCGGCTAAGTGAATGTGCCGGATCACAAAGATTATTGCTCTGCCCGGCCCCCTACCACAGATCCGGCTCCCAGCAGCTTGAGGCAGGCAGAGGGGGAAGAACGTGGCTGTTGATGATGTCAGCCAACAGTACCGCTTGTCAGAAACCCCACAACAGCTGGCTGCACAGGCGGGAGTCAGGCGCAAGCACATAAATACACGGCAGTATTGTGGCTGGGGACAATTCGGTTAACAGATTTTTGCGGTGAACAGAGTGCCAGATCACAGAGCTTTCACTGTTCACAGATCAGCTAGTCCAGTTCCCCAGACCCACGTGCCCTCCTTCAGAAAACCTCACAAAGCCGCACTTTGTGAAATGCACTGAAAAGCAGGAGCTGCCGTGTCTTGTTCAGGAATCGCTTTGTCCAGGCCTGAGATCTGGGGATGGAAGAAGGCAGCTCGCTAAGAGAACCCAGCCTTGCATCACGCTAGATCAGGAAGGGAAGAATTGTAGAGTCAGTTGATTAGGAGTGGAATGTGGGTAAGTGGAGTGTAATTCTCCAGACAGGAGTGTGGTAAGATGTGCCTGGGCTTTCCGAGGCACAGGGACACCAGACTGGCTACCTGCTTCCATGACCCATCACCAGAGGGTTTTACAGCTACTGGGTGGTAACATCACTTGCTGACAATTCTGGGGTGTAATCCTGGCCCCTCTGAAGAGAATGGGTTGGGCCAATGCCCCAGGATTTCACCATGTCTCTGAGTGAGCACCAGCTCAGCTGTGAGCACTGACCCTAGCCCAGCATAAGTCGGTAGCACAGCAGGAAAAGCGTTACATGATTTCAATCTCCAGCTGCCGTATCGTCACTTGGTGTCCTTTGGGCATGTGACCCTGCACTGCTGTGTCTCCTGCAGCTTTGTGCTATTACACAACTCGGCACCGTTACTTGGTTTCACTGTTCCTTTGGGAGTTTGGCCCTTGTCATGGCCCAGGTATGTGGTGCAGCAGGAGGTGCCTTTTTCTCCACATGTCCGTGCTCGATGGAGTGCTGACATGTTCAAGTGCCAAGTAGGAATAAAATCTCAGTGCTTAAAGTGCTACTTCCCGGACTGACCCCCGGACTGGGGGTGCAACATGGTGGGGGTGCTAGTGGGGAGAAGGGGCTGGGGAGCTTCCTGAAATCAAAGCTCCCTTAGGCCACGCGTTCGGGAGAGAATCCAGTTTTGTCGTCTTCTTTCATAGGCACCGAGTTCAGTGACAACCAGTGTGAGGTTTGCCCCGATGGAACCTTCTCAGCATCCAATATGTCCCAGGCCTGCCAGCCATGGACCAAGTAGGTGACCGACTTCATGTGGCCTTTTCCCGGAACTGACTTTACACTCTGTGCTCTCCCCTTACAGCCAGGGTGATTGCTTTGTACCTCAGTTCTGGGGCTATGTCACGGGGTGGGGAGCCCGTCCCCCCGGGAGACCAGGCAGGGTGCCTCATGCCATTATTTAGCTCTGGCTATAGCCTCTGTCGGCGGGGTGTTACGGCACAGCGTTCTAGTCTGTAGTAACCCCCCCGTCAACAGGGCTCTAAGGCCCAGCAGCCTAGTTTATAGCACCCCAGGCAGCGGAGCAGTAAGGCCCAGCGGCCAAGTCTATGGTATCCCAGTCCGTTGGGCAATAAGGCCCCATGGCCGAGTCTCTAGCACAATAGGTTCACCGCCCTCTGAGGATCAAGGGAGGCAGGGGTAGAGGGACCCAGGCCCTCCCTCTCCACTGGGCCCCTGCCCAGGGCCCTGTCAGTGGTAGGTGTTTCCCACAATTGGCTCCGCAGGGAATCTGCCTAAAACACACCAGGCTCACTGGGAGGCCTCCAACTCCTTAACCGGGGCTACTTCATGCCCTGGCCACCATCCAGCATATTCCCCAGCTATGGCCCCTGGGTTAGTTTCCCTCCTGGTCAGCTGCTTGCCACGGTAGCTGCTGCGGCAACGGTTGCTCCTGTGTTCGAGCTCCTTCCCCTGCTGTAGTCAGCCCAGACTGAACTGCCCCTCTGACATTTATACTAGGCCTGCAGTTGGAGCGTGCCCAGCGGGGCTGTGGGGAGGGGCCATCTCAGCACAGCAGGCCTCGTTAACCCCTCCCAGGCCAGTGTGGGTTTGGTACATCCCGGTACAGGCTACATCAGGCCTGCTTAGATTTACCCTGAAATTCAGCAACTGGGAAACAGCCCTGAAGCAGTGAAGGCGTGAGCTGTGCTTTGGGAAACGCTTTCTCCAGGAATCCCTTTCAATACCCAGCACACTCCGTTAGATCTGGGTTGGCTTCAGGCCTGTTTGGAAATGTGACTTTGGATGGGTTCCAACGGCAGCCCCCTATGCCATGTCCTCACTGCACAGGGCGCAGTGGTTGGTGAGACACTCTGTGGGACCAACCCTCATACCAGATTGGGCTGGGCCCCCCTGGCAGTGGGGCATCCCCGGTCCATGGCCAGAGAGCCCTGTGGCCACGGGAGGGGGCAGATCACAGGTTCCAAATACACGTGGCGCATTGTAGAATGAAGAGCTGACATTCAGCTTCTTCAATTATCCACCCCGGCCCAACGACCTTCTGCCTCCTTGCCAGGGGCTGCTGGTGCCCGTGCAGCCACTCACACAGGCTAGGTCAGTTCTGAGGCCTACTAGTAGGCCACTAATGGGGTTCTAAGCTGCCCTGGCCATGCCCCCTCCCTCAGCCAATCCATCTCCAGCCACGGCCAGCCCCCAAACCATGGCCCAGCTGTGCCAGGTGAGGCCCATCCCACCGCACAGTCCATTTGCCCGCCGAGCCATGCAAAGGGGGTGTTGAGCAATGGAGAATCTAGCCCTTTGGCTCAGTCAGGGTTCGCTCACAATGGACGGTTGTCCGAGGAGCACCCAAGTCAGCGAGGGAGCCCCACTCTGTGCCGCTTGGGTACAGCAGGGACACTGGCGCTAAACACAGAGCCTTGCGCTGAGGTGTGGGCAGGAAAAGTGTCCGAGAGCAGTTCTGTGTCTGTATTGTGTGTACGTTCCCTGATAACCCTAATCCTATGCCCTGTTAACAAGCTGGGCCCTGAATTCTTTAATGTCCCGGCTTCTTCTGCTCCTGAAGCCTTGAAATGTGTGGGAGTTTGGCCTGGCTAGACTGCAGGCTCGGGCCCAGAATCCAGGTGGGGTCTTCTCACATTGGATCTGACTATATTAAGGTGTTCAGCTGATGGACCGACGGGTGAACCCAGACGGCTGTGGACACACTGACGTGTACAGTAACATGTCGCCCTTCATCCTAGGTGCGAAGAGCAAAGGATGACAGAAGCGAAGGCCGGGACACGTATTTCTGATGCCGTTTGTGAGCAAAGCAGCCTGTCCGGCGCTGTGATAGCTGTGATAATTATCCTTCTAGTCTTACTTGTGGCTTCAGGGGCCGGAGGCTACTTTTTATGGCCGAAAGTGAAGAGGAAATATAATGTAACATGTAAGTCAGAAAAGCGAGGGGCCTGTGAAAATCGTAAATGGGTGTATGGCGGGGGGAGGGGCGAGGTGTCAGACTGACAGAGTCTGCATTTGGCACAATGGTCTTTGTTTCACCCTGGCACATGCCAGCCTGTTACCTGACAGCCTCTTGTCACTGAGGATGCCCAGGAGGGTCCAGATCTCCCTTCTGGGAAGAGTTGCCAGTAGGAGCCACTAACCCTCAATGGGGCCTATTTTATAGGGTGACCTGGCTGATCCCAGGCGAGGATGCTGTGCTTTAGCACCAGCTACTGTGGCCATGGACCCTGTCTATCTGGGGAAGATCCTCTCTCTTCCCAGCTTGTGCCTTACACTGGCCCTTGCCCCAGGCCAGCTTCTGCAGTGGCTAAAAGTACCAGCTGTTCACATCCTCCCAGCAGCCTGGACCAGTTCTCCCCTTCCCCTGATCTGCCCCATTGCCTGGGGGATCTGCTCCCAAAGTTCCCTGTTCCATTTGCCGGGGGAGCAGTGATGTTCATGGAGCAGGAGTTTGCGTCCTGTTCAGAACCTGTTCCTGCTTCAGAGCTAAGTGCCTCCGCTAGGCCCTGGCCTTTGTCTCCCAGGAGAAGGGCACCGTGCTCAGGTCTAGGCGGGAATGTTCTTTGCTGCGCATAGCTGGGACTGGGACCCAGGGCTCCTGGATTGTGTCCTCAGCCCTGCCACGGCCAGAGTGTGAATTTTGGCCAGTCACTCAGTTCCGCTGCGGTGTCTGCAAATCGTTTTGCGTTTCCTAGAGGTGAGGCGCTATGTAAATGCAAAGGATTGTTAGAGCCCCAAATCCCATTGGATTAGCAACGTCACCAGCCCCCTTCCTCTCCCTGCGGGGTTTCCTCAAGTTGCTGCTAAGTGCAGCGCAGCGAGCGGTTACAGTGCGGGGGGACCCCGTTCTGTGCAGGCGCACACATGGCCACCCCTGAGTCGGAGAGAGCAGCTGGGCCTGCGTCTAAGGGCAGGACATGGCACTGGGACGGTGAACTGATACATTTATGTATTAAAGTGCACCGGAGTTTTCTGACGAGCTGGTTTCTTTTTCTTTGCAGGTAAACAGGGGACAGAGGTGAGTTGTCTGTTCTTTTATTTACTGGGACAAAGCAAGAGGAGCAGGGGCCTGCTTAATGGGGTGGGGGGTGGGGAGTGTGTATGTGTTATAAATTGAGACCTGGGTTCTAAATCACTTCATCACTATGATCCCGATCCTCTTTGATCTGAAAAATATTTTGACTCCTGGTGTCCGTGGGAGCCCGGAGCCTAAATCATAGAACCATAGAGCTGGAAGAGACTTCAGAAGGTCATCAAGTCCAGCCCCCTGCTCTAGGCAGGACCAATCCCAACTAAATCAACCCGGCCAGGGCTTTGTCAAGCCGAGACTTAAAAATCTCTAGGGATGGAGACTCCACTACTTCCCTATTTCGGTCTCTGAGTGGATCTGGGCCAATGCACCTTACTTTCTTCATCTGTGAAATGGGACAGTGCTTACCTTGGGACATTCCCGAAGACGTGACTCAGAAGGAACGAGCCCCTTCCCCCACCTCTCCTGCACTGACACATGCACATTCTGTGGCTGTGCAAGGCCCTGAAAATGGCAGAACCAATGACCTGGGCTGTGCATAGACCCTGATTGCTCCAGGCTGTTTGTAAAGTGCTGTGTGATTCCTGAGTGGAAGGTATCATAGAAATGCAAAGTTCAGCATTTAGCCTGCCCCAGGGTAAAGGACCCCACTAAGTGGACAGCCATAATCCAAACAATGTAATAAACCTTAGCAAGGAATGGCTTGACTGCGTCTTAATTCCAGTTTTATTGAGAGCACAATTGAAAGCAAAATAATCTTTAAAATCTGTAAATTAAAATGGATTTTTTCCTTTTCTTTTGGCCCTTTAATCTCTCAGGCATGCAACCCGGAGCCTGTTTCCCAAACTGCTATTTCCCTGTTACCGGGAAGCTAATATCTCTTACTGGACCAGCTTCTGTGGGTAAGAAACTCGGTTTTGATCCTCACAGAGCTTGTCTACAGGTCTGGAAAAGGGAACTGGAGCATCATAGCTAAATACAAGCTGGGGCAGATTTTGGTGTCTCTCATCCACAACCATGTGGGCGATACCTGACAGTCCTGGCACTCTGGAATGGACTTGCACTAGAAAATGATCAAAGACCAAAACACCCTGTGACCCACATGAGTGACCGCTGGTCACAAAGCAGTCACTCCGTCCCTGGCTTTTCATTCCTCGCCCTCAAACGACATCGGACGAACCTGGAGCTTAGGCAAGGGCTGCACTACAAACTTACACCCATACAGTCACCTCGCTGAGGAGGGAAAAATCCCCCCCGCCTCCTCCGCAGATTGATGTAGTTCTACCGACCAAACCCGTGTGCAGACAGCGCTATGGCGACGGGAGAGCTGCTCCCATTGATGCAGCACCTGGCTCTCTCGGGGTGATTAATGACCCGACAGGAGCTCTTCTGGAGGGGTTGTAGGGTCTTCACTAGAGCGCTACAGCAGCTCAACCCACCAGTGCAGTCTTGCCCATAATGCATCACTCTGCTAGAGAGTAAAAACCATGGAGACAGCAGGGACACTGGTTACACTGGTCATCACTACGATGTGTAACTGACTAACCCTGCATTGTCCTGTGGCTCACAAAGGGTGGTCATTGCCCACTTTGTTTAAATGGTTTCTTGCAACACCTGTTAACCTCCTACGCTGAACAATCTGGCCCACCTTGTATTTCTGTTACACGCGGGTTACTTTTCCCAGTTCTGAAAGGGAGCTCTGGGAAGTTCAAAAGCTTGTCTCTTCCATCCCCAGTAGTTGGCTCAAGAAAAAATATGACCTTTCTTCCCTTGTCTGCCTTTCAGCGTATTTGGTTTGGAAACGGGCATCTCTAGCCCAGCGGCTGTTTTATATCAGGTACTTTAAGATGACCTGAAAGCCAGTTACAAAGTCTAAGATCTGTTCTGCAAGTATTGGATAGGAAAAAATTATGCCTGAGAGCAACATTCCCTCCTCTCTGTTCAATCCATGTGCGGAATTAATTTTGATGTGCATGGAGGCATGTGCCAATGTGCACCACAAGTAGAAAGAAAACCTAGCCATGGGTGCTCTGTTAATCAGCTGGGCAGCATTTCACTCTCATCTGAGTGACTTCACAAGTGGGACACTTACAGGGAACACTGTCTGACAGTGTAACTTACACTTTTGTCCTAAGTGGGGAACTACATTAAAAAGTATAATCCATTGTAATGAATTGAACAACATACTGTAGGACAGAACTCCAGCAGGTGATAGGTAAATGTACCAGCTGTTTCATTGACAATAACTGAAAGTTCATAATGTCTTTGTTTTACTTTGTCATGTTTTAAAGGACGAGCAAAAACAGGCTGAGCCTTTGAAAGACAATAGAGCTGGTACACTTCCTGTTCAGGAAACTGTTACAGAAAATGCAAAATCCTCTCCCGGAAGCATCTGAACAAGCAAAGACAAGAGCCGACGCACTGTTCCAAGTGGGGGAAGAGAGCAAGCAAAGCCATTCGTCAGCCCTGCCAGTGGAAGAGGGGGACCAGAGAGAGGAGTCCTGACTAGAGAGCTACGGGAATTGGGCACCAGCTCTGGTCTCTTCTGCAGCATCAGGGCTACTCTAGAAACCTGAGTGATCAATGACAGAGAATTGCCCCGAGTGTAATGGCTGGAGGCCTCTGAAAATCCCTCTTCACTGGATTCTAGTGAACCTCATCGTCACCTTAGTCTCCATGGCTACCTCCTGTTACTCTGATGCCTTTCTCACACAGACACTGCTGTGGGTAATGTCTGCAGACTGTGGGCTCGTGGATATTTCTGTTTAGTTACTGGATGCAGAGCTGGCCCAAGCTACAGGCTGACCGGGCTACTGCCCAGGACACTGCAGTGTAGGGGACTCCGCGCGGGGGCTGCTGGACCGGATGGGCGCGGGGCTGTGCATGCGCCGGTTCCCCAGGGGTAGGACTGCTCATGGGCCTGGCACCTGGGGTGGGGCCGCCACACTCCTGGGGCCCGGGGCGCATGAATGGCTCAGGTCAGCCCTGACTTGATGATATAGTAAATTGCGGGTCTGTAACATGGATTCAGCAGGCCTCTATTGAGGCCTGTAACATGAAAACAGCCGGTTACCTGGTGAGCAAGACTTTGGTTCAGTAACACGGCAGCCACGAAAGAGGCCCTATTGATAATTGTGTGATTGTGTAAGTTAGATCGAACATGGAAGGATATAGGGAGGCACCGGGTACAGACTGTAAGCCTAAGGGGAGTAGTGGAACATCTTAATAAGACATGTCTTGGTATAAAGAATCCCCAAATACTAATGTACATAACGACCTAGGATCAGGACTGGGCTGAAATTGACAGCATGAAGGATAGTAAGTAAGCCCCCCTTCCGTAAGGTGAGGGGTGGTAACTAGGCAACAGAGGGTGGCAACCTTGTGCATGAAGAAGTGATGTAAGAAGTTTGTACATATCTATAAAAGGCCACCACAAACAGCGAACACTGACCGACCTTGGGCCAGAGGGATGCACTAGGCATCTGAAACGACAGGTGTCATTGCCGACACTTACAGAATGCACAGTGGCTGAACGCTGGCTAGCCGCTGTTAATATGTTATTTGGCAATAGGCCTGCTATGTGTTGGTACATTGTCAACATGCCAAATGCACAGTGGTTTAGGTTTGAGAATTTCTGCTAACAACTGTTAATGCATCGCATTTGATAATAAATCTGCTCCATGATTTTACCCTTGCCAGCATCTGTCGTTTCCGAGGGCTCTCAGAGATCTCCTGTGTTGACCCAAGTGCACGGGGTCTAACACTCTAGATAAAGGGTGTGCTGACATTGACGCACGCAGCCGAAAGTTTATCATCACCGATAGAGTAGAGGTTCGGTCAGGAGTGCACTGGGACAACCCTGAGAACCCTGACCAGATGACACTGAGACACGGACAGTATGACAGATGAAACCATCTATTCATTAAAATGTTTGAAAGTTTCTTCTCAGGCATCATGCTGGCTCTCCAGACACAAAAACTTCCTGGTATCCAGGAATTTCTCCTGGACCCTTTGCTCTTTGGTCCATATTGAACCAGGAGAACACAAAACACATCATCAAAATGATATAATACACAGCATTAGTTTTATAACTAGACAGTAGACTATAGAATCAAGTGTTGTAGCGCAGTAAATATTAGCTGTTAATATCTCACCCTACATTAACCCTTTACTTTTAATGTCCCTTGTTTATCAGATTGGCTTTGAACCTTCTTAGTGGCTAATATAAAATCCCAGGTGAGAAGAAGGGTTGGAAATAAAGCAAAACCTTTGCGTAGTAGGGATTGGAGGGTGAATGCACCATCTTGCTGCCCTTGACAAAGCAGCAGTCAGATGGCTGGATAATAAGAACATAAGAATGGCCATAATGGGTCAGACTAAAGGTCCATCCAGCCCAGTATCCTGTCTGCCGAGAGTGGCCAATGCCAGGTGTCCCAGAGGGAGCGAATCGAACAGGCAATCTCTCTCATGCCATCCATCTCCACCCTCTGACAAACAGAGGCTAGGGACACCATTCCTTACCCATGCTGCCTAATAGCCGTTTATGGACTTAACCTCCATGAATTTATCTAGTTCTCTTTTAAACCCTGTTATAGTCCTAGCCTCCTCAGGCAAGGAGTTCCACAGATTGACCACAGGCTGACTGTGCAGTGCGTGAAGACAATTTTCCTTTTATTTGTTTTAAACCTGCTGCCCATTAGTTTCATTTGGTGGACCCTAGTTCTTATATTATGGGAACAAGTAAATAACTTTTCCTTATTCACTTTCTCCACACCACTCATGATTTTATAGACCTCTATCATATCCCCCCTTAGTCTCCTCCTTTCCAAGCTGAAAAGTCCCAGTCTCTTGAATCTCTCCTCATATGGGATCCGTTCCAAACCCCTAATCATTTTAGTTGCCCTTCTCTGAACCTTTTCTAGTGCCAGTATATCTTTTCTGAAATGAGACGATAAATGTATCGACTTGTGATGCATCTGACAGAAGAAGATAATGGAGTCACATTTCCTGCCTAGCACCTTTTTTGTCAGCTTTTTAAGCCATGCAGTGATTGGATGAGAGACATTACAAGCAGAAGGAGTGGTTTGGTTAAGAGCTATGACACAGTGTAAGCGCCTCAGGGGAGAGAAATGAGGTAAGTATCACTGCTGTTCACTGACCTTTTGAGCGGCAATTTCACTCACTGAATCCTAGACTGGAAGGGGCCTTGAGAGTCATCTAGTCCAATCTCCTGCCCTAAATATTATCTAGAGCATCCCTGACAGATGTTTGTCTAATCTGCTCTTAAAAATCTCCAGTGAAGGAGATTCCACAATCTCCCTGGGCAATTTATTCCAGTGTGTACCCACCTTATACCAAACCTAAACAGCCCTTGATGCAATTTAACTCCATTGCTTCTTGTTCTATCATTGGAGGTTAAGAAGAATAATTTTTCCTCACTTCTTGTAAAAAACTTTTATGTACTGAAACTGTTGTCATGTCCCCTCTGGGTCTTCTCTTCCCCAGACCAAACAAAAATCTGTCAAATCATGTTTTTCTAGACCTTTAATCATTATTGTTGCTCTTCTCTGTACTTTCTCCAGCTTGTCCACATCTTTCCTGAAATGTGGTGGCAAAAACTGAACTCAGTACTCCAGCTGAAGTCTAATGTCATGCTTCTAATGTATTTGAAGAATGTTTTCTTGTTACCATTGATGTCTCTAGCTACTTTTGTCTCACTGTGTGCTTTGGCTTTTCTAATTTTATCCCTAAAGACTTGTGTTATTTCTTTGTATTCATCCTCTCTAATGTGACTTAGTTTCCACTTTTTGTAGTACTCTTTTCAGTGTCAGATGGTTGATGATCTCTGTTAAACCAGGGTGGCCACGAAGGGGTGTTCCATATTCTGTATGGGTATGTCTACACTAGCCCCCTAGTTCAAACTAGGGAGGCTAATGAGGGCGACCGAAGTTGCTAATGAAGCGCGGGATTTAAATATCCCGCGCTTGATTAGCATAATCCCGACCGGTCATCATTTTTGGAAACTGACTAGCCCGAAGTAACTGCCCGCATCTACACGCGGCAGAGAAGCGGGATTATGATATAAACCCCTTAGTTTGAATTAACTGTTAAACAACATTCCATGAGGAGTAACAGTTAATTCGAACTAAGGGGTTTATCTCGGAATCCCGCTTCTCTGCCACATGTAGACGCGGGCAGTTACTTCGGGCTAGTCAGTTTCCAAAATGGCGTCCGTCCGTGATTATGCTAATCAAGCACGGGATATTTAAATCCTGTGCTTCATTAGCAACTTCAGTCACCCTCATTAGCCTCCCTAGTTTGAATTAGGGGGCTAGTTTAGACGTTCCCTCAGGAAATAGGCTTATGAATATAGCTAACTGAAACATGCTTTGTGCGATATACTGTACTTCATTTGCTATATCATGGAATGGTTATGAAATCATGAATATAATTATCCTATTTGTATGCATGGATCATTTCTAGATCTGAAGTCAGGAATAGTGACTAATCAAATCTACTGTATGTTCATGTTTGGAAAAGCCTAGTTAACCAAAATGCAGTATTTTATTGTTGGTCTAAGAATATAAGTATAATGATGGCAATAAGTCCTGTATAAGGATTAATTTTGTAAATTCTGTTTGCTTCTGTTTCATCCTGCCAGATAGGGGCTGTGTCCAGACTCAGGGGTTTTTTCGAAAAAAGTAGCCTTTTTTCAAAAAAACTTCACCTGCGTCTAGACTGCAGCTGCGTTCTTTCGAAATTAAATCGAAAGAATGCGGCTTTTCTTTCGATGGTGGTAAACCTAATTCCACGAGGAAGAAGGCCTTCTTTCGAAAGTGCTCTTTCGAAAGAAGGCGTTCTTGAAAGCAAACAGGCTTTTTAGAAAGAGAGCATCCAGACTCACTGGGTGCTTTCTTTCGAAAAAGCGGCTTACTTTTTCGAAATTCCGCGTGCAGTCTAGACGCTCTCTTTTGAAAGAGGCTTGCAGTCTAGACATAGCCAGGGTGATTAGACGACGTTTACTATAAGATCTTGCTTCTTGTTATCATTACAAATTAAGTTGTGCCTCTATGATGCAATGCAGATTAAGTTGTATAAGATCTTTTAATTATTTTTTTTAGTAATTATATAATCCTTTCTAAAATTATTTAACAAGAAATTCCCTGTAAATTGTTTGGTCAGGATGCGAGCTTAGTTAAGGATAATTGTGAAAGCCACCACAAATGCCCAGAAGAAGTGAGAACCTTGAAGACAACCAGGAAGAAGGCAGACATCCCCAAGAGTAAGACAACAATCTGATAACAATGGGAAGCCTAACAATAACCATCAATGGATAGCTGTGGAATACTCTGACTTGAGCCATGACAGACTGGTCACTATAAGATCATCCATAGCACCCATGTGTGTGTGATGCATTTAGTGCTTTTCATGTTGTATTTTCAATAAACACAGCGTATTACCTTTCCTCCTTTGTAAGCATGACATTTTGGGTGGAGACGTGAAAAAGGAACGGTATGCACTGTGGCTATTGGTAAAAGTTGCTAAAAGTGGTTGTGATAATATGTAACTATGTATAAATTAGTTGATTATGCAGGTATGCACACCCCCAGTTATAGAACTACCAGGAAAGAGAGAGAAGAATTAGGTTTCTTTGCTCCCACTTTGGTAGACATGGGTGGGAGGGTTGGGGGGGGGGGGGGAGTACATTTGTCCAAGGTGTACACACTCTCGGTTGTAGCAGGACTGAGCAAGGGAGAAAGATTCAGCATCCCTCTCTCCAACCAGGCGGCTCGGGGAATGACGGTGAGGATACCTTTGGCCGTAGCAGGACCGCACTCAAAGGAGGAAGGGACTCGGCCCCTGTTAGAAGGATGTTGGGTTTGTGACGATTATTAGAATAACTTGTAGGGTGAGATATTACATGTAGTGTAGTAAGCCTAGTTCATGTGCTTTATTTTGCTTAGTACCCTACTTTGTTCTGTCTGCTGTATCTTACAATCCCTGAAATCCCCAACTTTTTATACTTAATAAAAATCACTGTTTTATGAATAATTCCAGTGTAAATAATTGATACCTGTGACCTTTTCTTTCCGAATCTGACAAGTCATCGTTCTCCGCTAGCAGGCCCATCAGGAGGTGCGCAGCAATGTGGAGTGTCTCCCGCACAGCTCACAACACGGGCCAGAAGGCTAGGATCCAGGTCTTCTTGCCACGCATGCTCAAGTTGGCGAGAAAGTGAGCCAGGAGGCCAGGGCCATCTGGGAAGAAAGGGGGGACTAATGGGATGGTTTTCACGTTCACAACATGCCTAGGGCTACGTGGCACCTGCTCACAGGGCTCAGCAAGTGAAGGTGACACAAGGCACTGGGATGCATGCACAGGCTGTTGGTGAAGGTAGGGCTTAGGGAGGCAAACCCCCAGTCTCAGCCCTACTGCTTCTGCTGGGGCCCCATACCCTATGGGAGCCAAGACGCCCTACTGCCCCCCACCATGGGGAGGTGGGGCAGCCCCCTAATGCCACAGGGAGAAACTGGGAGGCACACAGCCACACATCCCCAGCCTCCCTGGCCTGGAGCATGGGGAGGAGGGAGGACATGTGGCTCCAGCCTCCTCAGCCCCAGAGCATGGGGAGGGCAGAGGCCAGGTGGCTCCAGCGTAATGGGTCTGGAACACTGGAGAGGGAGGAGGGCAGGTGGCTCCAGCATCCCTGGCAGGTTCCAGGACAGCAACACCACCCCAGAACTCCTGCAGTAAATGTAGCCTGAGCCTGACTTGTCTGTAGCGTTCACATCACCAGCCGGGGCACAAGACACATACGCTGAGAGGGGCTATCACATGACACGGTGGTGGCTTTGCTAGAGGGAATCAGGTGTGTTTTGTATAGATAGTTATCTGGGGTTTGCCATGTTGATGTAGGCGTTAGCCGGGAGAGCTTTCACGCTGTGGATACATGGCCACAGCACTTCTCTTGGAGACACCTTCCCGCGGGACAAGGCGCTTCTACCTGTGGGGCTTATTCCGCCCAACCTGCCCCCCATGTCCCAGAGAAACAAGCTGTCCTGGCAAAATGCTGCTCTGCCTCCATAGCTCCATCTGTCCTGGGGCTTTGCTCCTCAGAGCTCCCACCACCCCCTGAGCCACAGAGCCGGGGCCACAGGAATCTCTGAGCCGGACTTGCCTGTAGCATTCACATCACCAGCCTGGACCCAAGAAAAACAGGCTGAGGGGCTCTAACTCCACACGGCTGGGGCTTTGCTGGGGAGAAACAGGTGTGGTCTTATGTGGAGATTTTCCAGTCTGGAAAGAAAGTCCCAGCCTGCAGCTTTCTGTTCAGGCCACTGGTCCAGGAGAGGCTGTGTCATGATCCTGTCCAGGCCACCCCCCACCTACGGTGATTCACAAGAGAAGTGCCCCTTACATCTGATGTGTCTGAGGCAAGGGGAGGTGGAGCTATGGTGGGGATATCCCACCACCCCCTGACCCACAGAGCTGGAGCCACAGGAATCTCTGAGCCGGACTTGCCTGTAGCATTCACATCGCCAGCCGGGGCCCAAGAAAAACAGGCTGAGGGGCTCTTAACTCCACACGGCTGGGGCTTTGCTGGGGACAAGCAGCAGGTGTGTTTTTTTATGGAGACAATTACCTGGATTAAAAATCCTAATGAAGCCCAGGGCAGCACAAGCCGTGTTCCCCTCGGTGTGAGCCTGCAGGGCTAACCCTGTCTGCTGCCCGCTGCACTGCGGGTTTATTTTAATGATCTTTGCGTTTAAAAATTCAACCCGAGACCCGCCTCGCTGGGAAGTTCCTGTTGCATTTTTCACTTTCACTTTCAGTGGTGTCTGGCTGGGACGGTCAGAGCTGCTGTTCGTCTGGTGCTGGGCCGTGGGGCTTGGATTTGGACCCTGATCTGGACCAGAACTGTGGAATTGTGTCCTACTGGAGTGCCCAGGAGGCTCCCAGGAGAAGGGGGCGATGGATCCATGGGGCAGAGCCCGGAGGACAGGACAGTGGCATCGGGCTCACTACGTGCGGTAGTCAAGTATCAGAGGGGTAGCCGTGTTAGTCTGAATCTGCAAAAGCGGCGAGGAGTCCTGTGGCACCTTATAGACTAACTGAAGTGTTGGAGCATAAGCTTTCGTGGGCAAAGACCCACTTCGTCAGATGCAGGAAGTGGAAATTTCCAGAGGCAGGTATAAATATGCAGGCCAGGATCAGGCTGGAGATGACCAGGTGGAGCCAATCAGGGAGGATGAGGCCCACTTCTAACACCTGATCTGGAAGTGTGAATTCCAAGAGAGCAGAAGCTGCTTTTGTAGTTAGCGAGCCATTCACAGTCTTTGTTTAATTCAGAGTTGATTGTGTCAAACTTAAAGATGAACTGTAGCTCAGCAGTTTCTCTTTGAAGTCTGGTCCTGAAGTTTTTTTGCTGCAGGATGGCTACTTTTAGATCTGCAATTGTGTGTCCAGGAAGATTGAAGTGTTCCCTTACAGGTTTTTGTATGTTGCCATTCCTAATATCAGATTTGTGTCCATTGATTCTTTTATGTGTGCTAGCTGGCAATGGTCGGGAGTCGGAGGCCTCGCTGAGCTGTAGAGGTTGGAGACTCCAAGCCCTGTGGGGCACAGAGGCAGACACACTCGGTCTGTTCCCAGGACCATGCTCTGGGTAAGTGGATCTCCAAAAGTCCGGAAATATTCCAGAGCCAACCAGCTTGGGCCTGGCCAGCGCACACAACAGAAATCCTGTGGGAGGTTTGGGGGTGCAAATGTGGGGGCAGGGGACGGTAAAGGGAGGGATTGTGGGAATCGACTGTAACCGATAATACGATCTCGGGAAGCTGAACCTTTTACATTTCTCCTTTTGACTGACTCGGACGAAACGCTTGTTGCCTGCCTGAGTCGGACTTTGTCCTTTGTTTGAGAAGTTCGACCTGCGCTTGAGAAGCCGTTTGGTTCCACCTGGTGGAGACAGCAAAGCACAGCAAAAATGGATCTGGCAAATGTAACTTTTTGCCTTTAACTTAGTAGGAAAACACACGGCTGGAAAATTTTGGTTTGTTCTCATCAGCTGATCCTCAGCCTGGAGCTGGGTGGATCTAAGTGGAATGACCTTTGGTTATGTAGATTGGCAGACGACTTTTTAATGGACACTGATTTTAGAAAAACAAATCATCCTACCCCAAAGTTGCCATTTGCATGGGGAAGTGTTTGAAGATTCTAACTGGACAGCACCTCGTTGTGGTGTGTTGCATTATATCTGTTGCTGCTATAGCCTTATATTTTGTTGGTTTGTATCTGCTGTTTCTGTCTATCGCTGAATCTATCTGGGAACAGGTCAATACAGGCCTGTATGGAAGCTGTGGTAGAATCATAGAATCATAGAATAATAGGACTGGAAGGGACCTCGAGAGGTCATCGAGTCCAGCCCCCCGCCCTCAAGGCAGGATCAAGCTCCGTCTACACCATCCCTGACAGATGTCTATCTAACCTGTTCTTAAATATCTCCAGAGAGGGAGATTCCACCACCTCCCTTGGCAATTTATTCCAATATTTGACCACCCTGACAGTTAGGAATTTTTTCCTAATGTCCAATCTAAACCTCCCCTGCTGCACTTTAAGCCCATTACTCCTTGTCCTGTCCTCAGAAACCAAGAGGAACAAATTTTCGCCTTCCTCCTTGTGACACCCTTTTAGATATTTGAAAACCGCTATCATGTCCCCCCTTAATCTTCTTTTTTCCAAACTAAACAAGCCCAGTTCACGAAGCCTGGCTTCATAGGTCATGTTCTCTAAACCTTTAATCATTCTTGTCGCTCTTCTCTGTACCCTTTCCAATTTCTCCACATCTTTCTTGAAATGTGGCGCCCAGAACTGGACACAGTACTCCAGCTGAGGCCTAACTAGTGCAGAATAGAGCGGCAGAATGACTTCACGAGTTTTGCTTACAACACACCTGTTGATACAACCTAGAATCATATTTGCTTTTTTGGCAACAGCATCACACTGTTGACTCATATTCAACTTGTGGTCCACTATGACCCCTAGATCCCTTTCCGCCATGCTCCTTCCTAGACAGTCGCTTCCCATCTTGTATGTATGGAACTGATTGTTCCTTCCTAAGTGGAGCACTTTGCATTTCTCTTTATTAAACCTCATCCTGTTTACCTCTGACCATTTCTCTAACTTGCTAAGGTCATTTTGAATTATGTCCCTATCCTCCAAAGAAGTCGCAACCCCACCCAGTTTGGTATCATCTGCAAACTTAATAAGAGTACTCTCTATCCCAATATCTACATCATTGATGAAGATATTGAATAGTACGGGTCCCAAAACAGACCCTTGAGGAACTCCACTTGTTATCCCTTTCCAGCAGGATTTAGAACCATTAACAACAACTCTCTGACTACGGTTATTCAGCCAATTATGCACCCACCTTATCGTGGCCCTATCTAAGTTATATTTGCCTAGTTTATCAATAAGAATATCATGCGAGACCGTATCAAATGCCTTACTAAAGTCTAGGTATATGACATCCACCGCTTCTCCCTTATCCACAAGGCTCGTTATCTTTTCAAAGAAAGCTATCAGATTAGTTTGGCATGACTTGTTCTTCACAAACCCATGCTGGCTATTCCCTATCACTTTATTACTTTCCAAGTGTTTGCATACGATTTCCTTAATTACCTGCTCCATTATCTTCCCTGGGACAGACGTTAAACTGACCGGTCTATAATTTCCTGGGTTGTTCTTATTCCCCTTTTTATAGATGGGCACAATATTTGCCTTTTTCCAGTCTTCTGGAATCTCCCCTGTCTGCCATGATTTTTCAAAGATCATAGCTAAAGGCTCAGATACCTCCTCTATCAGCTCCTTGAGTATCCTGGGATGCATTTCATCAGGTCCTGGTGACTTGCTGACATCTAACTTTCCTAAGTGATTTTTAACTTGTTCTTTGTGTATCCTATCTTCTAAACTTACCCTCTCTCTGCTTGTATTCACTACGTTAGGCACACCTCCAGACTTCTCGGTGAAGACCGAAACAAAGAAGTCATTGAGCATCTCCGCCATTTCCAAGTTCCCTGTTACTGCTTCTCCCTCCTCGCTAAGCAGTGGGCCTACCCTGTCCTTGGTCTTCCTCTTGCTTTTAATGTATTTATAAAAGGTCTTCTTGTTTCCCTTTATGCCTGTAGCTAGTTTGATCTCATTTTGTGCCTTTGCCTTTCTAATCTTGCCCCTGCATTCCCGTGTTGCTTGCCTATATTCATCCTTTGTTAGTTGTCCTAGTTTCCATTTTTTATATGACTCCTTTTTTATTTTGAGATCATGCAAGATCTCCTTGTTAAGCCAAGCTGGTCTTTTGCCATATTTTCTATCTTTCCTACACAACGGAATTGTTTGCTTTTGGGCCCTTAACAACGTCCCTTTGAAATACTTCCAACTCTCCTCAGTTGTTTTTCCCTTCAGTCTTGCTTCCCATGGGACCTTACCTACAAGTTCTCTGAGCTTATCAAAATCTGCCTTCCTGAAATCCATAACCTCAATTGTGGTGGTCTCCCTTCTACCTTTCCTTATGATCATGAACTCTATTATTTCGTGATCACTGTCCCCTATACTGTCTTCCACTTTCAAGTTCTCAACTAGTTCCTCCCTATTTGTTAAAACCAAATCCAGAACAGCTTCTCCTCTGGTAGCTTTTTCAACCTTCTGAAACAGAAAGTTGTCTCCAATGCAGTCCAGAAACTTATTGGATAGCCTGTGCCTCGCTGTGTTAGTTTCCCAACATATGTCTGGATAGTTGAAGTCCCCCATCACCACCAAATCTTGGGCTTTGGATAGTTTTGTTAATTGTTTAAAAAAGGCCTCATCCACCTCTTCCACCTGGCTAGGTGGCCTGTAGTAGACTCCTAGCATGATATCACCCTCGTTTTTTACCCCTTTTAGCTTAACCCAGAGACTCTCTACACAGCTATCTCCTACGTTCATCTCCACTTCAGTCCAAGTGTGTACATTTTTAATATACAAGGCAACCCCTCCTCCCTTTTTTCCCTGTCTGTCCTTCCTGAGCAAGCCGTACCCTTCCATACCAATATTCCAATCATGCGTCCCATCCCACCAGGTTTCTGTAATACCAATGATATCATAGTTGTATTTATTGGTTAGCAATTCCAGTTCTTCCTGCTTATTACCCATACTTCTCGCATTTGTATATAGGCATCTAAGATACTGATTTGATCTTGCCTCCCTGTTGTGCCCTGACCCTCCTTTCTCCTTGCCATTATAGGCCGTAGTCCCCCCCATTTCCAACCCATCTCCCAGTCCCGCACATTCAGCACTTACCTGTGGGCTTTGCTCACCTGCCCCCGACAAACCTAGTTTAAAGCCCTCCTCACAAGGTTAGCCAGTCTGTGTCCAAACAAGGCCTTCCCGCTCCTGGAAAGGTGAACTCCATCTCCGCCAAGCAGTCCTTCCTGGAAGAGCACCCCGTGATCAAGGAAGCCGAATCCCTCCTGGCGACACCATCGTCGCAGCCAGGCATTCACCTCCAGGATGCACCTCTCTCTGCCCGGGCCCCTACCTTTGACAGGAAGGATAGAAGAGAATACCACCTGCGCTCCAAACTCCTTCACCCGTACTCCCAAAGCCCTGTAGTCACACTTGATCCGCTCAGTGTCACACCTGGCAGTATCATTTGTGCCCACGTGGATGAGTAGCATGGGGTAGTAGTCAGAGGGCCGGATAATCCTCGACAATGCCTCCGTAACATCTCGGATACGGGCCCCTGGCAGACAGCATACCTCTCGAGATGAGCTGTCAGGGCGACAGATGGGTGCCTCCGTTCCCCTCAGAAGAGAGTCTCCAACCACCACTACTCTACGTTTCCTCCTCGCAGTGGTGGCAGGAGACTGCTCAACCTTGGTGGTGCAAGGCCTGGTCTCCTCCACTGTGGGGGGTGACTCCTTGTCTCCTGCTGAAAGTAAAGAGTAACGGTTATGTAACAACACAGTGGGAGGGTTAGGAGCAGGGGTGGAACACTGCCTGCTGCCGGAAGTAACCAGCTGCCAGTGCTCACCCTGCACTACTGCCTCCTCCATAAGTGGCTGGTCAACAGTCCCACATCCTAGGACAGTGATCTCCGTGGACTCCACAGGAATACTGTCCAGGAATTCCTCATGGCTTCGAATGCTCCTCAGCCTGGCCACCTCCTCCTGTAGCTCTCCCACCTGCTGCCTGAGAGATTCCACCAGCAGGCACCTTTCACAACGGTTGTCTCCCCCAGCCTGGTGGGGTCGCTTTGCTCTCCCTCTTCAACTCCCCTGTCTGCAGTCCCCTGTCCGCTTCGCTCCCCTGGTCGCACTGCTCTGGCTTTTTAAAGCCTGCTTGCCTAGGTCAGGCCTGCCCCCTTCTGAGTCACACAGGGGAAGGCTGAGCCTGAGGCTAATCAGAGGCAATCAAGGGAACAATGGCAGGCTCTCAGTCCCAACTGCCACAGAAGCTGAAACTGAAACTGCTAGCACTCACCTGGAATCAGACTCTCAATTCACACCACTTCAAACTGTAAAATTCAAATAGTCAGGCACAGGCACAGGCACACACTCACACCACAGCTTGTACTCTCACCGGGTAGCCTCTTCGGCGGTGGGGTCGCTTTGCTCTCCCTCTTCAACTCCCCTGTCTGCAGTCCCCTGTCCGCTTCGCTTGTAAGTACTGACCAAATTGTCCCATCCATGCAAGGGGAAGAGACTGTTCCTCTAGAAAATGGAATGTGGTTTCCAAGTGGCTCTCATGTTACCCCTCATACTGCAGGAGTTAGAAAATCCTAAGAGAAGGCGGCTTTAGCTGAAATGTGAAAGGCTACATCTGTGACTCCAGCCCATCACCGTGAGCCCTGTGATTAGACTCAAGCTGAACTGAGCACTCACATGACTCTGGGAAGGTGGATCATGTCCTAGGCTGTGCAGGAGGATTCTAGGCAGACGAGGGACAGGAGAGTTATTTAAGGTTTCAGTGAGAGCAGAGTTTGACCCACACTGTGGAGAGTGGGAATGAGGAGACTGTGAGTAGCAGGCTGACAGGTGAGCAGCAAACACCTCCTATTTGGGCTTCTTCATGTGTCCTCTCCACACAAACACAAGCCATCCCTCCTCTGAATGCGTCCTATGGCTGGGAGGTAGGATGTGGAGCTAGCACGTGGTGCTGTTACTACAGAAATGGGGATAAGCAGTGACACCGGCCACATGTTAAAATGACCTCTTTGAAATGTGAACATAATACCAAAGAATGGACAGACTGCATCAGACTAACGGTCCAACTAGCCCAGTGTCCTGTCTGCCGACAGTGCCCAATGCCAGGTGCCCCAGAGGGGGGAACAGAACAGATAAAAATCAAGTGATCCCTCCCCTCTCGCCCATTCCTAGCTTCTGGCAAACAGAGATGAGGGACACCATTCCTACCCATTTTGGTGGATAGGTTTTGATGGCGGTAACATCCATTAATTCATGCAGTTCTTTTTTAAATCCTGTTAAAGTCCTAATCTTCACAACATCCTCTGGCAAGGAGTTCCCCAGGCTGACTGTGCAGTGCGTGAAGACAATTTTCCTTTTGCTTGTTTTAAATCTGCTACCTATTAATTTTATTTAGTGACCCCATGTTCTTATGTTATGGGAACAAGTAAATAACTTTTCTTTATTCACTTTGTTGGGGGACACCTCTAGTTACCTCTCTCCATTCTGAAAACTGACCATTTATACCTAACCTTTGTTTCCAGTTCTTTAATAGATCGTGAGTAAGGCCATCTGGCCACCCCACCCCATAAACACAGACAATGACCCCAGGCCCTGGTCTAGGCAGGGCAGCAAACAGTTCAGGGGCTCAGGCCGATGCTCAGGCCCAGGAAACAGTCAATATGCCCAGGCCCTTGTGCAGAGCAAGACAACAAACTGTGAGGCTCTTGGCTTACCTTTTGCCTCCTAGCTCTGGTGGAGAGCTGATAAAAGTGCCCAGGCTCCCTGTCTCCCCTGGCTTCACGTGGCTCCCAGAAGCGACATGTCCCTGCGGCCGTTAGGCCCAAGGTAGCTGGAGGCCAGCAGGGCTACAGGGGTGGTAGATGAAGACAGGGGCGGCACACAGAGCCCTCCTGGCTGCCCACTGCGCGTTGGAGCTACAGGAACATCCCGCTTACGGAGGTAAATGCCACCAAGATTCTGCACCCTGCACCTCCTCCCACATGCTAACCCTTTGGCCCAGGTCACAACACCCTCTGCACTCCAGCCCTGAGCTCCCTTGTGCCACCCCACAACTCCTGCCACAGCCTCATGAAAATGAGCAGATGAATCCAGAGGGAGCAAGCATTGGAGGGGGGAGGTTGGAGTGAGTGGGGGTGGGATCTTGGGGAAGGGACGGTGCAGGGGGCAGAGCCGTGGCGCAGTGGCAGAGCAAGGGTGTTCTGTCTTCTGCAATCACAAAATTAACAATCCAGTTCCAGGTTAGTCTCCTTTCAGTCAGACTTTTAGCAGGGGCCGGGAAATTCAGTTTAATTAGTTAACCTGTTAAATTTTAAGTTTAACTGGTTAACTGATTTAACAGGGACAGGCGGGGGCTATTCCATCCCAGCTACTCCGAGCTGGTAGCCCCATGTGGGTTGGGGACAGAAGTGGCAGTAAGGAGGGTGGGGGCGGACAGGCTGCTGGCTCCCAGCGGCGCAGGCTCGGGGCCTGGTGTCTGCAGGCTCACACTGGGTGGAAGCGGCAGGGCAGGGAGGGCTCCTGTGAAGGGTGATGCTTACTGGGCAACCAGTTAACTGGTTACCAGTTCACAGCCTTACATCTAAGCTGCTGTCCCCTCGCACAGACAGGCTGCCATGGCGGTTGGAGTCCCACCTCCAGTTGCACCCTTAGCCCAGTCACTTGTGGTCTGCTACACAGAGCGGGGAGACGGCGCAGGGTCTGTTTAAAGGGGTAGCAGGGGAAACAGGAAGGAGATGGGCGGGGGAGCCTCTAGCTGGCTGCAGGGATGGTGTTTTCCTTGTTGGAATAGCTCCTAGTTCAGTGTCAGGGGAGAGCAGGGTGTCACATGACCACGGGCCCTTTTATTGCAGTAACAGGCAGCATGTGAACGCTGCTTCTTATGGCAAAGGAACCTCGCCCTGTCTGCTCGGGAGCCTGCGCAAAGCCGCTCAGACCCTCTTTCTTCTCTTCCTCCCTTAAGGTGTTTGGCATTCTCTGGATAACACAATTGGCTCATTCGGAAGTGCCACTGTGCCACCCCCATGAATACGAGGTACCGGTTGACTGCTGTCGCAGGTGCTTTGGAGGTACGTAATGTGACTGGGTCTTTCTAAAGATTGACTCTGTCACTTAAGGACACACCCTCTGCTACTGGGAATGTAACTCGGGGTGGGCAATAATTTTTGATGGGAGGGGTCACTCCAAGAATTTGGACATTGGTCGAGGGCCGCACTCTTCCATGATACTAATGGAGGAGGTGCGTGGTCTGGGATGGAGGTTGGTGCAGAAGGGAAGTTGGGGTAAGCGAGGGTGTTTGGGTGAATGAGTCAGTTGTAACCTGGGGCACTGGACTAGGGTTGCAGGGGGTTGGATAGTGACCTGGTGCAGGAGGAGGTCCAGGGGTTTAGGTTGTGAGCTAGGGCAGGAGGGGACTGATCTCGGACGGGGATTAGGGTGCTAGATCTGGGAGGGGGTATGGGTGCAGAAGTGGGGCAGAGGATGTGGGTATGTGGAGTAGCGGGACAGAGGGTTGGGGAAGGGAGGGACTTGGGTACCAGATGAAGGTTCTGACCAGGAGGATTACCAGCCAGCAGCCCCTTCCTGAATCAGCCTCGCTGCCTCCCCCATGCACCACCCTGAAGCCATGTGCTCTGTGAATAACTACGGGCCCCTTGTGCTTCTTGGCTGCCTGTTCTTGAAACCTAAACTAGCCAATGGGATTGTGCTGGGGACAGGAGCAGCATCTAAGTTTCCCCTCCTCTCCGGGCTCAGTTGTTAAAGTGAAACGACTGCACAGCCTCGTTTCTGAGCATGGGGCAAGGAAAATGGGGAGCCTTCCTGGGATTCCCTGCAGTATCCATGGATTGGATCTGGCCCACGGGCTGTATTTTTCCCAGGCCTGATGTAACTGGTGGTGAGAACACAGAGATCTGTCTCTGTTAGGGTTGCCCTGTGTCCACTATTGACACGGACAGTCCGGTATTTTCGCCTCCTGTCTGGTAAAAAAAATTTAGAAAATGTCCGGTATTTTCTGATTTTTTTTTTCTCGACCAGGAGGCGAAAATACCGGGTGCTTACCGGGTTCCGTAAAGGAGTACAGGATCTTTTTGAATGAGGAGTACAGGATCTGTCGAAAATGCCCCGTCTAACCTGCCATTTTTTAAAAGACTCGTTTCGAAAAAAAGCAGCCAATATGCAAATGAAGTGTGGGATATTTAAATCCCGGCTTCATTTGCACTTTCAATACGTCTAATTTACATCCGTCTGCCAACAGAGGGGTATAGTTTTGATGTACCCATACAGAATTGGAAGTGACTGTCAAGGAAGGAGTACTGCTGAAAGAGATTTAGGGGTCATAGTGGACTCCAAGTTCAATATGAGTCAACAGTGTTGCAAAAAAAGCAAACATGATTCTGGGATACATTAACAGGTGTGTTGTGAGCAAGACACGAGAAGTCATTCTTCCGCTCTACTCTGTGCTGATTAGGCCTCAGTTGGAGTATTGTGTCCAGTTCTGGGCACCACATTTAAAGAAAGATGTGGAGAAACTGGAGAAGGTCCAGAGAAGAGCAACAAAAACAATTAAAAGTCTAGAAGAAATGGATTTATGAGGGAAGGCTGAAAGAATTGGGTTTCTTTAGTGTGGAAAAGAGAAGCCCGAGAGGGGACATGGTCCATTTTCTAGTGTCTAAAAGGGTGTCACAAGGAGGAGGGAGCAAAATTGTTTTCCTTGGCTCCGAGGATAGGACAGGAAGCAATGGGCTTAAACTCCAGCTAGGGAGGTTGAGGTTGGACATTGGAAAAACTTCCTGTCAGGGTGGTTAAACACTGGAATAAGTTGCCTGGGGGGTTGTGGAATCTCCAGCACTGGAGATATTTAAGAGCAGGTTGGACAGACATCTATCAGGAATTGTCTAGACAATACTGGATCCTGCCGTAAGGGCAGGAGACTGGACTCAATGACTTCTTGAGGTCCCTTCCAGTTCTAGTGTTCTATGACTCTATATATAATTACCTAATTTTGCAATCTCTGTATTAATGCATTGTATAACTTGGCTTACTCAGGAGCTAATGTTTTGTTTGTGTTAGGGAACACAGTGGCCAGACGTTGTGCACTAAAAGTCACCACGACTTGCATCCCTTGTATGAGAGACAAGTACACGGAGCATCCCAATGGCCTAACAGAGTGCCAGAGATGTGAATTGTGCGACACAGGTAAAAGGAGTGGGGAGGAGGGGATGGGAGAGTGAGAGAGAGAGAGAGAGAGTGTGTGTGTGTGGAAGGTGGATTTTAATTAGTTTTTTGAGTCCTTTTGCCCACTTCACACTGACAAAAGCAGGGCCAATTAGGATACACACCTGGAAGTCCAAGAGCCCGTGTGCTGCACTTTAAAGACCTCTTCCATGAAGGTCCGTGGGATCCTCCCAGGAGTTCATTTGCAGTGGAAAAGTGGGTCTGTAGAGTTAGCAGAAGTGGAACAAACACAATAGATAATAATAATATTCCAGATGGAATGCTCTGTCCTAGACCAGCAGCGCTGTGGCTGCGCCCTCAGGGCCTGTATTGTACCCTGGGAAGGGCAGAACTTCCCTTTTCAGGGCCTGGATGCAGAGCCGTGGTCGAGGGGCACTGGCCTATCTCAGGAGGTGGGAGAGACAAAACACCACCTTGCCGCTCCTCTGCCACTGGGGCCAGCAGGGTCTGGTGGTCCCCAGCATTAATTGGAACAGCCTGCAGGCTGCTCTACTTTGCACCAGCTGCCTCTGGCTCCAAAGCCTGGTCTCAGCAGATGGGGATCAGCAGAGCAGCCAGGAAGAGGGTTTGTGTAGCTGGTGTTGTGACAGCTCTACCCCACCCCACAGTCCCCCTCCAGTGGACTGCTCCTCCAGGGACCCACTGGGCTGGAGGGTGACGTGCTTTGTATGTGACTACAGGGAGCCTGATCCTCCACCACCTTTGTCATTATTATACCTGTGCAGATGATGGCAGAGTGGGTGCAAAGCAGGATTTCAACTGCAACTGAGCAGAGAAGGCTGAATTGAGAGCAATTTGCCCGCACCCTTTGCAGAGATACAAATACAACACAGGGTGCAGGGCGGCTGAGAATCAGGCTCCAGATGGTTTTGTTTACATGGCTACACTGGTTAAGTGGAGATATGATAAACCCCTCTAGCTCCTGTGCCATGTAGCAGTGGATCTGTGAGGATGGGGGGTGCACTTTACTTTTTGTATCTGCTCGGTTTGTCTCCCATTTGTGGTATTTGTTGCTTTGGTACAGGAGCCAGGCTGCCGACAAATGAGAAATGCACGTATATGAAGGAGACTTTGTGCGGCTGCGCCCCGGGGCATTTCTGCAGTTACACCACAGACTGGAACACCACAGACTGGAACTGTGAAATGTGTACTCGCTCCACTGTCTGCCCCCCTGGCTCTAGGCTGAAAGTACCTGGTAAGGAACAGAACTGCTGTAAGTCCAACGCAAAGCTCTGTGGTCCCATGGCGAATGTGGAACAGGGCAAACTGGCTGAGCCTTGGGCCAGGCCAGGCTGAGGTGATGGTGGGGAAGTGACTGGAAGAGTAGCTAGGCTGTACATAGTTGCACGGCTCCAGGGTGGTGTTAGAGCACATGCTGACCTGGATGGGCGGTTAACAGCTGTAGCCAAGGACACTGCTTTCCCTCTCTGCCTGGCTAGACAAGTGGGACTGTTTCACAAACAAACTGCTGAGCTGTGAGCCCTGACCTAGCCCAGCATAAGTCGGTAGCACAGCGGGAAAAGCGCTAAATGATTTCAAACTCCAGCTGTTGTATTGTCACTTGGTGTCCTGTGACTCTGCACTGCTGTGTCTCCTACAGCTTTTGTGCTTTTATACAACTCAGCACCATTAGTTTGAGTCTCACTGTTCCTGTTAGGGTTGCCAGATGGTTGAAACAAAAATACCGCCCCCCCCCCCAAAAAAGGGGAAAAAAATTCTGTTGAAGGGGGAAAAAAAGGATGGGGAGAGACCAAAGTTATTGAGCAAAAAAAAAAAAAAAAAGACTCCAAGTAAGCCCCCCCCCAAAAAAAGTTAAAATAAATCATCATTAAAACAGCATGTCCCCTTTAAGAATTAGTGCAGGGATAGGAACAGGGGAACAGTTGAGCATTAAGACCTAGGGGAAAGCATTGCTTCCCCTAGGTCATTTGGCTGGCAGCTATTTTGTGCCAGCAGCCTTGGGGAACCAGGTAAGCATAGGGGCTGGGGTCAGGGAACTGGGGGTGTTGGGGGCCGGGGGAGGGGGAAGGGAAGGCCGGGTGCTGAGTGTTTCTAGGGTGCCTGGCATTTTCGTCTCCTGGCCAGGGAGAAATTCAGAAAATACCGGACATCTCAGGTGTCCAGTATTCTTTGAAGTTTTTACCAGACAGGAGTCAAAAATACCAGACTGTCCGGGTGAATACCAGACACCTGGCAACCCTAGGAGGCTGGTCCCTGTCATGGCCCAGATATGTGGTGCAGCAGGAGATGCATTTTTCTCCACGTGCCTCTGCTCAACTGAGTACTGACGTATTCAAGTGCCAGGCAGGAATAAAATGCCAGTGCGGCTCAGTTCTTAAAAATGCTAGCTCCTGGACTGACCGAGGTAGGGGTGCAACAAGGTGGGGGTGCTAGTGGGGAGAAGGAGCAGGAGAGCTTCCTGAAACCAAAGCTCCCTTCACCCACGCATTCGGGAGAGAATCCAGTTTTGTCGTCCTCTTTCATAGGCACCGAGTTCAGTGACAACCAATGTGAGGTTTGCCCTGATGGAACCTTCTCAGCATCCAATATGTCCCAGGCCTGCCAGCCATGGACCAAGTAGGTGACCGACTTCATGTGGCCTTTTCCCGGCACTGACTTTACACTCTTGCAGCCAGGGTGATTTCTTTGTATCTCAGTTTTGGGGCCACATCAGACCTGGTCTGTGATTCCCTGAAATTCAGCAGCTGGGGAGCACAACCCAGGATCCCCAGCAATCCCTTTCTGTACCCAGCACTCTCTGTTAGATCTGGATTGGCTTCAGGCCTGTTTTAAAACTTGACATGGGGTGGCTGGTGGGTTCTAATGGCAGGCCCCTCTGCCCCGGCCTCACTGCATCAGTGCAGTGACATGGTGAGAGACTCTGTGGGACCAGGCCCCATGCCAGACTGGGGCAGGGCCACTGGGCAGTGGGGCAGCCCTGGTCCATGGCCAGAGAGCCCCGTGGCCACAGGGGAGGGGGCAGATCACAGGTTCCAAATACACGTGGCACATTGTAGAATGAAGAGCTGACATTCAGCTTCTTCAATTATCCACCCCGGCCCAACGACCTTCTGCCTCCTTGCCAGGGGCTGCTGGGGCCCGTGCAGCCCCTGGCACAGGCTAGGTCAGTTCTGAGGCCTACTGCGGGCCATGGCCCTGTTGGGGTCGCTAATGCGGGTCTGAGCTATCCTTGCCAAGCCCCCTCCCTCAGCCAATCCATCTCCAGCCACCGCCAGCCCCCATACCATGGCCCAGCTGTGCCAGGTGAGGCCCTATCCCACCACACAGCCCATTTGCCCGCCGAGCCATGCAAAGGGGGTGTTGAGCAATGGAGAATCTAGCCCTTTGGCTCACTCAGGGTTCGCTCACAATGGACGGTTGTCCGAGGAGCACCCAAGTCAGCGAGGGAGCCCCACTCTGTGCCGCTTGGGTACAGCAGGGACACTGGCGCTAAACACAGAGCCTTGCGCTGAGGTGTGGGCAGGAAAAGTGTCCGAGAGCAGTTCTGTGTCTGTATTGTGTGTACGTTCCCTGATAACCCTAATCCTATGCCCTGTTAACAAGCTGGGCCCTGAATTCTTTAATGTCCCGGCTTCTTCTGCTCCTGAAGCCTTGAAATGTGTGGGAGTTTGGCCTGGCTAGACTGCAGGCTCGGGCCCAGAATCCAGGTGGGGTCTTATCACATTGGATCTGACTATACTAAGGTGTTCAGCTGATGGACCGACGGGTGAACCCAGATGGCTGTGGACACACTGACGTGTACAGTAACATGTCGCCCTTCATCCTAGGTGCGAAGAGCAAAGGATGACAGAAGCGAAGGCCGGGACACGTATTTCTGATGCCGTTTGTGAGCAAAGCAGCCTGTCCGGCGCTGTGATAGCTGTGATAATTATCCTTCTAGTCTTACTTGCGGCTTCAGGGGCCGGAGGCTACTTTTTATGGCCGAAAGTGAAGAGGAAATATAATGTAACATGTAAGTCAGAAAAGCGAGGGGCCTGTGAAAATCGTAAATGGGTGTATGGCGGGGGGAGGGGCGAGGTGTCAGACTGACAGAGTCTGCATTTGGCACAATGGTCTTTGTTTCACCCTGCCACATGCCAGCCTGTTACCTGACAGCCTCTTGTCACTGAGGATGCCCAGTGTAGTCCAGATCTCCCTTCTGGGAAGAGTTGCCAGTAGGAGCCACTAACCCTCAATGGGGCCTATTTTATAGGGTGACCTGGCTGATCCCAGGCGAGGATGCTGTGCTTTAGCACCAGCTACTGTGGCCATGGACCCTGTCTATCTGGGGAAGATCCTCTCTCTTCCCAGCTTGTGCCTTACACTGGCCCTTGCCCCAGGCCAGCTTCTGCATTGGCTAAAAGTACCAGCTGTTCACATCCTCCCAGCAGCCTGGACCAGTTCTCCCCTTCCCCTGATCTGCCCCATTGCCTGGGGGATCTGCTCCCAAAGTTCCCTGTTCCATTTGCCGGGGGAGCAGTGATGTTCATGGAGCAGGAGTTTGCGTCCTGTTCAGAACCTGTTCCTGCTTCAGAGCTAAGTGCCTCCGCTAGGCCCTGGCCTTTGTCTCCCAGGAGAAGGGCACCGTGCTCAGGTCTAGGCGGGAATGTTCTTTGCTGCGCATAGCTGGGACTGGGACCCAGGGCTCCTGGATTGTGTCCTCAGCCCTGCCATGGCCAGAGTGTGAATTTTGGCCAGTCACTCAGTTCCCCTGCGGTGTCTGCAAATCGTTTTGCGTTTCCTAGAGGTGAGGCGCTATGTAAATGCAAAGGATTGTTAGAGCCCCAAATCCCATTGGATTAGCAACGTCACCAGCCCCCTTCCTCTCCCTGCGGGGTTTCCTCAAGTTGCTGCTAAGTGCAGCGCAGCGAGCGGTTACAGTGCGGGGGGACCCCGTTCTGTGCAGGCGCACACATGGCCACCCCTGAGTCGGAGAGAGCAGCTGGGCCTGCGTCTAAGGGCAGGACATGGCACTGGGACGGTGAACTGATACATTTATGTATTAAAGTGCACCGGAGTTTTCTGACGAGCTGGTTTCTTTTTCTTTGCAGGTAAACAGGGGACAGAGGTGAGTTGTCTGTTCTTTTATTTACTGGGATAAAGCAAGAGGAGCAGGGGCCTGCTTAATGGGGTGGGGGGTGGGGAGTGTGTATGTGTTATAAATTGAGACCTGGGTTCTAAATCACTTCATCACTATGATCCCGATCCTCTTTGATCTGAAAAATATTTTGACTCCTGGTGTCCGTGGGAGCCCGGAGCCTAAATCATAGAACCATAGAGCTGGAAGAGACTTCAGAAGGTCATCAAGTCCAGCCCCCTGCTCTAGGCAGGACCAATCCCAACTAAATCAACCCGGCCAGGGCTTTGTCAAGCCGAGACTTAAAAATCTCTAGGGATGGAGACTCCACTACTTCCCTATTTCGGTCTCTGAGTGGATCTGGGCCAATGCACCTTACTTTCTTCATCTGTGAAATGGGACAGTGCTTACCTTGGGACATTCCCGAAGACGTGACTCAGAAGGAACGAGCCCCTTCCCCCACCTCTCCTGCACTGACACATGCACATTCTGTGGCTGTGCAAGGCCCTGAAAATGGCAGAACCAATGACCTGGGCTGTGCATAGACCCTGATTGCTCCAGGCTGTTTGTAAAGTGCTGTGTGATTCCTGAGTGGAAGGTATCATAGAAATGCAAAGTTCAGCATTTAGCCTGCCCCAGGGTAAAGGACCCCACTAAGTGGACAGCCATAATCCAAACAATGTAATAAACCTTAGCAAGGAATGGCTTGACTGCGTCTTAATTCCAGTTTTATTGAGAGCACAATTGAAAGCAAAATAATCTTTAAAATCTGTAAATTAAAATGGATTTTTTCCTTTTCTTTTGGCCCTTTAATCTCTCAGGCATGCAACCCGGAGCCTGTTTCCCAAACTGCTATTTCCCTGTTACCGGGAAGCTAATATCTCTTACTGGACCAGCTTCTGTGGGTAAGAAACTCGGTTTTGATCCTCACAGAGCTTGTCTACAGGTCTGGAAAAGGGAACTGGAGCATCATAGCTAAATACAAGCTGGGGCAGATTTTGGTGTCTCTCATCCACAACCATGTGGGCGATACCTGACAGTCCTGGCACTCTGGAATGGACTTGCACTAGAAAATGATCAAAGACCAAAACACCCTGTGACCCACATGAGTGACCGCTGGTCACAAAGCAGTCACTCCGTCCCTGGCTTTTCATTCCTCGCCCTCAAACGACATCGGACGAACCTGGAGCTTAGGCAAGGGCTGCACTACAAACTTACACCCATACAGTCACCTCGCTGAGGAGGGAAAAATCCCCCCCGCCTCCTCCGCAGATTGATGTAGTTCTACCGACCAAACCCGTGTGCAGACAGCGCTATGGCGACGGGAGAGCTGCTCCCATTGATGCAGCACCTGGCTCTCTCGGGGTGATTAATGACCCGACAGGAGCTCTTCTGGAGGGGTTGTAGGGTCTTCACTAGAGCGCTACAGCAGCTCAACCCACCAGTGCAGTCTTGCCCATAATGCATCACTCTGCTAGAGAGTAAAAACCATGGAGACAGCAGGGACACTGGTTACACTGGTCATCACTACGATGTGTAACTGACTAACCCTGCATTGTCCTGTGGCTCACAAAGGGTGGTCATTGCCCACTTTGTTTAAATGGTTTCTTGCAACACCTGTTAACCTCCTACGCTGAACAATCTGGCCCACCTTGTATTTCTGTTACACGCGGGTTACTTTTCCCAGTTCTGAAAGGGAGCTCTGGGAAGTTCAAAAGCTTGTCTCTTCCATCCCCAGTAGTTGGCTCAAGAAAAAATATGACCTTTCTTCCCTTGTCTGCCTTTCAGCGTATTTGGTTTGGAAACGGGCATCTCTAGCCCAGCGGCTGTTTTATATCAGGTACTTTAAGATGACCTGAAAGCCAGTTACAAAGTCTAAGATCTGTTCTGCAAGTATTGGATAGGAAAAAATTATGCCTGAGAGCAACATTCCCTCCTCTCTGTTCAATCCATGTGCGGAATTAATTTTGATGTGCATGGAGGCATGTGCCAATGTGCACCACAAGTAGAAAGAAAACCTAGCCATGGGTGCTCTGTTAATCAGCTGGGCAGCATTTCACTCTCATCTGAGTGACTTCACAAGTGGGACACTTACAGGGAACACTGTCTGACAGTGTAACTTACACTTTTGTCCTAAGTGGGGAACTACATTAAAAAGTATAATCCATTGTAATGAATTGAACAACATACTGTAGGACAGAACTCCAGCAGGTGATAGGTAAATGTACCAGCTGTTTCATTGACAATAACTGAAAGTTCATAATGTCTTTGTTTTACTTTGTCATGTTTTAAAGGACGAGCAAAAACAGGCTGAGCCTTTGAAAGACAATAGAGCTGGTACACTTCCTGTTCAGGAAACTGTTACAGAAAATGCAAAATCCTCTCCCGGAAGCATCTGAACAAGCAAAGACAAGAGCCGACGCACTGTTCCAAGTGGGGGAAGAGAGCAAGCAAAGCCATTCGTCAGCCCTGCCAGTGGAAGAGGGGGACCAGAGAGAGGAGTCCTGACTAGAGAGCTACGGGAATTGGGCACCAGCTCTGGTCTCTTCTGCAGCATCAGGGCTACTCTAGAAACCTGAGTGATCAATGACAGAGAATTGCCCCGAGTGTAATGGCTGGAGGCCTCTGAAAATCCCTCTTCACTGGATTCTAGTGAACCTCATCGTCACCTTAGTCTCCATGGCTACCTCCTGTTACTCTGATGCCTTTCTCACACAGACACTGCTGTGGGTAATGTCTGCAGACTGTGGGCTCGTGGATATTTCTGTTTAGTTACTGGATGCAGAGCTGGCCCAAGCTACAGGCTGACCGGGCTACTGCCCAGGACACTGCAGTGTAGGGGACTCCGCGCGGGGGCTGCTGGACCGGATGGGCGCGGGGCTGTGCATGCGCCGGTTCCCCAGGGGTAGGACTGCTCATGGGCCTGGCACCTGGGGTGGGGCCGCCACACTCCTGGGGCCCGGGGCGCATGAATGGCTCAGGTCAGCCCTGACTTGATGATATAGTAAATTGCGGGTCTGTAACATGGATTCAGCAGGCCTCTATTGAGGCCTGTAACATGAAAACAGCCGGTTACCTGGTGAGCAAGACTTTGGTTCAGTAACACGGCAGCCACGAAAGAGGCCCTATTGATAATTGTGTGATTGTGTAAGTTAGATCGAACATGGAAGGATATAGGGAGGCACCGGGTACAGACTGTAAGCCTAAGGGGAGTAGTGGAACATCTTAATAAGACATGTCTTGGTATAAAGAATCCCCAAATACTAATGTACATAACGACCTAGGATCAGGACTGGGCTGAAATTGACAGCATGAAGGATAGTAAGTAAGCCCCCCTTCCGTAAGGTGAGGGGTGGTAACTAGGCAACAGAGGGTGGCAACCTTGTGCATAAAGAAGTGATGTAAGAAGTTTGTACATATCTATAAAAGGCCACCACAAACAGCGAACACTGACCGACCTTGGGCCAGAGGGATGCACTAGGCATCTGAAACGACAGGTGTCATTGCCGACACTTACAGAATGCACAGTGGCTGAACGCTGGCTAGCCGCTGTTAATATGTTATTTGGCAATAGGCCTGCTATGTGTTGGTACATTGTCAACGTGCCAAATGCACAGTGGTTTAGGTTTGAGAATTTCTGCTAACAACTGTTAATGCATCGCATTTGATAATAAATCTGCTCCATGATTTTACCCTTGCCAGCATCTGTCGTTTCCGAGGGCTCTCAGAGATCTCCTGTGTTGACCCAAGTGCACGGGGTCTAACACTCTAGATAAAGGGTGTGCTGACATTGACGCACGCAGCCGAAAGTTTATCATCACCGATAGAGTAGAGGTTCGGTCAGGAGTGCACTGGGACAACCCTGAGAACCCTGACCAGATGACACTGAGACACGGACAGTATGACAGATGAAACCATCTATTCATTAAAATGTTTGAAAGTTTCTTCTCAGGCATCATGCTGGCTCTCCAGACACAAAAACTTCCTGGTATCCAGGAATTTCTCCTGGACCCTTTGCTCTTTGGTCCATATTGAACCAGGAGAACACAAAACACATCATCAAAATGATATAATACACAGCATTAGTTTTATAACTAGACAGTAGACTATAGAATAAAGTGTTGTAGCGCAGTAAATATTAGCTGTTAATATCTCACCCTACATTAACCCTTTACTTTTAATGTCCCTTGTTTATCAGATTGGCTTTGAACCTTCTTAGTGGCTAATATAAAATCCCAGGTGAGAAGAAGGGTTGGAAATAAAGCAAAACCTTTGCGTAGTAGGGATTGGAGGGTGAATGCACCATCTTGCTGCCCTTGACAAAGCAGCAGTCAGATGGCTGGATAATAAGAACATAAGAATGGCCATAATGGGTCAGACTAAAGGTCCATCCAGCCCAGTATCCTGTCTGCCGAGAGTGGCCAATGCCAGGTGTCCCAGAGGGAGCGAATCGAACAGGCAATCTCTCTCATGCCATCCATCTCCACCCTCTGACAAACAGAGGCTAGGGACACCATTCCTTACCCATACTGCCTAATAGCCGTTTATGGACTTAACCTCCATGAATTTATCTAGTTCTCTTTTAAACCCTGTTATAGTCCTAGCCTCCTCAGGCAAGGAGTTCCACAGATTGACCACAGGCTGACTGTGCAGTGCGTGAAGACAATTTTCCTTTTATTTGTTTTAAACCTGCTGCCCATTAGTTTCATTTGGTGGACCCTAGTTCTTATATTATGGGAACAAGTAAATAACTTTTCCTTATTCACTTTCTCCACACCACTCATGATTTTATAGACCTCTATCATATCCCCCCTTAGTCTCCTCCTTTCCAAGCTGAAAAGTCCCAGTCTCTTGAATCTCTCCTCATATGGGATCCGTTCCAAACCCCTAATCATTTTAGTTGCCCTTCTCTGAACCTTTTCTAGTGCCAGTATATCTTTTCTGAAATGAGACGATAAATGTATCGACTTGTGATGCATCTGACAGAAGAAGATAATGGAGTCACATTTCCTGCCTAGCACCTTTTTTGTCAGCTTTTTAAGCCATTCAGTGATTGGATGAGAGACATTACAAGCAGAAGGAGTGGTTTGGTTAAGAGCTATGACACAGTGTAAGCGCCTCAGGGGAGAGAAATGAGGTAAGTATCACTGCTATTCACTGACCTTCTGAGCGGCAATTTCACTCACTGAATCCTAGACTGGAAGGGGCCTTGAGAGTCATCTAGTCCAATCTCCTGCCCTAAATATTATCTAGAGCATCCCTGACAGATGTTTGTCTAATCTGCTCTTAAAAATCTCCAGTGAAGGAGATTCCACAATCTCCCTGGGCAATTTATTGTAAGTGTGCACCCACCTTATACGAAACCTAAACAGCCCTTGATGCAATTTAACTCCATTGCTTCTTGTTCTATCATTGGAGGTTAAGAAGAATAATTTTTCCTCACTTCTTGTAAAAAACTTTTATGTACTGAAACTGTTGTCATGTCCCCTCTGGGTCTTCTCTTCCCCAGACCAAACAAAAATCTGTCAAATCATGTTTTTCTAGACCTTTAATCATTATTGTTGCTCTTCTCTGTACTTTCTCCAGCTTGTCCACATCTTTCCTGAAATGTGGTGGCAAAAACTGAACTCAGTACTCCAGCTGAAGTCTAATGTTATGCTTCTAATGTATTTGAAGAATGTTTTCTTGTTACCATTGATGTCTCTAGCTACTTTTGTCTCATTGTGTGCTTTGGCTTTTCTAATTTTATCCCTAAAGACTTGTGTTATTTGTTTGTATTCATCCTCTCTAATGTGACTTAGTTTCCACTTTTTGTAGTACTCTTGTCAGTGTCAGATGGTTGATGATCTCTGTTAAACCAGGGTGGCCACGAAGGGGTGTTCCATATTCTGTATGGGTATGTCTACACTAGCCCCCTAGTTCAAACTAGGGAGGCTGAGGGCAACCGAAGTTGCTAATGAAGCGCGGGATTTAAATATCCCGCGCTTGATTAGCATAATCCCGACCAGTCATCATTTTTGGAAACTGACTAGCCCGAAGTAACTGCCCGCATCTACACGCGGCAGAGAAGCGGGATTATGATATAAACCCCTTAGTTTGAATTAACTGTTAAACAACATTCCATGAGGAGTAACAGTTAATTCGAACTAAGGGGTTTATCTCGGAATCCCGCTTCTCTGCCACATGTAGACGCGGGCAGTTACTTCGGGCTAGTCAGTTTCCAAAATGGCGTCCGTCCGGGATTATGCTAATCAAGCACAGGATATTTAAATCCTGCGCTTCATTAGCAACTTCAGTCACCCTCATTAGCCTCCCTAGTTTGAATTAGGGGGCTAGTTTAGACATTCCCTCAGGAAATAGGCTTATGAATATAGCTAACTGAAACATGCTTTGTGCGATATACTGTACTTCATTTGATATATCATGGAATGGTTATGAAATCATGAATATAATTATCCTATTTGTATGCATGGATCATTTCTAGATCTGAAGTCAGGAATAGTGACTAATCAAATCTACTGTATGTTCATGTTTGGAAAAGCTTAGTTAACCAAAATGCAGTATTTTATTGTTGGTCTAAGAATATAAGTATAATGATGGCAATAAGTCCTGTATAAGGATTAATTTTGTAAATTCTGTTTGCTTCTGTTTCATCCTGCCAGATAGGGGCTGTGTCCAGACTCAGGGGTTTTTTCGAAAAAAGTAGCCTTTTTTTCGAAAAAACTTCACCTGCGTCTAGACTGCAGCTGCGTTCTTTCGAAATTAAATCGAAAGAATGCGGCTTTTCTTTCGACGGTGGTAAACCTAATTCCACGAGGAAGAAGGCCTTCTTTCGAAAGTGCTCTTTCGAAAGAAGGCGTTCTTGAAAGCAAACAGGCTTTTTAGAAAGAGAGCATCCAGACTCACTGGGTGCTTTCTTTCGAAAAAGCGGCTTACTTTTTCGAAATTCCGTGTGCAGTCTAGACGCTCTCTTTTGAAAGAGGCTTGCAGTCTAGACATAGCCAGGGTGATTAGACGACGTTTACTATAAGATCTTGCTTCTTGTTATCATTACAAATTAAGTTGTGCCTCTATGATGCAATGCAGATTAAGTTGTATAAGATCTTTTAATTATTTTTTTTAGTAATTATATAATCCTTTCTAAAATTATTTAACAAGAAATTCCCTGTAAATTGTTTGGTCAGGATGCGAGCTTAGTTAAGGTTAATTGTGAAAGCCACCACAAATGCCCAGAAGAAGTGAGAACCTTGAAGACAACCAGGAAGAAGGCAGACATCCCCAAGAGTAAGACAACAATCTGATAACAATGGGAAGCCTAACAATAACCATCAATGGATAGCTGTGGAATACTCTGACTTGAGCCATGACAGACTGGTCACTATAAGATCATCCATAGCACCCATGTGTGTGTGATGCATTTAGTGCTTTTCATGTTGTATTTTCAATAAACACAGCGTATTACCTTTCCTCCTTTGTAAGCATGACATTTTGGGTGGAGACGTGAAAAAGGAACAGTATGCACTGTGGCTATTGGTAAAAGTTGCTAAAAGTGGTTGTGATAATATGTAACTATGTATAAATTAGTTGATTATGCAGGTATGCACACCCCCAGTTATAGAACTACCAGGAAAGAGAGAGAAGAATTAGGTTTCTTTGCTCCCACTTTGGTAGACATGGGTGGAAGGGTTGGGGGGGGGGGGGGGGGGGAGTACATTTGTCCAAGGTGTACACACTCTCGGTTGTAGCAGGACTGAGCAAGGGAGAAAGATTCAGCATCCCTCTCTCCAACCAGGCGGCTCGGGGAATGACGGTGAGGATACCTTTGGCCGTAGCAGGACCGCACTCAAAGGAGGAAGGGACTCGGCCCCTGTTAGAAGGATGTTGGGTTTGTGACGATTATTAGAATAACTTGTAGGGTGAGATATTACATGTAGTGTAGTAAGCCTAGTTCATGTGCTTTATTTTGCTTAGTACCCTACTTTGTTCTGTCTGCTGTATCTTACAATCCCTGAAATCCCCAACTTTTTATACTTAATAAAAATCACTGTTTTATGAATAATTCCAGTGTAAATAATTGATACCTGTGACCTTTTCTTTCCGAATCTGACAAGTCATCGTTCTCCGCTAGCAGGCCCATCAGGAGGTGCGCAGCAATGTGGAGTGTCTCCCGCACAGCTCACAACACGGGCCAGAAGGCTAGGATCCAGGTCTTCTTGCCACACATGCTCAAGTTGGCAAGAAAGTGAGCCAGGAGGCCAGGGCCATCTGGGAAGAAAGGGGGGACTAATGGGATGGTTTTCACGTTCACAACATGCCTAGGGCTACGTGGCACCTGTTCACAGGGCTCAGCAAGTGAAGGTGACACAAGGCACTGGGATGCATGCACAGGCTGTTGGTGAAGGTAGGGCTTAGGGAGGCAAACCCCCAGTCTCAGCCCTACCGCTTCTGCTGGTACCCTATGGGAGCCAAGACGCCCTGCTGCCCCCCACAATGGGGAGGTGGGGCAGCCCCCTAATGCCACAGGGAGAAACTGGGAGGCACACAGCCACACATCCCCAGCCTCCCTGGCCTGGAGCATGGGGAGGAGGGAGGACATGTGGCTCCAGCCTCCTCAGCCCCAGAGCATGGGAAGGGCAGAGGCCAGGTGGCTCCAGCGTAATGGGTCTGGAACACTGAGGAGGGAGGAGGGCAGGTGGCTCCAGCATCCCTGGCAGGTGCCAGGGCAGCAACACTCCACCCCAGAACTCCTGCAGTAAATGTAGCCTGAGCCTGACTTGTCTGTAGCGTTCACATCACCAGCCGGGGCACAAGACACATACGCTGAGAGGGGCTATCACATGACACGGTGGTGGCTTTGCTAGAGGGAATCAGGTGTGTTTTGTATAGATAGTTATCTGGGGTTTGCCATGTTGATGTAGGCGTTAGCCGGGAGAGCTTTCACGCTGTGGATACATGGCCACAGCACTTCTCTTGGAGACACCTTCCCGCGGGACAAGGCGCTTCTACCTGTGGGGCTTATTCCGCCCAACCTGCCCCCCATGTCCCAGAGAAACAAGCTGTCCTGGCAAAATGCTGCTCTGCCTCCATAGCTCCATCTGTCCTGGGGCTTTGCTCCTCAGAGCTCCCACCACCCCCTGACCCACAGAGCCGGGGCCACAGGAATCTCTGAGCTGGACTCACCTGTAGCATTCACATCACCAACCGGGACCCAAGAAAAACAGGCTGAGGGGCTCTAACTCCACATGGCTGGGGCTTTGCTGGGGAGAAATAGGTGTGGTCTTATGTGGAGATTTTCCAGTCTGGAAAGAAAGTCCCAGCCTGCAGCTTTCTGTTCAGGCCACTGGTCCTGGAGAGGCTGTGTCATGATCCTGTCCAGGCCACCCCCCACCTACGGTGATTCACAAGAGAAGTGCCCCTTACATCTGATGTGTCTGAGGCAAGGGGAGGTGGAGCTATGGTGGGGATATCCCACCACCCCTGACCCACAGAGCTGGGGCCACAGGAATCTCTGAGCCGGACTTGCCTGTAGCATTCACATCGCCAGCCGGGGCCCAAGAAAAACAGGCTGAGGGGCTCTTAACTCCACACGGCTGGGGCTTTGCTGGGGACAAGCAGCAGGTGTGTTTTTTTATGGAGACAATTACCTGGATTAAAAATCCTAATGAAGCCCAGGGCAGCACAAGCCGTGTTCCCCTCGGTGTGAGCCTGCAGGGCTAACGCTGTCTGCTGCCCGCTGCACTGCGGGTTTATTTTAATGATCTTTGCGTTTAAAAATTCAACCCGAGACCCGCCTCGCTGGGAAGTTCCTGTTGCATTTTTCACTTTCACTTTCAGTGGTGTCTGGCTGGGACGGTCAGAGCTGCTGTTCGTCTGGTGCTGGGCCGTGGGGCTTGGATTTGGACCCTGATCTGGACCAGAACTGTGGAATTGTGTCCTACTGGAGTGCCCAGGGGGCTCCCAGGAGAAGGGGGCGATGGATCCATGGGGCAGAGCCCGGAGGACAGGACAGTGGCATCGGGCTCACTACGTGCGGTAGTCAAGTATCAGAGGGGTAGCCGTGTTAGTCTGAATCTGCAAAAGCGACGAGGAGTCCTGTGGCACCTTATAGACTAACTGAAGTGTAGGAGCATAAGCTTTCGTGGGCAAAGACCCACTTCGTCAGATGCAGGAAGTGGAAATTTCCAGAGGCAGGTATAAATATGCAGGCCAGGATCAGGCTGGAGATGACCAGGTGGAGCCAATCAGGGAGGATGAGGCCCACTTCTAACACCTGATCTGGAGGTGTGAATTCCAAGAGAGCAGAAGCTGCTTTCGTAGTTAGCAAGCCATTCACAGTCTTTGTTTAATCCAGAGTTGATTGTGTCAAACTTAAAGATGAACTGTAGCTCAGCAGTTTCTCTTTGAAGTCTGGTCCTGAAGTTTTTTTGCTGCAGGATGGCTACTTTTAGATCTGCAATTGTGTGTCCAGGAAGATTGAAGTGTTCCCCTACAGGTTTTTGTATGTTGCCATTCCTAATATCAGATTTGTGTCCATTGATTCTTTTATGTGTGCTAGCTGGCAATGGTCGGGAGTCGGAGGCCTCGCTGAGCTGTAGAGGTTAGAGACTCCAAGCCCTGTGGGGCACAGAGGCAGACACACTCGGTCTGTTCCCAGGACCATGCTCTGGGTAAGTGGATCTCCAAAAGTCCGGAAATATTCCAGAGCCAACCAGCTTGGGCCTGGCCAGCGCACACAACAGAAATCCTGTGGGAGGTTTGGGGGTGCAAATGTGGGGGCAGGGGACGGTAAAGGGAGGGATTGTGGGAATCGACTGTGACCGATAATACGATCTCGGGAAGCTGAACCTTTTACATTTCTCCTTTTGACTGACTCGGACAAAACGCTTGTTGCCTGCCTGAGTCAGAGTTTGTTAGAGAAGTTCGACCTGCGTTTGGATAAGCCGTTTGGTTCCACCTGGTGGAGACAGCAAAGCCCAGCAAAAATGGATCTGGCAAATGTAACTTTTTGCCTTTAATTTAGTAGGAAAATACACGGTTGGGAGGTTTTGGTTTGTTCTCGTCTGCTGATCCTTAGCCTGCAGCTGGGTGGATCTAAGTGGAATGACCTTTGGTTATGTAGATTGTCCATTATGGCTTTTTAATGGACACTGATTTCAGAAAAACAAATCATCCTACCCCAAAAGTTGTTATTTGCATGGGGAAGTGTTTGAGGATTCTAACTGGACAGCACCTCGTTGTGGTGTGTTGCATTATATCTGTTGCTGCTATAGCCTTATATTTTGTTGGTTTGTATCTGCTGTTTCTGTCTATCGCTGAATCTATCTGGGAACAGGTCAATACAGGCCCGTATGGAAGCTGTGGTGTTATGGCTCACTTTGGAGGTTTCCAGGGCTCATGATCTTTCACTTCTTCCATTGTGGGGGTCACAGTATAAACTAAAACAGGTGCTAATTTCAACTGTATTGTAAGTACTGACCAAATTGTCCCATCCATGCAAGGGGAAGAGACCGTTCCTCTAGAAAATGGAATGTGGTTTCCAAGTGGCTCTCATGTTACCCCTCATACTGCAGGAGTTAGAAAATCCTAAGAGAAGGCGGCTTTAGCTGAAATGTGAAAGGCTACATCTGTGACTCCAGCCCATCACCGTGAGCCCTGTGATTAGACTCAAGCTGAACTGAGCACTCACATGACTCTGGGAAGGTGGATCATGTCCTAGGCTGTGCAGGTGGATTCTAGGCAGACGAGGGACAGGAGAGTTATTTAAGGTTTCAGTGAGAGCAAAGTTTGACCCACACTGTGGAGATTGGGAATGAGGAGACTGTGAGTAGCAGGCTGACAGGTGAGCAGCAAACACCTCCTATTTGGGCTTCTTCATGTGTCCTCTCCACACAAACACAAGCCATCCCTCCTCTGAATGCGTCCTATGGCTGGGAGGTAGGATGTGGAGCTAGCACGTGGTGCTGTTACTACAGAAATGGGGATAAGCAGTGACACCGGCCACATGTTAAAATGACCTCTTTGAAATGTGAACATAATACCAAAGAATGGACAGACTGCATCAGACTAACGGTCCAACTAGCCCAGTGTCCTGTCTGCCGACAGTGCCCAATGCCAGGTGCCCCAGAGGGGGGAACAGAACAGATAATCATCAAGTGATCCCTCCCCTCTCGCCCATTCCTAGCTTCTGGCAAACAGAGATGAGGGACACCATTCCTACCCATTTTGGTGGATAGGTTTTGATGGCGGTAACATCCATTAATTCATGCAGTTCTTTTTAAAATCCTGTTAAAGTCCTTATCTTCACAACATCCTCTGGCAAGGAGTTCCCCAGGCTGACTGTGCAGTGCGTGAAGACATTTTTCCTTTTGCTTGTTTTAAATCTGCTACCTATTAATTTTATTTAGTGACCCCATGTTCTTATGTTATGGAAACAAGTACATAAATTTTCTTTATTCACTTTCTTGGGGGACACCTCTAGTTACCTCTCTCCATTCTGAAAACTGACCATTTATATCTAACCTTTTTTTCCAGTTCTTTAATAGATCGTGAGTAAGGCCATCTGGCCACCCCACCCCATAAACACAGACAATGACCCCAGGCCCTGGTCTAGGCAGGGCAGCAAACAGTTCAGGGGCTCAGGCCGATGCTCAGGCCCAGGAAACAGTCAATATGCCCAGGCCCTTGTGCAGAGCAAGGCAACAAACTGTGAGGCTCTTGGCTTACCTTTTGCCTCCTAGCTCTGGTGGAGAGCTGATAAAAGTGCCTCCCCTGGCTTCACGTGGCTCCCAGAAGCGACATGTCCCTGCGGCCGTTAGGCCCAAGGTAGCTGGAGGCCAGCAGGGCTACAGGGCTGGTAGATGAAGACAGGGGCGGCACACAGAGCCCTCCTGGCTGCCTACTGCACGTTGGAGCTACAGGAACATCCCGCTTACGGAGGTAAATGCCACCAAGATTCTGCACCCTGCACCTCCTCCCACATGCTAGCCCTTTGGCCCAGGTCACAACACCCTTTGCACTCCAGCCCTGAGCTCCCTTGTGCCACCCCACAACTCCTGCCACAGCCTCATGAAAATGAGCAGATGAATCCAGAGGGAGCAAGCATTGGAGGGGGGAGGTTGGAGTGCATGGGGGTGGGATCTTGGGGAAGGGACGGTGCAGGGGGCAGAGCCGTGGCGCAGTGGCAGAGCAAGGGTGTTCAGTCTTCTGCAATCACAAAATTAACAATCCAGTTCCAGGTTAGTCTCCTTTCAGTCAGACTTTTAGCAGGGGCCGGGAAATTCAGTTTAATTAGTTAACCTGTTAAATTTTAAGTTTAACCGGTTAACTGATTTAACAGGGACAGGCGGGGGCTATTCCATCCCAGCTACTCCGAGCTGGTAGCCCCATGTGGGTTGGGGACAGAAGTGGCAGTAAGGAGGGTGGGGGCGGACAGGCTGCTGGCTCCCAGCGGCGCAGGCTCGGGGCCTGGTGTCTGCAGGCTCACACTGGGTGGAAGCGGCAGGGCAGGGAGGGCTCCTGTGAAGGGTGATGCTTACTGGGCAACCAGTTAACTGGTTACCAGTTCACAGCCTTACATCTAAGCTGCTGTCCCCTCGCACAGACAGGCTGCCATGGCGGTTGGAGTCCCACCTCCAGTTGCACCCTTAGTTCAGTCACTTGTGGTCTGCTACACAGAGCGGGGAGACGGCGCAGGGTCTGTTTAAAGGAGTAGCAGGGGAAACAGGAAGGAGATGGGCGGGGGAGGCTCTAGCTGGCTGCAGGGATGGTGTTTTCCTTGTTGGAATAGCTCCTAGTTCAGTGTCAGGGGAGAGCAGCATGTCACATGACCACGGGCCCTTTTATTGCAGTAACAGGCAGCATGTGAACGCTGCTTCTTATGGCAAAGGAACCTCGCCCTGTCTGCTCGGGAGCCTGCGCAAAGCCGCTCAGACCCTCTTTCTTCTCTTCCTCCCTTAAGGTGTTTGGCATTCTCTGGATAACACAGTTGGCTCATTCGGAAGTGCCACTGTGCCACCCCCATGAATACGAGGTACCCGTTGACTGCTGTTCCAAGTGCTTTGGAGGTACGTAATGTGACTGGGTCTTTCCAAAGATTGACTCTGTCACTTAAGGACACACCCTCTGCTACTGGGAATGTAACTCGGGGTGGGCAATAATTTTTGATGGGAGGGGTCACTCCAAGAATTTGGACGTTGGGCGAGGGCCGCACTCTTCCATGATACTAATGGAGGAGGTGCGGGGTCTGGGATGGAGGTTGGTGCAGAAGGGAGGTTGGGGTAAGCAAGGGTGTTTGGGTGAATGAGTCAGTTGTAACCTGGGGCACTGGACTAGGGTTGCAGGGGGTTGGATAGTGACCTGGTGCAGGAGGAGGTCCAGGGGTTTAGGTTGTGAGCTAGGGCAGGAGGGGACTGATCTCGGACGGGGATTAGGGTGCTAGATCTGGGAGGGGGTATGGGTGCAGAAGTGGGGCAGAGGATGTGGGTATGTGGAGTAGCGGGACAGAGGGTTGGGGAAGGGAGGGACTCGGGTGCCAGATGAAGGTTCTGACCAGGAGGATTACCAGCCAGCAGCCCCTTCCTGAATCAGCCTCGCTGCCTCCCCCATGCACCACCCTGAAGCCATGTGCTCTGTGAATAACTACGGGCCCCTTGTGCTTCTTGGCTGCCTGTTCTTGAAACCTAAACTAGCCAATGGGATTGTGCTGGGGACAGGAGCAGCATCTAAGTTTCCCCTCCTCTCCGGGCTCAGTTGTTAAAGTGAAACCACTGCACAGCCTCGTTTCTGAGCATGGGGCAAGGAAAATGGGGAGCCTTCCTGGGATTCCCTGCAGTATCCATGGATTGGATCTGGCCCACGGGCTGTATTTTTCCCAGGCCTGATGTAACTGGTGGTGAGGACACAGAGATCTGTCTCTGTTAGGGTTGCCCTGTGTCCACTATTGACACGGACAGTCTGGTATTTTCGCCTCCTGTCTGGTAAAAAAAAAATTTAGAAAATGTCCGGTATTTTCTGATTATTTTTCTCGACCAGGAGGCGAAAATACCGGGTGCTTACCGGGTTCCATAAAGGAGTACAGGATCTTTTTGAATGAGGAGTACAGGATCTTTTTGAATGAGGAGTACAGGATCTGTCGAAAATGCCCCGTCTAACCTGCCATTTTTTAAAAGACTCGTTTCGAAAAAAAGCAGCCATTATGCAAATGAAGTGTGGGATATTTAAATCCCGGCTTCATTTGCACTTTCAATACGTCTAATTTACATCCGTCTGCCAACAGAGGGGTATAGTTTTGATGTACCCATACAGAATTGGAAGTGACTGTCGAGGAAGGAGTACTGCTGAAAGAGATTTAGGGGTCATAGTGGACTCCAAGTTCAATATGAGTCAACAGTGTTGCAAAAAAAGCAAACATGATTCTGGGATACATTAACAGGTGTGTTGTGAGCAAGACACCTGAAGTCATTCTTCCGCTCTACTCTGCGCTGATTAGGCCTCAGTTGGAGTATTGTGTCCAGTTCTGGGCACCACATTTAAAGAAAGATGTGGAGAAACTGGAGAAGGTGCAGAGAAGAGCAACAAAAACAATTAAAAGTCTAGAAGAAATGGATTTATGAGGGAAGGCTGAAAGAATTGGGTTTCTTTAGTGTGGAAAAGAGAAGCCCAAGAGGGGACATGGTCCATTTTCAAGTGTCTAAAAGGGTGTCACAAGGAGGAGGGAGCAAAATTGTTTTCCTTGGCTCCGAGGATAGGACAGGAAGCAATGGGCTTAAACTCCAGCTAGGGAGGTTGAGGTTGGACATTGGAAAAACTTCCTGTCAGGATGGTGAAACACTGGAATAAGTTGCCTGGGGGGTTGTGGAATCTCCAGCACTGGAGATATTTAAGAGCAGTTCAAGGGTTGCCACCACAGCGGTTCTTCTGACTGCAATAAACTTGGCTGGATGTTTTAGAGTGTGGTCTCAGAAGGTTGGTTAATGTCAGTGAATGAGGGGGGATATATCTACACTACATGCTTCTTGTGCAAGAAACATTTTGCGCAAGAATTTATGTGCAAAAATTTCTTTTGCAAGAGCACATCCACATTTCAAAGTGCATCGCAAAAGCCATGTGCTTTTGAGCAAGAGAGCGTCCACACTGCATGGATGCTTTTGCGTAAGAAAGCTCTGATGGCCACTTACAGAATGGCCATCCGAGCACCTGTGCTTTTTCCTCAAAGGGGTTTCTTGCACAAGAAACCCCCCTGGAGCGTCCACACTTGCCTTCTTGCGCAATAGCTGAAGTGCAAAAGGGAGGTATGCCTCACAGAAGATGGTTTACCCACATCGGCAAACGCCCTCTGTTCTGCCGTATTACTACCGATGTACTTGTGCAAAAGCGCATTTGAGATGCGGACACTCCGCAGGCTTTTGCACAAAAATGGCTGTTTTGGGGCAAAAACCTTGCAGTGCAGACTAGCCTCAGTGAAAGAAAGGAGCGAAGTATCGCTGCTAGTCACTACCCTTCTGAGCAGCAATTTGTCCCTAGTGAGATCCACCCAGGGAGCAATATGCCTGTGGCTCTGAGGTCACTTGGTGCTGGAAGCCAGGGAGCAAGGCTTGCAGGAAGGAATTTCCTGAGCTTTATCTGCTGTCTTCCCCCATCATGGGCACAGTTGGGTGAAACTTCCACCCAAGCCCCAGTGGTCTGCAGGGCAAGCGCCCAGAACCAAGCTCAGGATTGCACCCCCCTAGCGTGGGGCTCTTTCTATATTCCAGGCACTGCCCAGACCCCTTCGTGCAACCCTGCAGCGCCTTTGCCCTGCCCCAGACTGGTTCCCTCTCTTGCCCCCCAGCCTTCCACGCAGCCACTTTGCAACACTCCCCTTAGCACGTGCGCCCCGAATTCAGTCCCACGCGGCTTTTGCAAGGCGCGTTACACAACATTGACCACACCCCGATTTCCTTTCCCCAGGGGGGCTGCTCACAACAGGCCACGCGCCTCCCATGGGGCACGGCCCAGATCAGCCTCTGTGCCCCCAGATCCTCCCTCCGCCCCTTAGTCCACCCCCAACGCGTTACACAACCCGGGCGCCTTTCCCTGCGCCAAGCTCCCTGCGCTACTAACCTTTGCTCCGGGCCCCCCGCCCCTCTCCTGGGCTCCGCCTGTGTCTAGCCCGGCTCGTACCGCCCCCTGGCGGGGCCGCGCCCGACCGCAGGCGCTGATTGGTCGGCAGCTCCTGCATACAGATGAGAAGGGCGTGCCCCCGGCCGGCGGGGTCACATGTGGAGCCGGCCCAGCTGATCGCTCCGGGGCGCTGCGAGCCATGGCCGCTGTGGATCTCGCCCGGGTGGGGGCCAACCCGCTGAAGCATGCCGTGAGCGGGCAGGTGAGAGGGGCGGGGTGTCGGCCCCCTGCCCCCTCCATGGGCGGCCCCGAGTCAGAGCAGGGCGCACGAGCCTCGCCCTGCAGCAGCCCCGGGTTTGCCCCGAGCTGGCAGCCGGGGCCAGCCCCCTGCCCCCGGGAGAGGCCGCTCCGCAGCTAGCACGGGCCAAATCCCCTGGGGAAGAGCCAGACCCGGGCCAAGGGAACCCGGTTCCGAATGACCCCTGGAGATGTTGCGGGCTCCTGGTCACGCTATGAACCTCTGGTGCTCCCCGCGTTGGGTGTCTGGCTGGGCCAGGCCTCTGCAGCTCTCAGCCAGCTGTCTGCCTTAGGCGCCTGAAAACTAGCCCCCGAGCGGCCCAGGCAGCAAGGAGTAATCCCGCTCTGGCCGGGTGATGATGTGTCCCTAATACCTGCAGCAGGTCGTCTTCGGTGCCCTGTGTGATGTAAGGGCAGAGGTGAAAGGAAGCGGGTGTGTCCTGCTGCCCAGTTCGATCTGGCAAAAGCCAGCCCCAAGCTATTTCCCTAGGAGGGCTGGGAAGCACTGGAATGGGTCACCTAGGGAGATGGTGGAATCTCCATCCCTGGTGGTTTTTAAGTCTCGGCTTGACAAAGCCCTGGCTGGGTTGATTTAGTTGGGATTGGTCCTGCCTTGGGCAGGGGGCAGGACTTGATGACCTCCTGAACTCTCTTCCAGCTCTATGACAGGGCCCTGGGTTGCAACAGGACAAGTACCTTTAAGAAATTTTAAGTTACTTTCACCGCTGTGTGGGTTCCTGCCTTTGTTTTTGACTTGCCAGAATAATAATGATTGGCTCCGTCTGCCCCCTGTGGCAGGGACAAGCTGGGGTAATAAGAACCCGTCTTGTTTTTTTATACTTGCCTGTCCTCCTAGGCAAGTAGCGCATCCCCCCCAGACTCTGTCTTCTGTCCTTCAGAGAGAAACCTTCTCAGTTCATCTTCTGTTGGCCTGTTTTCCAAGAGAGCTCAGTTCTCAGACAGGCCCTGTTGTTGGCTGCACCCAGCTCCCACGGAGAACTCTCCCTGCTAAATTGTCCCTGAGGGTGGATGCTGAGTGTGCTTGATCATTAGGCCTCTTCTGTATCCACCTTGTCATGGCTTTCTGCGCGTCGCTTCTGCCATGTGTCTCTGCTCCACTAAAATCAGACGACGCAGCTATAACCCACCAGGTGGCGCAGGGCTCTTAGTCCCTCTGTTGCTGTACCTGGGAACTCCTCTGAACTCCTGAAACAAACCGTCAGCCAATGGACAGTGGCCCCGGAATTGGAGGTTGCTATAAACTAAGTTCTGCTGTGAGGGTGAAAAAGCTTTCCCAGGGCTGGGCCTGTGGCTACCGGTCCTACCTCTCTGCAGGTGGTGGAGCTGCAGGCGCTGTGGCGGGACCAGCCCTGCGTGGTCTTCTTCCTGCGGAGGTTTGGCTGCCAGGTTTGCCGCTGGATTGCCAAGGAGACCAGCAAACTGAAAGAGCTGCTGGACGGTCACAATGTCCGCCTGGTCGGCGTCGGGCCGGAAAGCGTAGGCCTGCAGGAGTTTATCGATGGGAACTACTTCAAAGGAGGTAGGACTAGGGAGGGTGCACGGGGGCAGCTTCTACCTCCAAGAGCTGCTACGCACTTTGTTAGCTCTGCTCTCACAGCTGGGGAAATGCTGCACCCAGTCCGTAATGCAAAGTACAGGAGCCTTTGTTCATATGAGAACGGCCACGCTGAGTCAGACCAAAGGACCATCTAGCCCAGTGTCCTGCCTTCCGACAGCGGCCAATGCCAGGTGCCCCAGAGGGAGGGAACAGAACAGGGAATCGAGTGATCCCTCCCCTGTCACCCGTTCTAAGCCTCTGACAAACCGAGGTTAGGGACACCCATTCCTGCCCATCCTTGCTAATAGCCATTGATGGACCTGTCCTCCATGAATGTATCGAGCTCTCTTTTGAACCCTGTTAAAGTCCTAGTCTTCACGGCTTCCTCTAGCAAGGAGTTCCATAGATTGACTGTGGGTTGTGTGAAGAAATAGACTTGGCGGGACTTAGGCTGGTTCTGAAATATGCAGCCCAGGTGCGGGACCGATTACATAGCTGCCACATGCATGTCCTCCGTGCCGGAGGCATTAACTAGGAGGGGCTGAGGTGTATCAATGCCTGAGGCTCCTGCAGTGGCAGGGAAGTAATTAAGTGAGAGATGCAGTGTTGGTGGAGCTGTACCTGACCAGGATGTTGGAGACAAGGGCGGGAGGTAATGTCTTTTATTCGACTGACTTCTGTTGAGGAGAGGGACAAGCTTTCGAGCTTCCTGGAGCCCTTGTTCAGCTCTAGGGAAGGTAGTTGGTGTTGCAGCGAAAGAGGAGATGGAACAGATAATTTACCTGCTAACAGTCCAGACAAGCTGGCAGGTAGCGCTCCTGTCTCCTGGGGCTGCCCTAGCTTGCGTGTGGCCCCTGTGACCCATGTCATCTGGGTAATAGCCACAGTGCCCCAGCATAGCCTTTCCCGGCCGGATGTGCTGCCCTCCTGATTCTGCGCTAGGTGGGGGCCTTGGGGACTTGCCCACACAATGGGGATAGGATAGAGGTCTATAAAATCATGACCGGTGTGGAGAAAGCGACTAAGGAAAAGTTATTTACTTATTCCCACATTTTAAGAACTAGGGGTCACCAAATGAAATGAATAGGCAGCAGGCTTAAAAGAAACAAAAGGAAGTTTTCTTCACTCAGCGCACAGTCAACCTGTGGAACTCCTTGCCAGAAGGTGTGGTGGAGGCTAGGACTTTAACAGGGTTCTAAAAAGAGCTAGATAGGTACATGGCGGGTAGGTCCATCAATGGCTATTGGCCAGGATGGGTAGGAATGGTGTCTCTAGCCTCTGTTTGTCTGGAAATGGATGGCAGGAAAGGGATCGTGTGAAGATTACCTGTTGTGATCCCTCCCTCTGGGGCATCTGGCATTGGCCACTATCCGCAAACAGGCTACCAGGCTGGATGGACCATTGGTCTGACCTGTATGGCTGTTCTTATGTACTTGCGGCTGCAAGTCTGGCCCACTCTTGGCCTGACTTCCTCCTGGATCCCCACCACCCCTCTGATGGCAGCTCTTCTGTCAATACCCCCAAATGGACCTGGCTGCAATCCAAGCCAATGGTCCAGTCCCCTGGGGAACAGTCACACTGCACCCTCCAGTGGAAAACTGCGCCACGAATCCTCAGGCAGCTCCTACTGGGGAGTGCGCCTTGCAGCACGTGGTGCTGATGCGCCCGGGGTGCTCCTAGGGGAGCTGTCTCCGGTGGATTATAGGCTTGGGCCAAGGGGGCGGGGAGCAGCAGCAACTAGGTTAGAGGCAGTATCTGGCTCGGGCCTAGTGATGGGAGGGGTAAAGGGAGGCAGTTGCCCCAGGCCCTTCAAATCGCTGTGGGCACACTGCTCCGGGCGGCTCTGAGGGCTGCATAGCAGAGGGCCCAGCACTGCGGTGCTGAGCCCTTGGGTCGCCTCGCTTGGGGGGCCTGTGGAAGCTGTCGGTTCCCTGGTCTTGCCCGATAAAGGCATTTTGTGCGCTGTGCCTGGAGACTAGGCGTGTGGTTGCCACTAGCTGCTTGTCCCGGAGCTCTCCGAGCATGATGCAAATACTGCGGAGACCCCGGCTGGGTTGTTAACCTCCCTGTTCCTCCCCCCAGAGCTCTACCTGGACGAGTCCAAGAAGTGCTACAATGACCTGGGTTTCAAAAGGTGGGTGGCTCCTACTGTTCTCTTGTCCCTGGCCTGCGGTGACCTCAGCCCTGCCTCCGAGCCACGTGAAGGAGGCTAAGGAGGGTGGGGCCCGGTGTAGCAGGACACAGCACCCCCCTGCTCTGGGGCAGAGCTGAATTCAGGGTAGGTCTGGGAAAGGGCTGCCCTGTGGTAAACCTCAAGGCTCCCTCCACACAGACCCACCTGGGACGCCAGCTCCTGCCTATTGCTTTATTACTTTGATAATCGTTAATGTGTGAACAGGGCACCCAGGGCAGCCCCGCCCTGCCCCCCCCCAAGGCCTTGCCCCCACCATACCCCTTCCCACCTCTGCTCTGCCTCCTTCCCCATGTGACTGGGGGATTTCTGGTGGCCAGGCACAGGGCAGCACCCCACACGCTGACCACGGTGGCTGGAGCCAGGGCAGCCCGGCAGCCTGCTGTGCTCTGAGCTGGGAGGGAAGTGGGAAACCGAGCGCTGTGGGGCCAGAGCACCCTGCTTCCTGCTGTGGCGGAGATGCCACCGGCAGCAGGCCGGGAGCGGGCGGTGAGGCGGAGTGAACTGGGCTGCTCTGGTTCCTGCCCCTATGCTACAGGGAATGGTGGTGGGAGTGGCAATCTTAGGACAATTGAGGTGGCTGTCGTGGGGCTCCCCAGACTGCAGGGCCTGTGGCAGCTGCCCTGAACCAGCTCTGCGTGGCTTGAGCAAATGTACGGGGCTCAGAGGAAAACAGAACTCGGTGACTGGGCACGCCAGAGTGATCCCAGATCCAGTGGCTCTGGCTGGCCTTGTGCCAGGCTACTAGAACTCGCTCGTCCCATGGCTCAGTGGGGTGTTGTCACATCCAACTCTCTTCTCCCCTGGGGCACATGCTGCTGCTGGCCATGCAGCCTGCCCACCAGCTCCTCTGCCCCAAGGGAGGAAGAGGCTGGGTGCAAGGCCTGTGCCGATCCTGTGCAACCGGGGGCAGCATGACTCGGGCTAACGAGCACGTTCTCCCATCTGGTCGCTCGGCAGCTACTCTGGCTACAGCCCTGAGGTTCAGGGGCTCCCTTCCTTACTGATCCCTCACTACAACGTTCCCATGCAAAGCCAGTCGCCTGTCACACACTCAGCTGCGCTGGCTGGAGGAGGCGTGGAAAAGGTGATCCTGGGCAGTTGCATTTGTTGCTTAGCTTAATACCTGCCTCGGTCCTGACCTCTGAATTCTCAGAGCCTTGCGTCTAGCCCTAGCTCTGCCTGTCTCCCTGGTTATACCCCTACGTGCCAAGAGGACAGGCTTGTCCGTTACACCGCTTGCCCTGTGCGGGTGTAGAGAAATGGCCTACAGTTCTCCCAGCAGGCGGACCCTTTCCGGAGCCAGATTGTGTTGGCAGAGCGCTGCCACCATCCCATGGAGTCCGAATTAACTGATGCCCAAACAGTCGGTCCTCAAGGGCAGGATAGAGCGTGCACGTTGGGTCTTTGGGGGGTGTCTGTCTTCAGTGTTGGTCTGTGACAACATTCCATAGCCAGCGTCCTGTAACAAGCGAGTGGATCTCCCTGAGAGGGCTTGAGTCTTGACGCCAGCGGAGGATTTGCTCCCAACTCCATTGACTAATCTGAATTACCCGGCAGAGCTGTGTCTCCTCCCCCTGCACCAACTTTTCAGGTGGCCAGTGTGAACGTTCATTCTCCTCCCCAGGTACAATGTCTTGAGTATCGTTCCCGCTGCTCTGGGGAAACCTGTTCGAGAAGTCGTCACCAAGGTGAGAGACTAGCCTAGCTAGCCCAGGGGGGTTTCAACCTTTTTTTTTTTTCCTCCCCTCCTGACCTAAGTGATGAAAATTGTTGCTGCTGCAGCTCAAAATAGTTTGACTGGAGGGTGGGCTCCGGGGTGGGGCTGAGGGCGGGAGCTTTGGAGTGTAGAAGGGGGCTCCAGCTTGGGGGTCCAGGGCTGGGGCAGGAGGGGCTTCCCTTGAGTGGCTCCCAGTCAGCCGTGCAGCGGGGGTGCTAAAGGGACGTCCTGCCTCTCCTGGCACCGCAGACCAGGCTGCACCCGGAAGCAGCCGGCAGCAGGTTCCCAGCCAGTGTGAATGTGGGGCTAGTGGTGGGGAGCCCTGTGCGCTCTTCCCCCCTCCGCCTAGGAGCCGGGCCTGCTGCCAGCCGCTTCCAAGGCCAAGCGCAGCCTGTGGTGCCAGTACAGGCAGGGAGCTGCCTTAGCCCCCCCACTGCTCACCTGATCCCCTGCAGCAACGAGACCCAGGGCCTGGCATTCCCTCACCCGGTGCTGGGCTGCGACTCATCGTTTGGTAATCCCTGGGCTGGACCGGCGGCAAGGCACCCGCTGAAGGCCTGCCCACACCTGTGCGGAGCTCTTGCGGGACTTCTGTGGGTGCACGCGGGACCCTGGTGTCCCACAGGCTGGAGTGGCCTTGAGCAGCCTCAGGATGAGGCCTTTGTGTCACACTTGCACGGGACTCGGGCTTTATTTCCCCTCAGGCGAACGCAGACGGCATCCAGGGCAACTTCAGCGGCGACCTCTTGCAGAGTGGAGGGATGATCGTAGTCAGTCGAGGTGAGCAAAGGAGCGTCCCTCCGTCGAGACGACGGGGAACTGGCTAGGGATGCGAACGGGCCCTGCTCACCACGGGTGGACGGCTGCTCCAGCCCCACCGGGCCCCACTGCAGGGCTGCTGGCTCCCAGCCCCACTTCGTTGGTTAACTGCTTCAACGCTACATTGAACCGGTTAACCAAGTACCTGGGATTTGACATCCCTATAGCTGCTCGCGAAGGACACAAGTTTCTAGACAACCCACTCAGAGCAATTTGGCTGGTCAAAGAACCTCTGCCTAGAGAAATCAAGACCACTGGTTCGAGGGTGGGGAGGTTTCCCAGATAACTAGGAGGGGGCGGGTGGGGAAATACATTAGGCCCGTTATGTCTCTTTTATGGTTTTCTCAGACCCTGGAAAAAGCAGGGTCTCTACTGCCTACAAATTGAGATCTGCCCTCCAACAAGCCCTGCTTGGCAGGTCTGCATGGGGGTTCATGCATCTGGTTTCCACAGTCTTGAAACCATTCAGTTAGCAAGAGGCTGCATTCAAGGGTGGGGAACCTGTTATGGGTCGGGGGCCTCTGACCCCCAGAAAGATCAGTTGGGTGCGGGAAGGGGGCCACACAAAAGTGAGATGCCAAAACACCCCCACCCCTCCCTGACTGAGAAGCAGAAAGATACTCCCCACATTCCCCTTGCACCCCAGAGTCTGTGGGGGGGGGGAGGCTAGTAGACTTTGTGCCCCCACCCCCCCAGGCTCTGGGATGAGCCCAAAACTGAGGGGTTCAATATGTGGGAGGGATCTGCCGGGAAGCAGGAGTGTGGGGTCTGGATGGGAGGGAGGGTGCAGGAACAGGCTGGGGGTGGAGGCTCTGGGGGAGGGCTTTCCTGGCACAGCTCCCCAGGGACACACATGGCTCCATGTCACCTGTCACTCTTAGGCATCGCCCCTGCCCCCACCCGCCCTTCCCTGCCCCAGCATAACCTGTGGGTCAGATCCGGCCCTGGCTTGGCTGACTCCGACCCACAGTGCTGCAGTGTGGGCTGTGGGGCAGCCGCAGGGCTGGAGCACCAGCATGGACTCCCCAATCCTGGGGGTGGGGGAGAGCCCCAAGCCTCAGGGGCCAGCTCACACAAGCTAGGGGCTGAGTCTGGCCCCCTGGCCGTAGACTTCCCCACCCCTGGATGGTCTCGGAGGGAAATCTCTTCTGGCTGGAACTCAGACAGTGCAGCTAATGCTGACACATGGCTCATCTCGCAATGGGATTTGTCTGTAGCTCAGTGTCCTTCAGCCTATTTAAGATCCGGGCGTGCTGACGTCTACGCTGCCCCCACCTCTCGTAGCTTTCTCGGAACGCTGCGTTCCCGTTTTTTACAAGCCGGGCCCAGTTCTTACCACCAGGGGGCAGCATGGTAAAAAGCATCCAAACGCTTCCTTAAAACAAGGTCTTAACAAAGCCCCAAACGCTCCCTAGCTAAAATGCTGCCCCTTCTGTGGGACTAAAACCGTTGTTGCTAACATTTAGATGCTGGATTGTAAAGCAGCAGGCAATCCAGAGTGCACCTGTCCCACGTGGGTGTGTGGAACGGCTTACCTCCCGGTGCAGGGCGTGAGACCCAGGCTAACATCCGGGTTTGTAGAAGGCTTTTATTGTGAAGAGGAAGTTTCAAGTGACACTGCAGGTTAAACCTCCCTGGTCCTGACCCAGCAGGCCCTGCTTCCCCCTGCACTCCAGACTGGAAATGGTCCTGGCCCCATCCTGCCAGCTCATCCCCGTGAATACTCCCACGGGGCCACCCCAGTGATGGCGGACGAGGGGTGTTGCCGGACTAGGGAGTCCAGATTAGAATTTCAACCTGTCTGTCCGGGTGCCCTCCATTCTGCAGCAGAGCCGTCTTCCTGCCCTTTCAGCGGGGAGCTGGCAACCGCGTGGAGCTGAGCAATAAGGGGGGGCTGTTTGCCAAGCCAGTAGGGACATGCGGGCTTTGGAGTTGCAGGAAACCTCCTACAACCTGTAGCAGAGGGCGTCCAGCGTCTCCCCACTCCAGAGCGGCTGCAGCTGTCATTGACGTGAGCACGTGGGTCAGGCCAGTTTGCTGGGGGTTCCTGCACACTCGTGCTGCTTTGGTATCCTTGCTTCGGGTGTCCCCGGAGTGATCTACGCTTCCCCAGCCACCCTGCTAGTTGGTACAGTGTGCGCAGGGGGGGAGAGCGTCTCCCACGGATGTAGCCGCGGTGGCATCGTGACGTCAACAGGAGAACTCTTCCCCCGTCAGCCCAGCGTCTGCGCTAGCAGTACTACCGCTACCTTGGCAAGGCTGTGCCGCTGCAGCGATTCTAGTGTGGCCTGGGGCCGGCTGCCTGGGCTTGATTGGGGCACGGCAGACAGTCTGATCTGCCCCCCTAGGAGTGTGGTGCTGTCTGGTTCGCTCTCCTTGGCGTGCCCGGGAGCTAGGCATGTAAAATCCCATTTCATTGGTTAACCAGTTAAATGTGATCCTTAGCCGATGAAGAGGTGGTGGTGGTGGGGTGTTCGAGTTGGGGTAGCCCACTACAGCCGGGCTGGAGTGGACCCCCTCCCCAACACGGGAGGTGTTGCTCCGCGCAGGGGGAGCAGCTCCTGCCTGCCTTGTGCCTGAGTCCACCACAGATGGGGGCTGCTCTGGGCAGGCGGGGGGTTGCCCAGACCCCACTGGTTCATAGGAACCGGAAAGCCTCCCCCTGCTAAGCCTCTCCATTCCCAGTTAACTTTCCTGTCCCTAAGGTGAGCTGCCCTGCTTTGGAAGTGGGCGGGCCTGGCTGCCCGTCAGTGGCTCCTTGGCATGTGTCCACTCTCTGCCTGGCTGACGGCTGGCTGTCCCTCGTCGTGACCTTTCTGCCCTTCCTGTTCTTTCAGGCGGCGAGAAGCTGCTCCTGCACTTGGCGCAGGATTCCCCTGGTGACTATGTTCCCTTGGAAACCATCCTCAAAAGCCTCGGGATCTCGGCAAGCGTTAAAGAGGGCGCGAAACCTCAGGTAAGAGCTGCTGCTGCTTCCTCCGATGGGAACTGCGCTACCTCTTCAAACACGCAGGGATCCGTTGGCACCAGCTCACGCCGCACCTGGCCTAGCTCTAGCTCAGAGCCCTGTGCCAGCCCAGCCCGTCTCCAGGGGACAGGAACGTGTGCTCCACCATGTGTCCGCTGAAGTGCGCTAAGTGATCAGTGTTGCAGGGCCTGAGAGTCTGAGGGGGAACCGTGTTAGTCTGTAACGAGTGGTCCTGTGGCACCTCAGGGTATGTCTGGACAGCGGGGCTATTTCACGATACCGGAGGTATCCCACATCTTTGAAACACGCCTGTTATTTCGAAATAACTTTCAAATATTTCGGCCTCCTTGTAACCCTCGTTCCACGAGGGATGTGGCGAAGTAGCGCCAAATTTCAAAATAACGCATTGTGTAGATGCACCAAATTTTGCAATACAATAGAAATAATGTGCAATTTGCGTATCTTCTTTCGAGTTTCGGGTGCTGAGTAGACGCACCCTTGGAGAGTAACACAAATGGAGATGGTATCCTGCGCTTTCGCAGGCAAAACCCACTGCAGATGAACTTGAGTCTCAAACTCCTCTGAAGAAGCGGGTTTTGCCAATGAAGGCTCAGAGCCTAAGCGTGAGCTCCCGGCTGGGCGTTCTCGTGGTGCTGTTTCATACCACGCAAGTAGACGCTGCTACTGTTTGCCAAGAGATGAATTTGAACAGGACGTTAAAACGCACCAGGGGCCTCAGCGTGCTCTAGCAGGGTCGGCACACGCCTGTTAGTGCTCGCTCTCGAAGTCACGGGCTGTAGCGCACGCTGCTGCGTCACGTAGACCAGCTGAGCTCTCCGTTCGCTACCAGAAACAGGGCTGTCGCCGAGATCCGAGGGGCACAGTGTTGTAAGAACTGCAGTCAAGGGCCAGGCTGCAGGGAGTGGGGAACCGGACCAGTGGCCTAGCACATCCCCCTCACGCTAGTATTCAGATAAGCACTGAACAACTGGCATTTTCATTTTCAGAACTTGTGTGGGGAGAAAGCAGAGCACATCTTGCTGGCTGAAGGATGCTTCTCAGCATGGGGCTCCGGGAGCTGTTGATCCTGTCGGCCAGGGGGCTGGGGGAGATCAAGTGCCCTCGCCCTTCCCCCACATCCAGGTGCCGAATGGGAGAGGAGGCAGCAGCAGGGTGGGGGTCAGAGACCAGGACACCCTCTCCCAGATGCAGACTCCACAGAGCCCCTCACTCTCCCCCCCCCCCGTATTTCCCAGCTCCCTTCCTCAACATGGACCCAATGTCCTGCATCCCATAAGCTTTCCCCACTCCTCTTGCCCCCCTACAGCCCTGCCCCACAGCGAGTGCCCCTGGGAGGCAGCTCCTAGCCCCTCACCTGGGGATGTGTGACGGGGGAGGGGGGGAGGCATGGAGGTGCCGGCCTGAGCGATGCTCATCTTATAATTAACTGTAAGTTTAGGACATTCTGTGGTTAGTTACCCACATTCTGAGGTGATTTTGAGTAGGCCCCAGCCCCGTTTCCAGGGGCCCTCTTTCCATCTGGCTGATGGAGTTGACTCGTCCACTCCTTGTCTGAATTCAAGTCCCCCTCAGACTGCTTATATTTAACATTGTACAGCGTGTGTAAATACACCACTCCACTTGGAGTGACTGCTAGTGGGCCAGCATTATAACCTTTCCTCCGCTTACTGTTGGGGAGCGAAAATTGGTGAGTGTTCTCACCGCCGGCTGTGTGTGTGGGGAACCCTCTGGCCGAGGTGGGGCCAGGACAGCGAGATTCTGGTGGGCTTGCTGCCAAAGAGGATTAGCGAATCGCTGGGCGGCTCGTAAGGCTAATGCTCTTTGGGACCCGAGCACAGCGTAATGCAGTCTGCCTGCTCCTAAACTGCCCTCAGCTTTCCAGAACATTCACTCAAATAGCTGCCTGGCCGCGGAGATTTGTAGGTGCCACCAACTCTCTCCCCGCATCAGAGACTTCTTAGGAAAGCCTTGGTGCCTGACTGCCAAAGGCATCGGGCTCTCCCTCGGGTGGGTAGGAGAGGAAGGATCAGGCTGTGTTAGTGCCTCCCCCGGAGTATACGGCACTAACAGCTTAGCCTCCCACTGTCCTCCCACAGGTTCGTCGTGTCAGGGTCAACGATGGCCGCTCCGGTGAGGCCCACAGTGCCTCGGATTGCCAGAGGAAAGTGCTTTTAGACGGGCAGAGCAGCAATAGGCCTGAAAAGGGAGGTGGGGAGACTGCCTGGGCTTGAATGCTTGGCCCTGATTCAAACTCACAGATGCAAAGATTTCTCTGCCAGCAGGAGGCTTCCTTGATGCGTGTGAGAAATGCAGGAGTAACGTCCATCCGCCGGGGTGCCTTGGCACGCGCTCCTCCTTGGCGCGTGTGCGTTATCCCTTGTCACAAGGGTGCCAGGCTTGCGAATGGCACTTTTCTGCACAATCATTAAATTCTGAAGTAACTAAACTGTCAACCATCAAACTGCCCCCTGCCCAGTACAGCTGTCGAACGCTTCCCCTTCAGTGTCCGTGTCCCAAGAAAACAAGGCTCTTACTTGAGATGCCAGGCTGCTACCACGGGTCAATGAAGGGTATGATAGAGACAAATTCATGTCCAGACTCTTCCGAGCCTGTAAAATGGGGCTTTTTGACTTCCTTGGTCAAAACACAAATTTCCCTCCATCCCTGAGTTACTGTGAGCTTGTAGCACTCTGGGGTTTGCTTGCAAATGAGGGGAACGTGTGTAAACTACTTTGTGTTCTTGCAGAAACAGGCCGAGGCTGTTCACTCTGGGATCAGTCCTGTTGACTAGCATAACCAATTCTAGGCGGATAGTGTTGCTGTGGCTGTCAGACACCTGCCTCTTGCTCTGTTTGTGCAGCAGGCCAGAGGAGCTGGTCTTGGGAGACAGGGATTGGTCTGCCATGGTTTGCCCCCGTACACTCAGAATTCATGCAGGAAAGGGGCAATCCGAAAGTTGAGGGCAGCCATTGTTGCAGCATAAGGAAGCGCCCAACTTGAGGGTGTCTGTGCTTTCAGGGGAGGGAAAGCAACCTGACTCTGGGGACTAAACTAGCTGCTACCGCTTGAGAGAGATCTTGGAGTCACTGTGGATAGTTCTCTGAAAACAGCCACTCGATGGGCAGCGGCCATCAAAAAAGCAGACAATGATAGGAATTGTTTAAAAAGGGATAGCGACTAAGACAGAGAATAGCTTATTGCCTCTGTATAAATCCATGGGACGCCCACATCCTGAATACAGCGGACAGATGTGGCCGCCTCATCTCCAAAGATCTCTTAGCATTGGAAAAAAGTTTAGAAAGGGGCAACAAAAATGATGAGAGGTTTGGAGCAGCTGCCATATGAAGAGATTAAAAAGACTGGGAATTTTCAGCTTAGAAGAGAGGAGACTAAGGGGGGATAGGATAGAGGTCTGTAAAATCATGACAGGCCTGGAGAAAATGAATAAAGAAAAGTTATTTACTTGTTCCCATAACATAAGCACTACGGGGTCACCAAATGAAATGAATAGGCAGCAGGTTTAAAACAAACAAAGGGAAGTTTTTCTTCGCACAGTGAACAGTCAATCTGTGGGACTCCATGCCAGAGTTGAGCAGAGTTCAAAAAAGAACTAGATAAATTCATGGAGGATAGGTCCCTCAATGGCTCTTAGCCAGGATGGGTAGAAATGGTGCCTCTAACCCTCTGTCAGAAGCTGGGAATGGGCGACAGGGTGGGATCACTAGATGATTCCCTGTTCTGATCATTCCCTCTGGGGCACCTGGATTTGGCCAGTGTCAGAGGACAGGATACTGGGCTAGGTGAACCTCTGCTCTGACTCAGTATGGCCATTCTTACGCTCTTGAGAGAGCCCAGGAAGGCTGCTTAGGGTTTGCTTGAACTGGTGGGAATGGCTTTTGAGGCTTGAGGTTTGGCATGTTCCGAGTGGATTCCAGGCACAAGGGCCTCTAGGGAGGCCATGAGATGACGCAGAGGCCTAACCTGGTGATTTAGAGAAGCTAGGAGAAAAGGGGGACCAGGACAGAGAAATAAAAGTAGCAAAACAGTTGTGTGTGTAGGACTTCCTGGGTGGCTCCCCTGCCCACTTGGGCTTGAGGGAGCAAGTTGGCTAACGTGCTCTCTGTCTCTTTACAGTGCGACGAAGAGGCCTGTACCAGATGAAGCAGGAGACGAGCAGGACTTCTTTAAGAAGCTGGCGTGACGACCTTCCCAGTTCTACCACTCGGTAGCGGTTGAAACCTCACCCCTCTGTATCTAGCCGTACCTTTGTACAATAGCCAAAGCACTGACGTGTGAGTAAACGCCCTTCGGCAAACTGGTGTCAGACTGTCTTGGACCAGCACAACAAAGCTTTCTCCGTTGCGCCGTGCTGCAACCAATAGCAGCGAATAGGCTGGCTTTCCCATTGGATCATTTGTTCCTCTGCTGGTCATGTGATCTAAGCTTATGCGCTGAGGATTCTGGGAGGAGATCCCCTCTTACTCATGGCCACTGCGCATCGTAAACGTCCCCGTTAGCTTTCTTCCCGGGATAGAAGTCCTCTTTCTGCCCATGTTTCCCCTGCTCTGCGGGGACGCTTTAAGAGGTGGTGGCGATGTACCTTTCCCAGCTGTGTTAATGTCACGTTCTCTAAGGCCTGGCAGCAGAGCCTGGCCACTGACGCTGGGCATAGTGTCTGGACACCACCTTTCTGAAGTGGGGGGGCAGTGTCAGGATGGTCCGATGGCTGCTGGAGTCTATTCCTTAGCCAACCCCAGCTATGGGAACACCTCCTCGGGGGGTAAGGGCAGTGAGTGACCATGCTGATGCATCCACCCCAAACAGACTGCTTTTCCAGCTAATAAGAACCCCAGCCTGCCACTAGGAGGGAGGGCAGTTGTCCTGGGCCCCAGTGATTAAAAGGGATCCGGGGTTCCCAGCTGCTCCTGCAGCAGCACCCTGAGCCCTTTAAATTGCCACCAGAGCACTTGGGGCAGCTCTTGCGCTTCCTTGGGAAAGCGGGGGCACTGAGTGGCATGCTCCAGGCAGTGCTGGGGGTGGGTCTGGGTCATGCTGAAGGCCCGCTGCCGTCAGCCCCCCCCCCTCCTTGCCAGAAGCCCCACCCCTTTTGCCTGAGGCCCCACCTTTTCTGCCAGCACAGAGCTGCCCCTTCACCTTACCAAGGGGCTTAGCCTTAGCCTGGGGAGTCAACATCTACACCATATGCTCTTGTCCCCTGCCAGGCTGTGCGCACACAGATCTGCTCTGAATAGCGCAAATCCAATTGCTGCAGCTTCAAGAGGTTTTTTTCCCCCAATGATGCAGAGAAATAAACTGGTGGTAAATGATGTTTCACAGGCCCCCGTGTTGTTCAGAAGGCGCTGGGGAAAGCCTGCTTTATAGCCCTGCCTGACTTGCACAGAGCCGAGCGCTACCGTATCACCCGACCTGTCCTTCAAGCTCTTCCTCTGGAGGAAGCCCCAACGCTCGCCCTGAATCCTCTTGCGACCCAGGAAAGCTCAAGAACATGAGCTTTTAGGGTTACTGAATCCAAGCTCTGAGGAGCAAAGAATGACCAAACCCAGAGAAAACATTGCTCACGACCGCCGCCTCCTGAAGTCAGAGCGTGTTAACTGAGGGGCTTGGAGCAAAGGCAGCTTTTGGGGTCAGCAAGGGCCATTCAAAGAGCAACATTCTCTCTGGAGATGTACCCAAGAGCGTAGTTTTAGTGTGTGTGTGTGTGTGTGTTCTCTTCGTTATGTGACCTTATTGCATTAGGCTTCCTGGTCTGGAAAATGTAGGTGAAAATGGACAATTGTTGCTTTATTTTCATGTTTATTATTCTGCCTACTACCATACACAGCTGCTGATAAGCTGCTTTCTGAGAGTGCCTTACACTCCTCTTTAACTAGTCATTTAATTAAAAACTGCAGGAATAGGGAACAGTCGGAGAAATACCAGCTTGACTTATACACACTAATGATGCACTTAAATATGATGTAGATTAATTGCCTGGTATGTATGCAGCAAAACCTACAGCATTTTACCTGCCAAGAAGGGGGAGATGCTTTATTTCTACTATGCACTAGCAAGGCATAGCACTTTGCAAAGACAAGGGTGGTGCCCTGAAGAGGCTACAACATCAGAATTAGGAGCAATTGCCAAGCCTGCCTAGCTGTAGATTCCAAGAGACCAGTGTGATCATGGAATCTTGATCTCCTCTCTAACTAAAGACATGGGCTTCCCTCAAAATAATTTGCAGAGCAGATCTTTTTAGAAACATCCCTGCTTGTCAAGAGAGGACGATCTTGAGTCTTATACTGCATCATATCTGCATTTCAGGTTAATTTATCAGCTGAACAGGAAATCACCTCGCTGTGAAGGGAGTAGAAACCAGTCTTAAAGAAGCAGTCAAGTTGGTTTTTTTTGGTTTTTTTAAACTGAGAATTAAAATATTTTGCAAGCTGTCGTAGTGCAGAGCTGAGAAGACGTCTGGGTTCTGGTGGTATACCAGTGCCTTGATCCTGGTAGAGGTGTCAACATATGGCCTAGCACTTCATAAAATGGGAGAGTACGGGGTCTGGTTCACTTTTGAACGTTAGCTGCAGTAGCATGTTGGATGGTACCCATTGTCTATAGAGTCACAAAGTGCGGAGTGGAAACTAATGTCTTATGCACCAGGCATAAGAACTGTATGTTAACTGAGAGGTTAACAAACAATGCTATTGGGGCTTGGTGCTTAATTTTAACAAGGCAAGGGGCTATCCACCCCCATTTTCTTCAACTAAACCACCTTCCTGGTGGTTAGTCATCTGCCTTGCCTTAACTGAACATCTAACAGCCCAAGGATGAGATCCAGGTTCTTAACAGGAAGGCTAACTGAAAGTTGCCAAATAAACACAGAGATGCTTCACCACATGTAGTATATTATCCTCCAAGCTAAGCCCTTCCCCCCTGTAAAAATGACCAAGTGTCTTGGTGATAGGAAGATGTGCTGGGTGCCCCAAAATGCTTTGTCTCTGAAAACTACCCCAAAGAGGACTCTGCAGAGAGCGCCTGTCAGCCAGGGTGGGCACCTGCAGCTGTCATTTCAATAAGTAGACCCTTAGGCCATTGACTCAATGAAGGTTTTGTTTTCTGCATCTTACAGGAGGGCAGGAGAGACCCATTTTCTTTCAAAATAAAACTAGTGAAGCTCGTCAGTAGACTCAGCTGTCTGGCTCTGTGCCTCTAGACTCATGGGGCGAGGCTTTCAAAGGCCAGCTTCTCAAATATACTTGGGATCCTAACTCACATTGATTTTTTTCTCCCAGTGGGAGTTAGGCACTTATATGCCTTTAAAAATCTGGCTTGTATTCTACCAACCTCATTAGTGGCTTGAATCTAGTTGTGGACTTCTATTTATTTACAATCTGTTTTGATCTAAATACTCCAATGTGCATTGGACCACGTTGGGTCTTAAACCCCCCATTCTCTCTAGCGGCTGTGTATAAAGACCAAATCAGGAGCACTAGAAGTTGAGAGCATTCTTAGGTGTGCATTCACTACTTCTGCCTGTGCAAGCATCTCTAGTGCAGATGGCCACGTGTGTTTGAGGGCCAATAAGTAATACAGCTAAGTCTGAAAGTAGCGCATAGCCACATATTACAAAGAGCTTCACCCTCTCCTTGTTTAGATCTCCTGCAGTACCCATGGCTATGTCTACATTGCACAGTTATTTTGGAATAAGTTATTCTGGAATAGCTATTCTGAAATAGATTATTTCGAAACAGCATGTCTACATTGCAGGGAAGCCTCAAAATGAGTCCGAGGCAGGCTCCCCGAATGTAGAGGTGCTATCTCAATTTAGAACCCCAGGAGGAATAACTTAGAATAGCCCTGGTGAGGGGCTGTTTTGAAATAGCAGCAGTGGAGTGTCTACACTCGCCTTATTTCAGAATAGGCATTATTCATAGAATGAGGTTTACAAAAGATGGAATAAGCTGTCTGTTATTTTGAAATTATTTCAAAATAACAGAATTGCTGTGTAGACACTCAGTTATTTTGGAATAACGTCAATTATTGGAATAACCCCAAGGCTACGTCTACACTGGCGGGTTCTTGCGCAAGAATGGCCATTCTTCTGCAGAGCGCCCACACTGCCCGCCTGCTCTTGCACAAGAAGATTTACAGTAAAGCGTAGGAAGAGAAGGCTTCTTACGCAAGAGCTATGCTCTTTTCTATCAAGTGTAAGCCATCTTGTGCAAGAGCTCTTGCGCAAGGGGGCAGTGTGGACAGGCAGCAGGGGTTTCTTGTGCAAGAAAGCCCTATGGCTAAAATGGTCGTCAGAACTTCCTTGTGCAAAAGAGCGTCCACACTGCCATGGACACTCTTGTGCAAAAGCACATGGCAGTGTGGAGGTAATCTTGTGCAAGAGTTGTAGGACAAAAAGTCTTGCACAAGATGTTCTAGCAAGGCATAGCACTTTGCACAAGATGTTCTAGCAAGGCATAGCACTTTGCACAAGATGTTCTTGTGCAAGAAGCTGCCAGTGTAGACCTAGCCCAAGTGAATAGCCACCGTTTTGGTGCTGTATGGTGCTGAGCAGTTTCACTTTATCTGGGGGATCAGGCATTAATTAACGACCGAAGGAGCTCATGGACATAAGGGAAGGCAACTGCGCATGTTACTACAAAGAGTACACAATTCCCCTTGACTTTGTGGTACACAGGAGAGAGATTAGATCCTGATAATATAGGTTTTATAAATGGGCGTGTGTATAAGAAATCAAATGAACTCGTCTAATGTAGAAATTCAAGATAAATGAATTGCAGGCTCTCAGCTGTAACATGCTCTCATTAATTTACAGTTGAACTTCATTTGGCCAGGAAAAGGTAATGCCTTACATGAACATGTAAAGCGTGCCCATAATTAATTTGCTAAGACCATACTACTGCAAAATATCTCAGTGACAACTAGACACTTACCTTTCACTATATATATAAAGCTGTTACTGGCTTGGGACTTTAATTTCCTTCCATGCTATCACAGTATTCATAGTACCGATTTAATGAAGTACGACTTTAGTGAAGTCCGTCAGTTTCTTTTGTTTTTAATTCCATGACTTTACTTCTGAAGATTCTTCTAAGATCATATTTTTAAAGAGTTGATGGAATTAAGTTTATTTTGTTAATGACACTTGCTTGTTAGATGGACACTAAAAAACAGAACTTCCAAAACAAGACTGACACTGGATGCAAGTCACAAACCATAAAAATAAAAGCTTTTCTTAATTATAAATTAAGTAGCTAGAAAGTAAATTAATAATTTGGTCTGAGGTGTGTGAAGACAAGCATTCCAAACGTTAGATTATGAAGAATTAAGGGAGTTATGCTTTCCAGTGGCACATACACCCAAAAATAAACATTTTCAGTGAAAATTGTTTAAGATTGTTTCTGGCAATGGATGACAGGAGAGGGATCACATGATGATTTCCTATTGTGTTCCCTCCCTCTTGGGCACCTGGTAGTGGCCACTGTCGGCAGACAGGATACTGGGCTAGATGGGCCTTGGGTCTGATCCAAGATGGCCGTTCTTAAGTCCGAGGTAAAGGGCTGCCCATTTCAGGTTGTGGTTACTCTGACATTTTCACATTCATCAGAGAAAGCAACTCAGACCTGTTTCTACAGATCAATGCCTGAGCCGTTTGCTGCAATACAACTTTTATTTATATAAAAATGAACAAGACTTGTGCATTTTTAAAAGTGTAATAACATCCAATCTTTAAAAGCAGACTAGAGCAAAATAAAGAGGCCCAGGATTAAAAATAGTAGTGTCCCTGTGTAACTGTTTTGCTGTTTACAGCAAGCGACAAGCTTTTGCCACTAAAAATATTCTAAAGATTTACTCTTACTGGAAGAGTGCGCGTCCTCTCAAATATACTTCTGAAGGGAAGAGAATTGTGAACCTGGCGATGCTAACGCATCTCCTCTTTTAAAAGTCCCTCTAGATCTCATTGTGTTGAGATCAGCTCAGACGTGCCCAGGCGAGCAAAACAAGTGCAGAAACGTGGCTCAGCTTTGCTTTTAAGTCAGCAGCCAGCAAGTATTTTAACATACAGCTCACCCTGCAAAATATCAAGACAAATTACGATCTCTTACAATAAAGCAGGCATTGAAGTGCAAGCAGACAGTGGCACATGGACAGCACACATATTGAACTAGCTCTCCCCTGGATCTGGGGGGACGTGCACTAGAAGCAGAATTAGAATACTGGAAAATAATTAATGTGGTGAAAAGTCAAGACAGATTTACTGACTCGCGCAGGGATGAGCGTGTGGTAAGACATATTAAAATTAATATTCCTTGCTGAAAAATAGATCTGCTTTTTCTTTTTAAATTGCTAGTCTTTGTAACCCTGATGCGATCTCTTAATAACAGTCAGGATGTCAGTGGAAACAGTCATTTTCTTGTGAAGTGTGCTGTCACGTTCAACACAGCCCTGTCAGACAACATTGCGAGGTGCCTGCGTACATTCCAGCCGAACCACAAAAGCCTGACAGCTGTAGCATCTTTAATTTCTAACTACAGTAGCTGCACCATTCACCGTGGCTGGCACTGAACAGGAAAACATCAGGCACATCATTGGCTAGAACTGTTCAGCAAGTAGCCACACGAGTTCAGTTTGTAGACGGTGCCGTCTAAGTAATATCTTCAGCATCGTTGTTCGCTTTGGCTACCACACTCTGCACTTCTCTGCAGGGTGCATGGATGTGCCCTTCTTACAGTGGAATGCCTCTGAGAAGGCTTCAAAGTTTTGCAAAGATCCCATCACCCTAGACACAACCCAAGGGAGAAAAAGAAAGGGGTTTATTTTAGCCCTGGTGGAATCCGGCAATTGTTGCATTTGGGGAACCAGAGTAACATTGCAGAATTCCCCCAGGACTGTCTGCATTTTGGTAGCATGCAGAGGACACAAGTGAAGCAAGTAAGCATGCCCTTAAGAGAAACAGGGCTCCAGGCCTCACTCATGTCCTTATTGGGCAGGGCACGGTCTGTGACCCAGAGGGCTTATACAGTCTAGGCCTTGTCTATACTTACCCAGAGTTCAGTGCTCTGGAGATTGATCTCCCAGGGTTTAATTTAACAGGTCTAATAAGGACCTGCTAAATTGACCACTGATGGTGCCTCCATCAACCCCAATACTTTGTGGGGTTGTGAGAAGTAAGAGAAGTTGACAGGAGAGTTTCTCCCGTCTGCCTCTTGCAGTGGGGATGCCAAAGAAATTTGGCTTAAGGTACGTCGGGTATTCTCGTAGCTGGAGTCGATCTTATAGTCGACTTTCTCCCCCCCTCCCCCGTGTCTCCCTCAGGCTATGATTCTACAGTCTGCGTCCTGCTGGCAGGCTTTTGACCCTGCATGGAGCCTGTCGGTCTATATGCGGGTAGACTGGTGCAGGATCTAGGTGTAAGACTTGATGCCATATCCGTAGTGGCACAGTTAGTGGTGGGGCCAAAGGGAGGCCAGCAACCAAAAAACTCCATGAAGTGGAAGTCCCGCCCTCAGCTTGAAACAGCAGCCAGCCAAAGTCAAGCACCCACACGGGGTACAGTCTAGACCAGGGATAGGCAATTTTCATAGGGGGGCCACTTAATGAATTCTGGTACATGGGCACAGGCTGGCTCCACCTCCCTCCCCCAACGTGGTGGAGTCTGGAGTGGAAGGGGCGGAGCCTGGGGTGAACGGGGCGGGGCTGGGACTGGCATCACCCCCAGAGTTGTCTGGGGCCAGAAGCTTTGAAGTAAATACACAGCAAAGGGCTTCGGGCTCCCAGCCCTGCTGCTACCATGTTGCCTGGCAGCCGCCTGGGGTTGCTGCAGCTATTTAAAAGGCCCATACCGTGATCAGGAGCTGGGAGCCATTTAAATAGGATCCTGCTGCCTGAGCCACCGCCTGGAAATTCAGAGGCACAGACAGCAGGATATAAATAGAAAGTGGCCAGATGCAGTCGGGGGCTGGATCAAAGTGTTAGGTGGGCCGGATCCGGTCCCCTGGGCCGCATCTTGCCCAGCCCTGGTTTAGTCACAGGCCCTGTTCCTGCAATGTGAACTCTTGTGTCTGCACGGACCCACAATGAAATCAAAGGGGCTCACTGCAGTTATTAGGACTCTACCTTTTAAAATACTCTTCCCTACCTCCTTTGCTTGCAGGATTCTTCCTCAAATACACAGATATGGCTGAGTCTAGACTGGCATGATTTTCCGTAAATGCTTTTAATGAAAAAGTTTTTCCGTTAAAAGCATTTGTGGAAAAGAGCGTCTAGATTGGCACGGACACTTTTCCGCAAAAGCACTTTTTGCAGAAAAGCGTCCGTGCCAATCTAGACGCGGTTTTGCGCAAGAAAGCCCCAATCGCCATTTTCACAATCAGGGCTTTTTTGCGCAAAACAATACCGCGTTGTCTACACTGGCCCTCTTGCGCAAAAGCATTTGTGCAAGAGGGCTTTTGCCCGAACGGGAGCAGCATAGTATTTGCGCAAGAACACTGACAATCTTACATGAGATTGTCAGTGTTCTTGCAGAAATTCAAGTGGCCAGTGTAGACAGCTGGCAAGTTTTTCCGCAAAAGCAGCTGCTTTAGCGGAAAAACTTGCCAGGCTAGACGCAGCCATATGTGTATACTCATGCATCACTCTCCTCTTCCCCTCCCCACCCCATTCCCTTGAGGGTCAGTTATACAGACAAGACTCCTAGGGAGTTTGTTTTCAAGCTGGGTTTCAAACCGTCAGGTGGAAGGATGCAATAGAATTACGTTTTCAGGTGAAGTGTCAGACTTTAAAGCCAATGTCTGGGTACTCATGGAAGAAGCTGCATTGCCTAATAATCTGTGTGCTTTATCCTGCTTTTCCATTGCAGGTTCTGGAGGGATGCAGATCTGCTTATCCGTGTGGCCAAATGCCCTGAGCTCAGCAAGGGAGTGCGTTTCTTTTCAGGTGTGTGTGGGGTGGTGGATTTCCAGCAGAAATTAGCACAGAGGGAGGTAAATCAAGCCGCCACTAGCTCCATAAACCAGCTTCAATATTCTCTCTCTGTGATGCATGTCCCTGATGGGCTGAAATGGGTTACGCGCTGTTAGTCTAAGTCCTTCCGACTCACCTGTATTTCAGAGGGCTGTGAACATCTGTCTTTATAGACTGACTGGCGTATTCAGGTCTGTAGGAACCGCACCACACCTAGACAAGAAGGAATATGGAAAACTCCTGGATCAAGCGGTGTGAGCGAGTGCTGCTCTATTGGGTTAGATGGAGGTGCAATGGCTGAAATCCTGCCCTCATTGAAACCAATGGGAGTTTTGTCACTGATTTCAATGACGCCAGAATTTCACTAAAGATGTCAAGCCCCAAGGGGTTAACACTATGAATCGCCTTCTTGAAGCTTCCTGTCATTGGGGAGTCACTTGTCCCAAACCCCCACGCTCCCCAGATGTCAGTCCTGCACGGTTTGCGAAGGTGTGGTAAAGACTTTGGCCCTGTCTATAGTAGTAGCTAAACCATCCCTGCATTGGGTCAGAGGGCTCTTTGCTGCCCAAAATGGTCTATCAGAGGGCGTTTCCTCGGGGCTGGCAAGGCTGAGGGGAGTTTTGACCCGTTCCTGGTCCCTACGCTTCCACGCATTACAATCCCGTTTATCTTTTCATGCAACTCTCAGCAAAGGCCGATGGGTTCCTACCTGGGCAAAGTTGAGAAAGAAAAGTTGCTTGTGAGTCAGGTCGAGTCCGGGTAACATTGGCTCCTTCCCGTCATGTTCCAGCCATTTTAAATAGGCCTACAAAGGATCACAAGTTCATTTAGCAAAAGGCCTTCGCATTCAGACATGACGGCTACTCTGAATGTCACTAGGCAGAGAGGGCAACTCCGGCCTGAAAACACATGGTCCCTGCTACCTTTTACCTTGCTGGCTTAAGTAATTGTTTCTATTAGGAAGCAGTGATTTGGAACTACTCTCATAACGAGCTTTCCATCCTCAAGGCCTTGGGAAACTTTAGATTTATATTTAACCATGTCAAGAGCACTTGGCACATCGGCAGCCGCTTCTGGGCTGGGCCAAAACGTGACCGTTCCCGTAGTGTTGTTGTGCGCTGTGTAGGAAACAGAAAAACACAACTCCGAAAGGAACTGCAGGGGCGATTTTAGATCAGCCGTAGGGAATAACTTACCTGTGAATTTGGCCAGCTGATGGGTTAACATATCTTCAGGTTAGATAAACAGCTGTTAGGAATGATCTAGTTCACAGGCAGGGTGGTGGTAATAATTTTCACAGGGGGGCCACTTACTGAATTTTGGTATGTGATCATGGGCCAGCTCTGTCCCCAGAAAGGGCGGGGCCTGCGGTGGAAGGGGCGGGGCTGGGGACCAGCCTCCCCTCCCCAGAGTTGTCTGGGGCCAGAGGCTTTGAATTAAAAACATAGTAAAGGGCTCGTGGTTCCTGGCCCTGCTGCTGCTGCTGCTGCTACTGCATTGCCTGGCATCCGCCTGGGGTTGCAGTGGCTATTTAAAGGGTTTGCGTCTCTGGCCCCTGCTGGGGTAGCGCCTCAACCAGAAGCCGTTAAAATAGGATCCTGCTGCCTGAGCCACTGCCTGGAAATTTGGTGGCACCCGTAAGGGCAGGGGACTGGACTTGATGATCTCTCGAGGTTCCTTCCAGTTCTAGTGTTCTAGGATTCTATGACCTCTGACTTTAAACCAACTTATCTTTAATCCTCCTGATTTCTCTCTGAAGCGAATCTCCACTAAGGTAGCACAGTACCATGGTCCAATCTGCCGTACCAAAGGTTCAGTGCATGTACCACAGCAAACAGGAATGCCAAAGTGGGACAGATGCTACTGCTCTGAAAAGCCCTGACTAAAAGACACCTGAGAAGGTAGCTGTAGATCAAAGCACTCAACTTAGCCTGCTTGCACTTGATTGTGGTTTCAAATACCAGCATAGCGGCCGATTGCTCATGGCTTTTCCATATGACCATGGAATGCGAAGGAATGCAGGTAGTTAAATTTCTGCCTCACATTTGTGAGGATGGTGTCTCTCTCCTCAGGTAACTGCTCATAAAATAGCAGATAATAACCCTGAACAAAGTTAAATCCATTACCTTTTACCGTTGCATGCTAATTGGCCAATTTTCTTTTTTTAGGTCCATAATGAAGACAATTTAATGTGTCTCATGCCAGTTAAATCTGAACATTTTATTATCATATCCTCTCACTCACTGAGCTATTCCCCAACAAAAGGCTTTACAGGTAGTGTGAAGGGGGGAAATACAAGCATTCCATGCCGAAAGAAAAATTAACTGTAGGGGGGCATTAACTACCAGTATGCCATTCTGTTTCCTGTATTTCCAATGTGTTCTACAGCAAAGTTACCATTTAATTTTAAAGGCTTCCCAGATATTCAGAATATTTCTCTTATTAGGGGAAAAAAAAAATCAAGGAATTCCGAGGCAAGGTTACACAAATACCCTTAACTCTGACCCCATGCTTCCACCTACCATCCCTTGAAAGTTACCATAACTTTAGAACTGTTTCACGTTCGTAACAGTGTTCCACAATCCCACAGTTTCTCCACATGGAAGGAGCATCCAGAGGGGTGAATACAGTTCTCATATCTGCCGCCCTTGCATGTAGAAGCAGGAGGGGCACACGTACAGGGGTTGTCACTTTTGTCCGCAGTGGCACATCTCACAGCCGTTTGCAGGGCAGTGGGGGAGACGTACAGTGGGGTATCTAGTGTGTATAAAGAAGGCGGACAGGCCAGGCTGCATGGTCCCACTCATAGTGGGATGAGCGTCTCCTGGAATATAAATGGTCCTTTTGCTTAGTAAATAACTTACAGGATTCAACACTTTTATCCTGGGAAGGGGCAGGTGGTTGTTGACATATATTATGTACTGGGAGATTTATCCAGCATTGCTTGGGTCCTTAACTAAATTCATTTTATTTCCTCCCTTCCTCCCCCCAAAAAACCACTAAAAGGTCCAGGCTTCATTTGGATCATTGCTCTGGGGTGGGGCTGGGGAGGAGGGGTTCATATGCAGGCTGCCCTGGGCAGAGAGGAGCACCTCAGCCCTCTCTCACAGCATCAGTGTGGGGCCAGGGGAGAAGTGCACCTCCATGGCTGTAGCTCCAGTGGGCATAGCCAGGGGAGGGTGCATATCCCCCAGCTGGGGTAGGTCCAGGTTTTTCTTCCCCCCGCAGTCCCCAGCCAGAGTGAGGAATGCAGCAAACTGGGCACTTCCCCCTCATGTCTTGACAAAGGGGAGCAGCCAGCAATGTTCCCACGTGAATTTGGTGGGGGCGGGGGGTGTTTCAACCTCCCCCTGCAAAGAGTTTTCAGGGGGTGGGGGACTCAGGGATGGGGCAGTTACAGATGGGGTGGGGGGCGCTCCAGCCAGCCCCTTTCATCTCCCTGGTGATTCTCTTTTCTGTATGGTTTCCTGAGAAGCAATCGCATTCCAGGCACATCCCATGGTCCTGACACAACCAAACCCTTATGATCAGGGCTCGACAAACAATACAATCTACTCGCCCGTGGCGAGTAGATTTCAGCCGCGCACCCCGTTCATTCGCGGCGTGCGCATTGCGGCTCTTGCGCATGCGCGGTACGGGGCTGGCAAGGAGTTTTCGCTGCCATTCGTCAAGCCCTGCTTATGTTGCTTTAAGTTATAAGAGGAAGCTGCCTACCTACCAAATTTGGTGCTCCTGACTCTTACCATTGAGGAAGAATTCTTGAACAGACAAACTCTCTCAACTATATATCAATGTAGGGCCAGTTTGAGTCCGCTCCAGAGGAGCATGGGAAATAAAGAGCAAGAAGATGGAGGAAACTTCCATGCACCATTTTGTAAAAGATCATCCAACTCGCAAGGAACGTAAAAGAGACTGAGCAGTGCCCCGGGCTGGATTCTGAATCTGGGGGCAGTGATTGCTCTGAGAGGATTCTTCTTTCTCTGGGGAGCAATGCGATATCTCTGTCACTTCACTGACACCTGGCACGTTGCGCTAGCTTAAGGAGGAAATGTGCAAGAAAAGCAAACCGGGGAGGGAAGGGGAAGGGAGGAGGCTGCACTTTAAAACCATCCTCAAACCACGTTGCTGGGAAACTAACGCTCTGTTGCCAGATAATATTTGACAAGTTGATGGAAGTTGCAGCAAGAATCTCCGTGTGAGGGGCCCTGGCGAGAGGCGGGTTCTTTCCCCTTTTTTCGGCCTATTTATCACCACGTACATTGCTTGTTCTTCTGAGCCGTTTGCACAGCACATACCATAGCGGGGCCTTGGCCTGTGGGTTGGGTCTGGGCAGTACCGCAGTAGAACAATAATGATCCTTCTTGATCGTGTGACTGAATTCATGTGGGTGCTAGGGTGTGCTTGCAGGGATCCCAGTCAGAGCATTGGTGTGAGGCAACGGTATTCACCACATTCCATATGGAACCAAGAACATAGGAACGGCCACACTTGCATCTAGCCCAGCGGCCTGTCTTCCGACAGTGGCCAATGCCAGGTGCCCCAGAGTGAGTGAACAGAGTGATTCCTCCCCTGTCAACCAAGTGATTCCTCCCCTGTCACCCATATCCAGCCTCTGACAGAGATTAGCGACACTATTCCTACCCATGATGGCTAATAAGCATTGATGGACCTAATCTCCATGAATGTATCCAGTTCTTTTATGAACCCTGTTAAAGTGCTGGCCTTCACAACATCCTCTGGCAAGGAGTTCCACAGGTTGGCTGTGCACTGCATGAAGAAAAACTTCCTTTTGTTTGTTCTAAAAACCTGCTACCTATTAATTTCATTTGGTAACCCTAGGTAGGGCATTAATCTTTACCTCTCAGTCCCAGGTGAGATGCCTGTAACTCCCACCTTAGCCTAATGAAAATAAACACATCTGGGTCTTCAAAAATGTACTTGCAGTATTTTAAGGAGTTACCTTGTAAGCCTGTCGGACTCCTCCGTTGTCTGCAATATTCTCTCCCAGGGTGCTTATTCCGCTGACCTGTAACACAGCAGTTGTTGGCTTACCACACATAATGTCGGTCACTTCAGAAGCATTTTACAAATGGAAACCACTATGCTCTCCCCGCTGAAATGCAGCCACCTCTGGGGTGGAAGGTAGCAGCTACACTACTCCGATGATTGAGGAGACAGAGACAGGAAAGGGAAGAATACCTATCATCACTGAAGCAACAGAGCAGTGCGTACAGGGTCTACAGAATTGGACGGTGGCTGGGAAAATAACAGCCAATATGGGCCGGGGAAGGTGTGTGTGTGTGTGTGGGGGGGGGGGGGGGGGTATATTTTCAATCAGCTGTAGCTGTTCTTGGGACAAACCCTTTTGGGCATGATGGATGATAAGGAAAGTCAGTTTGTGTCTCCAAAGCTTCATGGGGTTTTGCCGCAGAAACAGTGATGAACTCAATTCATTAGGGTCCCATTGTATCCTTTCCATCTCATTCTGCTGCCCCACTGGCCTCATCCCCCAAATTAGGAAGCACCCTCTCTCTATAATATTTCCAGAGTACCCATCAGGATAGCATCTAGGTTCCTATGGCTCCAGCCCTGAGCCTTTTTTTCCCCCTTTGGAAATGGGGCTGAGCTAACTGCTTTTAAAGGCATGCACCTGTGGTGGGGTGTGGCAAGGTGGGGGTCTGGGGGAATGCCCTGATTCAGCAGAACTGCAGCTTTTTGTGGTTTGCTCTGGGTTGAGTTTGCTGCCTCTGCATGATTCGGGAGGGCTCCTGTGGGCCACATTTAGAGTGGAAAACCCCCTTTAAAAGCAAAGCTGCACTGGGCTTCTGTTGGTTTGCCTGCTCTGCAAAGCATTGTGGGAGAGGGAGGGTTATAAAAAGGTGAGCCCAAAGGCAGTAGAGGCAGTGTTAGCTGGGGGTGTGGTTAGGGAAGGGCTCTAGGATTTTGGCTTTGTGTTTGGAGGGGCCTGTATTTCCTATCTCTGTTCTGTTTATTCACTGTTTCTCGGTTCTAGCACCAAAGCTGCCTTTAGACCTGACTTTTTTAGAGAGGATTTCTGAACAGACTTTGGGAAGATGAGAGAAAAACATTTCTCCTATTCCCCTGTTCTACCACTCTCTTTAAACTCACCTGATCTTCCTTAAATCCCCTCTGATCAAACAAGAACCAAAGACAAGCCAAATGCACTCCTAACACTGGGGAAGGAGGAATCAAGCTTTTATTAGGGTCATCAAGCAGGAATTTGGGTTTTTTCTCTTTCCCTAATGCTCTTGGCTGGTTTAGATCTAGTAGCTTTAGAAGAAAATAAGAAGTAACGTTAAGACTGGGGCGGCTACTTTATGCATTAGAGTAGGGGCAGGGAACTGTTTTGGGGGGTTGAGGGCTGCTGACCCACAGGAAAATCAGTTGAGGGCCACATGCAAATGAGAAGCAAAACAACAACAACAAAACCCCTCTCCGATGTGGCCCCTGACTGAGAAGGAGAAAGGCATTCTCTCACACCAGAGTCTAGGGGGCCCACGCTAGTAGACACTGTGTGCTCCAGCCCTGTGGGGGGACAGCAGAAGGGGGGATTGGAGCACCAATACAGGCTCCCCAGTGCTGGAGGCAGGAGCCCCAAGCTTTGGAGGCTGGATCCAGGCAAGCTGGGGGCTGCACCTGGCCCCTGGACCTTAGGTTCCCCTGCCTACATTAGAGGCTTAGTGCACTAGGCTTAAACCTGGAGAGACTTTGATTCCAACTCTCCATAGCAGAGTTGACTTCCAGCGCTCAGACACTCTCGCTTTCAAACCAGCTGCACCTGTCCCACCTGCTCCATTAACTCTCACACGCCCCATCCTGCAGCATGTACTCACGTTCTGCCCTCCAGCCAGGTCCCAAGTGTAGTTTCCATACTGATACACCATGCAGCGGGACTGCTCTTTGAAATGCATGGCGGAGAAATTGCTCCACCAATCAAACATATTGCCGTCTTTGTCAAAATTTCTTCCTGGTTGGGAAACCAAAGAATGGAGGAGAAACTGTTTCAGGCAGGGGTGGTGGGGTAATTTTCATAGCTGGGATTCTGGGAACTATTGAAGTGTAATGGAAACAGTTCCAAGCAGGGGTGTGTGCTCCCACACCCCTAAATCCATCAGCTCTGGTTTCAGGATATACTGGTCTGTGTCCTTAGAGACCCTGACGGATTACCAGCTTTAAATATTGGTGCACAGTTGCTACACTTTAGCAGTCTAACCCAAGCAACTTCTAGCCGTGTTTCACTATGACACTTGTCTTCCTACCTGCCTCTCTTCTGTGTGTTTGTTACACCCACTTTTATCTTGTTTGTTTTGAGTGTCACCTCGTTAGGGTAGACACTGTCCCCTGCTGTGAAAATGCAGCATCCCCTGCACAGTAGGGTCTTCATCCTGATTGCAGCCCTTATGTACGTCTGTGATACAATTAATAATATTCCTAATTAGCCCATAAATCTTCCAAACCCCCCTGCAAATACAGAAAGCACACGTGTCAATTGACAGGGGGAACCCAAGGGTTCAAGTGAGTTAGTGATTTTGCCAGAGCCATGGAAGGAGAAAACCAAGACAGAAGTTGCAAAACAGACTCTCCCTATGGCTTAGAACATGCCCTTTGCTCAACATGGACCAGCTACAGCATGGCTGTGTCTAGACTGGCAAGTTTTTCCGCAAAAGCAGCTGCTTTTGCGGAAAAACTTGCCAGCTGTTTACACTGGCCGCTTGAATTTTCGCAAAAGCACTGACTTCCTACTGTAAGAAATCGGTGCTTCTTGCGGAAATACTATGCTGCTCCCATTCGGGCAAAAGTCCCTTTTGCGCAAAACTTTTGCGCAAAAGGGCCAGTGTAGACAGCTGAGATTTGTTTTGCGCAAAAAAGCCCTGATGGCGAAAATGGCGATCGGGGCTTTTTTGTGCAAAAAGTGCTTTTGCGGAAAAGCATCCGTGCCAATCTAGACGTGCTTTTCCGCAAATGCTTTTAATGGAAAACTTTTCCGTTAAAAGCATTTGCGGAAAATCATGCCAGTCTAGACGTAGCCCATGTGTTTTAGGTTTACATTACATAGGGCCCATAGCATCAAAGACCACATTCAATAAGCCTATGTGCAAAGAATTGCTGATTTTTTTTTTTAAAGAAGCATCAGAACTGACTCTCAACGTGCACAAGCATTTTGGGCCCCTCTCAAAGATAATGACAAAATGAATTATTTTGTTTAACCAATGGGTGGGTTGGGACACTGTTCTGCCCCCACAATGTGCTTCTCAGAGTTCATTTTGTTTTAAAAGGCAGCACGCAGGTGAGCAGTGACAGTGGTTCTGATATCTTACTGCTATAGAAGTCATAGGCTATGCCTATACCGGCGGGTTCTTGTGCAAGAATGGCCGTTCTTGCACAAGAATCTGCAGATCGTTCACACTGCCCGCCGGCTCTTGTGCAAGAAGATTTACAGTACGGCTTGGTTAGAGGGGGCTTTCTTGTGCAAGAGCTATGCTCTTTTCTTATAAATGTAAGCTCTCTTGTGCAAGAAAGCCCTATAGCTAAAATGGCCATCAGAGCTTTCTTGCACAAGAGAGCGTCCATGCTGCCATGAGTGCTCTTGCGCAAAAGCACATCTTGCTCATGGCAGTGTGGACATGTTCTTGCGCAAGACTTGTTGCACAAGAACCCTTGTGCAAGATGTTCTTGTGCAAGAAGCTGCCAGTGTAGACATAGCCATAGGGTTTCTGGGGCATTGCCTTTCATTTCATCTGCTTCTTTAAACCCATTTGCCTCATTGTCCCCAGATAAGGTTCAAGGGTCATTCTCCCCAAATCACACATCTGGAGTATGCGATCACAGTCCGTGTATGTGTGTGAGGCAGAGAGAGCCAGAGCATGTGTGTTTTGCTCACAGCAATCACTGCTCATGCTCTGCTTTGGGCAGGGGGTTGGACTCAATGACCTCCCAAGATCCCTCCCCACCCTAGGATTCTATAACCGTTACCACCCACATCTAGTTCTCCTCAGCATGATCGATGCAATTACAAAAGGAATATTTTGCTTAGGGTTTCTTTTTAGCCTCTTCTCACCATTGTCATCAAAACCATGAGTAATTTCATGCCCAATTACCATCCCGATCCCGCCGAAGTTCAGTGCCTGTGGCTGGTGTTTGCTAAAGAAGGGAGGCTGTAGGATTCCAGCAGGAAACACTGCAAAGAGAGAGAGAGCGGTTCAGATAATTTCATCTGTGTGTGCCCTGAAAATGGGCCAGCCTTTGGCCGCAGAGGAAGCAGAAAACAATCCATGTTGAAAAGGGATGTTTCCTCTGTTTATGCACCTTATACCACAGTAATGACGCTCATGTGAATTGATCTTTGCCTACAGGGTGGAGTTCTTAAATGTAGGGAACCTGTAACCATAAAATCTCCTTAAAAAACCCTGAAAAAACGAATAGCCCTGCAGCACCTTAGAGACTAACAAAACATGTAGATGGGATCATGAGCTTTAGTGGGCACAGCCCACTTCTTCAGATGACCGGAGTTAAGGCATCCAGGACACAAATAAATAGCAGAGAAAGAGAGGGGGTGGGGAGGGAAAGAAAAGGGGGAAAATATTGTCAATGAGAGTGTCCATGCTAAATGAAGCTAATAGAGTGGGCTCTAAGTACTCGGTGCTTGGCTTTTTATGACGTTAGGGTATGGAACAGCAGCCCATCCAGTTCAGGTCTTTGCTCAGATCTGGATTCCAGGTATCACGCTTGCAAATGAAACCAAGTTCTGCAGCGTCTCTCTCCAGCTGGCTTTTGAAATTGCTTTGTAATAATATAGTCACTTTTAGATCCATTAGTGAGTGCCTGGGCTGGAGAACTCAGCCAAATTTCCTTTCCAGCACAGCTTGCTTAGTCGTATACAGCTTGTGCATTAAGGTGCAGTTATAATTAGAAAAGAGACTTAGAATCACACAGCAGAATCTCCCTATTAATTCCCTTGTAGGGAAGCAAGCAAAGAACTACTTAGGTGACACGTTGAAAGATGATTCCCCTCCCAAACTGACACACTTAGCCTGGGATCTGAAGAACCACCTGGCGTTGTCTGCTCCTAATATCATCAGGAGAGCGGCAACCGTCACAAGTAGAACTGGTTGCAAAATGAAGCCTATTGGCACCAAACTGCTTCAGAACTGATTTAAGTTTGAAACGTTTAAAATGGATCAACTGGCGGCGGCCATTGGTTTTGGCAGGTTGTTGTTTTGGAAAATTTAACCAAAGCAGACTTTGGGGTGAGGCAACAAAAAATGGCACTATCGATATTTAGAGAAAAGATTTAGAGAAAATATTGAAAAGAGATGATTTTTTAAAATTAAATACAAATAATTTCTATAATCCCGTCAACTGATTGCCAAGAAGAGAGTTATTTGAAAAAAGGCTATTTAATACAGATGAAAATACTTCATTTAAGAAAAAGGGAGTGCTTTTAATCAGAACAGCACTGAAAATCCTTTATAGGAGGCAAGAGGCAGAATGGACCCTCTCCTCCTTGTCTCCCTCGCTCCAGTTGTGTTAAATTTTACGGGACTGGCAGAGGAGCAGCTCAAATTTTGTATTTGCCGTTAAAGGCTACAGCTCTGATTGAAAGACACAACAGGCACTGTGTGTTACCATTGCATGTGAATGTTGGCTCACCTGCACATTTTTGTCCTCTCGCTGTCCGGATGAACTATGTTCGGTTTGTGGTGTAGAGACATTTTATGGGGGAGCTAATGGAGGTTTTATTGCTTTATTTTTGTGAACAGAAAGGTTAACAACCATTCTCAGCCTACAAATAACACTGAGGCTTAATGTTTAAAGCACACTCCATAGGCATTACTGCCGTCTCCCAAGTGTACTTTGGACAACCACCTTGGAAAAAATAGTTTTAGCAGCGTCCACACTACGGACCCAATTGGCAATGGGTTTATTTTTCCTTTCAAGCATTAAAGAAGCAACACATGTGCCCTTCACAAGGAAAGAACGCTGCAAATGGGTTATTCTGATAAGATGCCTCCTAATAAGTGAAAAATGGGAACCACATAGCAAAAACTGGTGTAGGGCGATGCAAAGCCCTTTGTAAAGAAGGATGGTTGCACAGTTCACAAGAAGAAAGGGAGACAGTTCCCCCTAAGACAGGAGCAGGAATTTCAACATTGGGTGAAAAAACAAACTAGAACTCAATGGGTACATTTGCTGAGGGCCCTAGATTCAATGAGACGTGGTTTTATTGGCCAAGCAGTTTGTGGAAGGAGGGAGGGGGAGGGAAGCAAGAGTGTTTATAGAAGGAGTTGGCACTTCATAGCATCCCATATGCGCCAAACCCAGTGAAGGATGTTTTAATGAAAGCTTTTACTACATTTTCATTTAATAGCTTCTTGGAGCATCGACAGAGGTCTGGATATGGAACCCTTTGGAGGCTGTCAGAGATAGTGAGCCAGGCACCAGGTTTTCAAGGCTCCTGGAGGGATGATAGACTCAGAGTATTTAATGATAATATTCAGTCTAAAGAGAAGACTTAGCAGCTATTTCTGGTTGGTGAATGATTTTGTTCCTGCGTGAAATTTCAAAAAGTGAAAAAAGATTCTGTTTGATGAAATTTGGGTGGGGCGGGGGAATTTTGGGGATTTCATTGAAAACCTGGGGGTATGTCTAGACTACATGGCTCCGTTGACGGAGCCATGTAAACTAGTTTACCCAACATAGTCAATGAAGTGGGGATTTAAATAATCCCCGCTTCATTAAAATAAAAATGGCCGCCATGCTGTGCTGACAATCAGCTGATCCGGCACAGCGCGGTAGTCTAGACATGAATCGGTTGACAAGGGAAGCCTTTGTCAACTGCTCCTGTAAACCTTGCGGTGGCCATTTTTATTCTAATGAAGCGAGTATTATTTAAATCCTTGCTTCATTGACTATGTCGGGTAGACTAGTTTACATGGCTCCGTTGATGGAGCCATGTAGTCTAGACATACCCTGAAACTGCACATTTATTTGCGTTTGGCAACAAAATCCCCAGAAGATGTTCACTATTTTAAGGGATTCCTAACAATGTCTTTGGTCCAAAATGCACATTTCTCTCTGAAGCTTCTGCCTCTTTAAAGACTTGTCTAAAATGCACCACACAAATCTGAGGAAGAGGTCGGGAATCCGTGCGCACAGGACCACAGAGCTGGCATCTTGGAAAAAACAGAAAAAAGGTTAAAAAACAAAGAAAGTCCTGGGGATCCCTGCCTCTTGATGGGCCACATCACAGCTCGGAAGGACATGCCTGAGTGACTGCTTGACATTTGGCTTCCCTGGCAAAAAGGAAGCCAAATTAGTAGGCAGAAGGGGGCTCTTTGTCATCACACTACTCATGGTGGAGACATGCCCCTCAGGATGAATGCAGGGGCCTGCACATTGAGAGAAACCCAGCGCCTATCTCAGATGGATTTCAATTTCAGGTTATCCCTGCCCTCTTTGCGTTAGGACCCTCAAGCTTGCCGAGCAATTCCTTGTTGGTGAGGGGAGTCAGCGGTGTTGTCCCTTTGAAAGGAATGTCTATGCCATGGACAGTAAGGTGTCGAAATAGCTGCCGGTGACGCTGAGGCCTACACAGTGTTCTTGAGATTAGAGTGGTTGCGACTGCCAGGTGAGGACATGTGTTTTGGTAAGGGTAAGACTTTGGCGACACCAGTAAACACCCAACCTGAGTAGCATGTGGCCTTCTGGCACGTATGGAGGGGAATGAGATCACTTAAAAGTAATAACTATAGAAATCCTTTAAAAAATCACAGGCACAGAGGGGAGAAGAGGGACCATGCACAACATGAAGGAGGGGGAAGTGGAGAGAAGGAAAACAGTGCCTGGGTGCTGGGTATGATGGGACCTGGAGCTTGCAGGTTTAAGCTGCATTAAGAACGTAAGAACCACCAAAAGTCCATCTAGCCCAGTATCCTGTCCTCAGCAGCCAATGCCAGGTGCCCCAGAGGGAAGGAACGGAACAAGGAATCATCAAGCGATCCCTCCCCGTCGCCCATTCCTGGCTTCTGAGAAACAGGCTAGGGACACCCTCCCTACCTATCTTGGCTAATAGCCATTGCTGGCCATTTTCACCAGCTCAGCATTCCGGTAAGCATAGGGCACAGAAAAGCAGCTGGGTCTCTCATGACTGAAGACCTTACTGCCCATTAACACTGGTGGAGATCAGGCCAGCAGATCTGGGAGCCCTCACAGGTCCGATGTCCCAGGAGCAGAGGCAAGTTCCTTCAGCCGTGTGTGTCACTCATGAAAATAACCTCAGTGCCCTCTGCACGAACAGCAGCGAGGGGAATTCTGCATACACTTCCCGGGCGGGCGGAGACATTCGTTTCAACAGCCTCCGCTGTGTGGTGAGGGCTCCCTGCTCCCTGAAGTTGGCACTCGTGTCGTGGCTATTCCTTTCAGGGTTTTCAAACACAAGGCTATTTCAGTGAAGGAGCGTAAACCGCTCCTGCCAAGATTAACTGAGCTGAACATTCACCAGTCATCCAAAGGGTTGGGCTGAACATCTGGAAATGCTACAAAAGTTAAGTCTGGGCTGTATCTGGGCAACTGCACGGCCCTCTAGCGTGCATGGCTATTGCCTCTCCCCCACAAATAATCCTTAGCGTCCACTGATCACGTACAATGGCTTGAAACCTACCTATCTGATTTCGGTTCGGGGAATAGAATGCGTTGACCACTGCAGCACCAATTATCCATCTGGAAAGAACAATAGGTAAAGATATAGTCATTTGTATAAGCATACTCCTGGTTGAGTTAATCTCTGTCAAAAAGCATGAGGGGTGGAGAAGAAAAGAACTGAGGAATGATTCAGCAAGGACACTCCAACTGGAAAATGATAACAATCTTTAGTGTGTATGACACTGTTCATCCTACAAGATCAAAGCCAGGTCACATTTTGCTCTCTACTGCTAAGCAGCCACCTCTGGGGTGGAACGTGGCAGCTGTTCCACACTCCCAGCATTGCAATTTAACAGTTTAAGACCAGCAATGAAGAATACAACATTTAAATAGAAATGCAGAGAGGGTGTTTAGGGCAGCAGAATGTATCAACCCACACTGAGAACTGGGGCCAAGTGTATCTACTGAAAATGTTTAATTAGAACAGTCAGAGAGTAAATCATCACAAATGTAAAGCCAGACAGGTACTGCCATCTATATCGTGAAATTGATTTTTTCACTGACAGTGAGTAATTTTGATAAGTAATTCTTGTTTGAAGTACTCAGTTTTGGAATTTTTCATTAGCCAGGACACTCACTGTTTCTTGGATCCCCACTTAGCACATGATAATGAATGGCTACATTACAATATGGTTACACAGCATCTCCCAGATGCTTTATATGTCCTGAAATAAACAGGTAACTAGTCAAGAGACCTATAATAACAAACCTTCTCTTTTACTTTAAAAGGGGACAGTCCTGGGACATGAACATAGTCTTTCTGCCTGACTGTGATTATTAGTGGATATGATGCTGAATAAGATTAGTTATGAATTCTCCTTCAATTTGGGTCTTGACACAATGGACTGTTAATGATCTAAAGTAAGAAGTAGTTTTATGCCTGAGCGGGGAAATCTTCCAAGACTGCAAGCAGACTTCTCTGGATGTCTACTAATCATAAATGAAAAATGAAAAATATAATAACTCCACACGCTACCAAATTACCACACAAAAGAAGTCCATTAAGTGAGTGAAATAAAAAAGGCTGCTTTGAAGTCCAATAGGCTTTCAACCACGCCTGGAATGAGTAGAGATAAGGAGAGATTTGGCTGCCAACACATTTAGTTGCTTCTAGACACTGAGGTTATGTGTATACAGCAGGGCTAAAATCGAATTAAGATACGCAACTTCAGCTATGTCAATTGCGTAGCTGAAGTCAAAATAGCTTAACTTGGCTTTTGGCCTGCTGTCTACACAGCAGGAAGTCGAAGGAAGAACACTCTTCCTTCGACTTCCCTTACACCTTGTGAAATGAGGGTTGCCATAAGTTGGAGTAAGAAGTTCTCCAGCTCAACATTATTTTGAACTAAAGGCTTGTAGTGTAGACACGCATCAGTTATTCCGATATCACGCTGCTATGTAGATGTACCCTGACGGGTAACCATATTCCTGTTTGAATGGAAAACAAACCAACAGTCCATGGATATTTGTGCTGCTTAAAGCCCCCAGGTTTGGTTTATTGTTATTCCCAAAGGTTTAACTGACCAAAGTATTGGAATCTCAGAAGTTACACATCGAGCCAGAATGTTTATACATCAAAAATTACGCCTTGAAGTTTGTTGGCTAGTCTCCTATTTTAAAAGTTTCACATGACCAACCAGGGTGCAGAGACAATGTGATATCAGTTAGCTGACCTATCAGAAAACACGAATAATAAATAATTGCAGCAAATATTTGGCAAACCACCCACAATTCAGAAGACTATTGAGATAATAAGTCTGAAAGATGAACACAGTGGCAGACATTAGGATCAATTCATGAACAAAAAGAAAAAGAGGTCTAAATTCACAAGGAACGTTATTTGCAATAAGTAATTCAATCAATTCTTCCCTTGCATTTTGCTTTCTGTGTAGCAAATGATTTTCATGGCTTTGTAGAAGTTTCAGATGGAAAAGATCACTGGTCCATCCTGTCCCAGCCACTACAAGATAATTTTTCTACTTTGTCCTTGCCAGAACTTTGCCCGCACTCATTTTCAATCTCTCAAACGATTCAACTTTTCCCATTGTTTAATACATCTCAACTCCCCAAATAGCAACCTGTGAGTGATAGATGCTGTAACATACACAGGTTTTATTAGGTATACTCTGCATATTAGATGAAAATAAAATGGCTGCAGTGCAAGGTACTGACATCCAGGCAGATATCCCACATCTTAATCTGAACCCAGTGGCTTTGGGCCAAACTAGCCCAATGCAATGCTCCGTAATATCATTGTTGATGAAAAGATCATGATTTTAGGCTTGAACCTGCTTTCTGGGAAGTTCGTGGCCAAATTCCCACTGGCTTCAAGAGAAGCAAGATCCCAGACTTTGTTAACAGTGTTACATAAACAGAGGTGTTAATCAAACGCCAATTGGCGTTTGCTTCTGCCTTTCCTTTGTCTTGGAAACATCCTCATGCTGGATGGAGCTCTGCTAAGCATGCAAACGTCTGATTAGTTGTTGGCTTTCTTGCTGCTGCCTGTAACCAGCAAAACCTCTCACGCTGAAGGCTGATGTTGGGGGGAGGATGCTCCTTTGGACAGCAGTTTGCTTTGCCAAGCATAATGGATGTGGAGCTTATGAAAACTGTATGTTCCCTATATATTGGGCGACCCGACAGCAAGTGAGAAAAATCAGGACAGCGAGTGGAGGGCTAATAGGTACCTATATAAGAAAAGGCCCTGAATACGGGGATGGTCCCTATAAAATCAGGACATCTGGTCACCGTCTGTGTGCGTGTCTAATTGGCATGAGGGATGTTTGCTCCATGGATGTATTGAACTCCGTTAACAACAGGATGGATAGGCAATGCACTCAGAAGTGAGGGGAAATCAGAGATACCTGTCCCTACCCTGAGCCATTGACTTAAATGCTCTGGCTCCACCCCACTTTTTGCGGCCCTCTTCAAATCGGAGGCAGACAGAAACAAAGACGGTGGGCTGGATTCCAAGGCCAGGGAGGGAAAGCTGATGTGAATCCAGACTCCGGAGGCTGGGGGATCAAAGGGGAAGTTAGACCTCCTGGGCTCCTCAGGAAGAGGATGGCGAGAGTCGAACCACGCGCGCGTGGGCCTTTCACTCTTTGAACGTGACTCGTTGTTCTTGTGGCCAAACAGACAGTGCTTCTGTTTTAAGGAAGGGTGTGGGGGTCCCTGTATTCCCTGCTGGTTCTAAGCTCCCAAAGGGAAGAATTGCAGGCACAGGAACCCAGGGGAACGCTGTAGCATGGGACCCAGCCCAGGGAAAGGGAAGTTGTCAGACTCCATCTCACAGCCTGAGGGAAGAAGACAGAGAAGGGGAGATTCTGAAAGGGGCTGCAGCCCAAGGCTGAATTCCCCCAGGGATGCTGCCACTAAAGCCCTTGTGTGTTGTATTGTGGGTTGGCTCTGCCTGGCAGGAGAATGGGGGGAGGTGGCTCTGTGCACCGCTGCACCCCTCCCCCGTGGCTGGAGCCGTGTTGCTGTGAGCGCAGGGAAGCTCTGTCCTCGCTCTCACCTGCAGGCTTTCCCCTGCTGCTCCCATTGGCCTGGAATTGTGGCCACTGGGAACAGCAGGGGCTGGTTCTTGCACGTGCAGGGCTGTGTAGAGTCACCTGTCCCCCCTCCCACCCAATAGGAGCTGCGCCAGGTAAGGGCCTCAATCCCCTGCCCCCTCACTCACCCTTCCTGCCTTCCAGACCCTGCAACCTCACCCCCAGCCCACCCCTACACCTACGTCCTGCGCAGACCCTGCACCCCCAGTCCCAGCCCAAGTCCACTCCTGCACCCTACCTCCCACCCAGACCCTGCGCCCCAGCCCATTCCTACACCCTACCTCCCATCCATCCCCGAAAACCCAGCCCCTCCTACACCCTGCTTTCCACCCACCGCCTCCTGCACCCTACATCCCACCCAGACCTCCACCCACAACCTGCTCCTTGGCAGCCCACTCCCACACACTTATCCCTTTATTTATGGCCCCCCTGGAGCCAAGTGGGACCCTACAAAATCTACTAGCCCCGGGCCTCCAGAAGAATTAATCTGGCTCAGCCTGTAGCCATAATATTGAGATAATGAAAATTACATTTTCATCCTAATAAAATCACATTTCTAATGGTTGGGGTGAAAATGTTGATATTTAATTGCTTCACCACCCAGAGCAATACATTATCTTAATTAAAGATGGGCCTGGACTTAAAAGCTCACCTCTGGCTCCAGATCTAAATTGCTACAAAGCACAGACATGCTGGGAGCTGGACTTTGAAAGGCAATTGAAACCATGGTTTTTAACCTCCTTTCAGTTTTTCATTTTCCACGGTACAGACTGGTCCCTCCTCATTGCTCTCCTGCCAGGAAGATCAGTCTCAGTGCTTGTGATAAGTAACTCCATTGTAATATAATCCTTCAAGTGGTTCTGTGAAGGATTATCTGAAATTCTAAAAAGTCTGACTGATCCCATGTAGCCACTGTTACGTGCGTTACCACTAGAGGTAGGCAAAGAGCTATTTATTCATTCATAAGCTTGGTCTCCACTACCCCGGGCCATCGATTTAAGTTACACACCTTCAGCTACCGGCATAACATAGCTGAAGTCGATGTCTTTAGATCTACTTACCACGGTGTCTTCACTGCAGTGAGTCTATGACAGACGCTCTCCTGTCAATCCTGCCTATGCATCTCATTCTGCTGGAATACCAGACTCTATGGGAAAGCGCTCAGCGATTGATTTATGATGTCTATATTAGACATGATAAATTGATCGCTGCCCATTGATCTAACAGATAGTATAGACATACCCTGTGACAATCGCAAACAAAAATATTCTGAAGTGTGTGGAAGGGCAACACCACCATTGGGGCACCAGTGTGATACTTAACCATTATTCCAGGACTTAGGGTGTTTATATAGCCATGCAGTCTGGACACTCACATCTCTTGGTCAACTCTCTCTCGAAGTTTTTTCAAGCTTTTCTGAGCTCCTGCTCTCAGGTTTTCCAGGATGTTTTCAAAATACTTGTGCTCACTGAAGTTCAACTAAAGAAATACAAATCCCAGTGTATTAGTGGGTTTCATTTAATGGAGAATTTCCTTCCACCAGGCAGCTCTGAACTATTTGTCCTGTAGTTATGCATCGTATAGAAACAGATGGCCAGTTCTTAAATAGGGAGTTGTTTGGGGCAAGGACTGTGCCTTCGCATGAGATATATAGAACTTAGCCAAATGGGGTCTTGGTCTGATTGGGACATCTGGGAACAACAGGAACACAGGTATTTAATATTGTAAATGACAATGCAGTATGTGTACCAAAGGATTTGCCAGACCACAGGAGGTCAATATTGTCTAGCAGCATTACCAACACTTCCACTGCTTGCTGGGCTCTTAGAAGACATTCAGGGGTAAATCAGAGCTCAATAACAGCATGGAACACTGAGAGCCAGGACTGGGGACTGCAAACAAACTTTATGGGACTGCGGGAAAGTTGGCTACACCTATGATAAGTGGACATCTGGTGAACTAAAATCATGCTGGACCATGGATGTTGCCGGACCAGACATTGCTGGACTAGAGAGGCTCAGCCTGGACTATTTCAGGTACATGCCATGTACTTACATTTGCATATTCCTGATCCAGTTTTTCATTCTGATCCTCCAAAATATAGTCTGGGTAGCCAATTTGTTCTTTAATTGCCATTGCCTACAAGAAAAGAAAGCCCACAATGGTCTCGCAATAGAAAAAAGATCCGGGTCGCACTAGACAATGGATCAAATTCATTGCTGGTGTCGGTCCACTAGTTTTGGTGGAGTTACCCAGGGCTGAATTCTGCCTAGTAAATATTCATATGAAGAGCTCACAAAGAATCTATTTGATGGACATATGGAGATGTGAGCAGATGCTCTTCCGGGGTCAGAATTCATCCCCTAGGCCACGCGGGAACCCGCCCCACCACCTTACCTCAGGGAGGACCTTTATCCCGCATGCCCTATGTTGCCACTCACTTGTGGCCTGCACCCACTGAAGGCTTGACCTTACACCTAGGGATGATTCCCATTGACTTCAACAGCAATTAGCTCCAGATCCAGTTCGTGTAACACCATTGAAATCAATAGTCTGACCAGCTAGGAAATTAACATGGGTGCCTTCTGCTTCCTCATCTCACATGAACATTGGGCAGCATTATGCAAATATGTTGTCAATTTATGCTACCTTTGGCTCCCTTGGAGAAAGCTCAGGACACAAGGCTCTCTGCAGTGAAAATCCTCAAATGCCTGCTGGCTGAAGAAGAGCAGCCTTTTGCCGTGGGATATAGAGCCACCCAAATCCTATCTGAAGTGAGGCAACATTACCGAGAAACAAGGCATTTTTAATGGGCAAAAGTTTCCATTTGGGAAACATCTGAATACCTTCCTCTTGTGGAATAATGCCTTGCCCGGAGGCACTGGCTAACACCAAAATGGATGTTTTTCATCCGCTTCACACACAAGAAGAATTTAAGGAAACTTGGTCTAAGCTTTTGGACGTTTATTACGAGAAATTGAACCTCCCTGGTCTGGCACCTGATCGGTCCCAAACTAGGGAATTTGCCAGACTGGGGAGGTCAATGCAGCCAGCTGTGGGGCTCCGCTCTGGGGCCAGCATTGACAGAGTACGGATGGACGGGTGCTTGGGGAAAGGCAGGGTGACTGCAGAGCCCTGTGGCTGGGGGCGAGGAGTGAAGCCCAAAAATTATGGAGCTGTGGTCCTGGCCGTGGGCTCCGAGCTCCCAGCTGCTAGCCACAGGGCTCCACTCTTGGTCCTCAACTGCGGGATTCCACAACGGCCCTGCCTTCCCCCCCCAAGAATACCCTCCCCATCCCCACTCCTCTCCCTCCCTCCCTAAGCTTGAACTCCACCAACTGGCTATTTGTGGCACTCCGGGATCTCTGGAAGGACAGGGCCCCGAGCTTTCACCCCATGAGTGCTCCATCTCAGAGCATCCGTGGACGCTGGACCATGGATGTTGCTGGACAAGAGAAGCCCTTATTATAGAGGCAAGTTTCTTTTTAATTGGATTTACCAGTTTGGCTCTTTTAGGTAACTAGTAGTTTGGGTTTCTTTGGTGCACCACTTTTATGTGACATCACTTTAGAGTCTCCTGTGTTCTGCAATGCAGTTGGAGTGCTAAGCAAATAAAGGATCAAAGGCAATAGCCTGGAGAAAATGATGGATATTTGTGAAAGTGGATTTTTATTTCTCTCTCTCTCTCCCTTCTTTTAAGGGATGGAAAATAAATCTCGCAAAATTGGACCCGATCTTCTGATATTGCTGCACAGAATATTGAGGTTTCTTGTCATTTCTGACCTTCTCACGAGCTTTCTGTTTTGATGTTTCATCCATCCACTGTAATTCATCTAGTGTTTCGATGAACACTTCCCGGATTTTGTTTATTAAATCTCGGACCTAAAATAGAGACAAGTAACTAAATGATGAGTGACATGCAATTTTTTTCTTCTCAGCCACCGCTAGCGCCCACAAGAAGGAAAACACACGCTCCGAATGCAGCTGAATCTCCTCAAATGCTTAGTGAGAGCACCGGGCCCCCAGCATTTAAACAAGCATCATAAAGGAGTTCCAGCGGCCTGCTCATTTCTGGCAGAGCGGCAGAGGTCCCAAGACTCGGTTATGTGCGTCTCATGACTTGATGGGATGGTCAGAGACCTGAACTGGAGAGGAGAGGCAGGCAAGGGACACGTAGTCTGCTCAGCCTCTAACCATGCTGCGATGCCTGTTGTGAGACAGGGCACGTGGAAAGTCACAAGTCCAATATCTGGACCCGTCTGAGCAGCGTCTGGCCTAGTGATGATGCATTGGCAAGCGGGATCTGTTCTCAGCTTTCCCACGGACCTGCTGGGTGGCCGTTTTCTGTATTTCCCAACAAAACAAAGAGAGGATGTGGGGCTGGAAGTTGGTACTCTGTCAGAAAGTGCACCCGCTCCGTAGGGAGCTCATGCACAGCATCAAAAGCACTGAGCATATGCTGATGGGAGGCTCAGCAGAACCCCTCATTAGCATACTACTCGGGTTATTTAAAGGCAATTGATAAGGGGCTTTGGAGTGTAAATAGCTTTAAGGATTTTGAAGTTTATTTTGAACAGTTGTGTGTGTGCAGACTGGTTTATGGGCTTTAAATTGCAGCAAGGGAGGTTTAGGTTGGACATTAGGAAAAACTTCCTAACTGTCAGGATGGTTAAACACTGGAATAAATTGCCTAGGGAGGTTGTGGAATCTCCATCCCTGGAGATATTTAAAAGCAGGGTAGATAGACACCTGTCAGGGATGGTCTAGATGATGTTTGGTCCTGCCATGAGGGCAGGGGACTGGACTCGATAACCTCTCGAGGTCCCTTCCAGTTCTAGTGTTCCATGATTCTATATCTGAAGTTTTAATCTTTCTATGGTAAAAAAGGGAGATGTGGATTAGTTACTGCTTTATTTGGTCCTCCATAGTAATGGGGATCTTAATAAACTGGGGAACTTCCTGGTACGGGAGACCTGTAGCTGCTGGCGACAGCTTGTTTCTCTGTGTTCTATACACACACACACACACACACACACACACACACACACACACACACACACACACACACACACACACACATTTTTCATTCCTGCTGGGGTTTACAATATTTTGAAAAAGAGGCAGGTGTTTTCCATCGCTGGAAAACTGACCAAAAAGCCTCAATGCAATTCTCTTGGGGAAAATTCATTTTTTTTTTACCCCAGTAGAGAAATGCCACCTTTTTCCCCTCTACCATGTAGCTATATATACATAGTCAGGCAGAAATTAATAAACTTCACGAATATTCATTAGGAGATCTGTTTTCACAGACGTATTATTGTGAAACAAACATCGCTATTTTCATGCAGTTCTTTCTATAAGTTTCAGTGCCATCATATTATCCTGGTAGCAGCCTTTAACCATTTATCTCCCTTAGGGTTTTGTTGCTGCCTGTCACCATCAAATCTCAACAGCTATGTAGAATCTATTTGCAATGGTAATGTCTCCAGACAATTTGATGAACTCTCTGACTGCTCCCAGTTAGAAGTATAAAACCCCGCTTATTGTCAGGTTGTATTCTTGTTTGGTTGATTTGTTAGCTCATTTGGGGGTGTATTTTTTTAATTGGGGGAGGGACAGGTAAGAGGAAGATCTTTAGTGTTGAGTGTCATTGTTATAGACCATTTTTATCTTGGCTTAAAGCAGAGCAATAACACTATTTGCATATATACCTAAATTCTTGGCTACAATGACCAATCCAGAGGCAATGGTTGCACCAGAAGAGCATGGCCAATTAAACGCAGAAAACAAGCTCAGTCCAGGACAAAAGTGTAACTAGAGACCCGGAAAGCATGTCATTGGTTCACATCTAAGAACTGGATTCAGAAGAAGCGTCCAGGCTTCAGAAATGGCAGAATTGCTGGGGAAGCAGTCGCCACAAAGTATTCCATTTACAGCGAATGCTGACGGAGGAGGATCGCTCCTTGGACACTACGGCCATCACACCAAGAGCCATCAGGGTCAAGCTAAGAAGCTCTTTGCTTCTCTGATACTGATGTGGACCATATTAGCTTACGGTTTTCCTTCCCCTTGGTTACTGGTGTCCCCAGATGGGCTACATGGGCTCCTTTTCCACGCACAAGGCAAATGATACCAATAAAATTACATAGTTTGGAGACCGTACAGACACCCGCTTCATATTGACAGACCCTCTCAAGAGCCAGTGACCACCTGCACAAGGCATCACCACTCTCGGGAGGGAAAGTCCATGTTCCTCTGTCTTAGGAACAATGAAGCCCCCTTCCTGTCTGTCTCTCCCCAAGTTATGTTAAACCTCTGTTCTAGGTACATGAGATATTAGGCCACAGGTCTGGGGCAGGATCCATGGGAATTGGGGGCTCATGATACCATGAAAGGCAATCTACATACCATCCTCTTGCTCTCACCAGCAAATGTCTCCCTAACATACAGCGCTCCCACCGCGTTCTCCATGTTATTGTTGACGTAACTCACGCATTCCCGCCAACGGGCCTCTTCCAGGGTTGTCCCATAAAGTGCCTGGGGGAAAAATGGAGGGAAATCAATTTTGCCTGTTGTACCATCCCCTGGGTCCCTCCTCCAGTTGTTAAAGGGCAAGAGGGCTAATCAGAAAGAGAGGCCATTCTACTTTTGTGCCCTCACACTTCAGCTTTGTTTCTTTGGACGCTCTGGTCTTCCAGTGGTTCATGGTGCCAGGATGCTGTTTGGAGGTGATATGGGTACAGCACAATCTCTATCCCACCACTCGGTCATTTCATGTCTTATCTGTCTCTTCCTCCATTTGGATGCCTGAGGCTTTCTGCAGTGCCCCTCAGCTTGGTTGCCCACCTCGTCCCCAGATGCATTGTTGTTGCCAACGTTCTCCACCAAGGTCCAGGAATGTGAGCAGGTTTCTGGGTTCCACCAAGCAGAGCTGGCATCAGACTGGCTGGGCGCCAGGACTGAAGCATGTGGCTGAAGCCAAAGCCTGAGCAATTTCACCTCATGGGGCCCTGGCAATTTAGCTGATTGCTAATCCCCAAAGCCAGAGATGGCCATTTTACATAGAAACACCAGTTGTGGAGGCACAGGTAAGTTGAATAGCATGTTGGGTATGAGATCAGAAAGAAAAAGGTTGAGAACCTCTGAGTTTCGCTATATATAGGCGGTGAAGGCATCTCTGGCTACATCTAGATTGCATCCCTCTGTCGACAGAGGGATGCAAATCAAGCACGTCAAAATTGCTAATGAAGCCGGGATTTAAATAACCCATGCCTCATTAGCATAAACATGGCCGCCGCTTCTTTTCGAAAAGGAGTTTTTTAAAAAAAAAAAAACCAGCAGTCTAGACGCGGATCTGTCAAAAATAAAGCCTTTTTTGACAGATCCTGTATTCCTCAAAAAATGAGGTTTACAGGATCTGTCGAAAAAGACTTTATTTTTGACAGATCCGCATCTACACGGCCCTTTTTTCCCCAAAAAAGCTCTGTTTCGAAAAAAAAGCAGTGGCCATGTTTATGCTAATGAGGCGTGGGATATTTAAATCCTGGCTTCATTAGCAATTTTGACATGCCTGATCTACCTCTCTCTGTCGACAGAGAGGTGTAGTCTAGACACACCCTCAGGGAGGGTTCCTGTCCTTCTGCAATGGTGGCTCAAAGAAATGGTCTGCTGGAAGAGTTGCCACTAGTGATGGGCTAATGTCAAATGGTTTGGAGGATATGTGCCCAAGAAGGCTTTAACTGGAAAGCCTGAGCCTATGGAGAGCAGTTTGACCCAGAGTTCCCCTGAAACAGACTATCACGGCTACCTCTCTGAAACATGATAATTTTGCACCTCCATAAAAGGCTCATTCCAGTTCCCATCTTGAGTCTAATACTGAAGTTGGTGTGTAGTGTGTCTGATCAGATGTGTCTGTATCTTCCTAGTACCCCGATGGGGCTGTTGTGTGGGCCCGTCCGCACGGGAAGGTCCCAGGGAATTGCAGAACCCATTTCTCAGTGGGGCTGAAAGAAACGGCAACCTCTGAGGTGTTCGTTCAGTTCTCTTTGCACTTCTCATGCCTGGGCCCCCACCGCAACGTGAACCCAACGAAGAACCGACCTTGATAACAGCACTAGGGACAGGCCTGCCCCTGAACTCCAGATTCTCACATCTCCAGACTTGGGCTGTGCTTGGATCCACGTTGGGCCCACCTTTCCCAAAGCAGGGGCTAGAATGTGGACTCGGCTACAGTCCCTTGTGCCCAGAGGGACTGGCTGCCCTTCCCCTAGCATCGTGTCATCCTGCAGCTGAGGAGGTCGAGGTCAAGAAGGAGGATGTCAGAGCTGAATGGACTCTTTGAGGGGGGAGGGTCCTTACCTTTCGGTAGTCGGCTCGGGCGTCCTTGAAGCGCCGACTCAAGCTGCTGACCCTGTCAATCACCAGGCGCCAGACTAAGTAGTTCTGGACGGTGCTGCGGGGTACAAAGCGGAGTTTCACATTAATGCAGGTGGTCACAGGGCAAGCTTCTGCCCGAATGTGCAGGACAGGGGTTGGCAATGCCAGCCAAGTTGCTCGCAGCCCCCATGGGGCGCTGTGCCGGCTGCTTTCATTTAGCTCAGAGGTGCCGGCCATTCAGTATCACTCCACAGGGTCCCATTCCATGCTGCTTTGGGGGACTGACTAACTTCCACATGTAATGGGAGCTAAACCACGTCCTATTGCTTCTCTTCTAGGGTGCTCGTGGCTGAGACCCGCCCACCTGTCAATGTATGTTGCCTGCCACCAGCCCCGTGCGATTGTTATAGAGGAGAGAACACGATTCCACTGTGGCATAACCAGGAAGAAACCCGCCTCATCCCCACCCGAGCCCTTTGGCGGTCAGTGGGGGCTCCTCTTCCCTCCTCTAGCTCCCGTTCTCTCCCAGCTTCGTTACCTTGCCGAGTAGCTGGAGATAATCGCCTTGAGCTCCTGCAGGTAGGGCAAGCCGTACACCACCACCTCCTCGTCCAGGGGGATCTGAATGTGCACTGAAGACATGATGCCTTGGATGAAGAGAGTCCAGTTAAACTCCTGTGAGGGCAGAGAGGCAGACACACCGATTCCAAGCTTTTCTTGATACCTGTTCCAACGGAATCCTGCCGTCGCTCACTGGGCACGCTGGGACTGCATAGGGGCCAGTCATCAGACATATCCAACTGTCTATCGAACCCTAGAGGTTTTGAAGTCCCGACTTGACAAAGTCCTGGCTGAGATGGTTTAGTTGGGGTTGGTCCTGATTTGAGTTGGGGTTGGTCCCCTGCGGTCTCCTCCCACCCTACGATTCTGTGAGTTTCAGGATCAGATACTGGTCTGAACATCTCTTGATGCATATATATATTTTGCCCTGTTGTGCACTTGACTTGGGCATAGGCGTTTCTCAATCATGATAAGACAAGCTTGTGATGCACACCAACCTGAGCACACTAGAAGTCTTGGGCTTCCCGCTAGAAGTGAGTAGTCACAGAGGAGTTCATGTTGGAACCAAATGAAAGGGCTGCAGTCTAGCAAGACTGACCCATGGTGTGCAAAATGGCAGGCTGACATTTAATGTTGCCGGGGGTGTGTAAGGCATAGAACTAACAGCCTGCATCGTGGCACAAAAGTGGTCGAACCCTTTGGATAACTCTCCCCTGAGTTCCCCAGAGGCTGTAATTTTCAGGCACTCCCTACCCTTGATGGCTGAGATCGTAGTATGGAGGTGAACAGGTTGGTTTTGCTCCCCTCCCTTTTTTTTTGCACAGACCCCCTGAGTCTCTGCTCTGTTCTACAATTATGAGCTGTATGTTTGTATCGCAGGGCTGGGCAAGAAGCCGCCCATGGGCGGGATGCAGTTTGCCAGGATTAGGATGCTTTATTTACCTGCGTGCCTGCAGGTACAACCACTCGCAGCTCCTGTTGGCCACGGTTCGCTGTTCTTGGCCAACGGGAACCACGGGAAGTGGCAGCCCAGCCCGCCCCGCAGCTCCCAATGGCCAGGAAAGGTGAACCGTGGCCAATGGGAGCTTCGAGCAGCCGTACCTGCGGGGGAGACAGGTAAATAAAGCATCGAGCCCTGGCGAACTGCATCTGGCTGGCAGGCTGCTTAGTTCGCACCCCTGATATAATGACTAAGATCATAAAAAATCCCTTGTGTCTTTGAAGGACAGAGCCTGCAGTTTGAAGCATGTTATACACAAACCTCTCCCTCCTTTGGCTGGGCGGTCTTTCCTTGGGATCTTTTTGGACACATATTGAAATTGCCACCAGAGGGAGCCCGTAGAGCCTTTGATTATATCATATTGAATGCCATGAAGAAAAAAACAAACTGTACATACATTCATCATTCAATGTACCTCAATCTCCTACTTTATATACCTGTTTAGACGCACTCTGTTTTCCCCCACAACTGGGAAATAAAACTTGACTTCATTTCCTTTCTGTTTTGCTACTGCAGCATGACAAGTCCTCCTCTCGGTTATATTTTCTCATGCTGTGCCCAATTAAAATGAGGTTTAGGTTTTTTTAAATGGGGGCAAAGTCTGTCCTTTTAGTCCCACCGTGCCCACTGTATGTAGAAAATGTATGTCGCAGATGGGAAGAGACCTTGCCCTTTAGAAAGATTCTAACCTGAAAGTTGATCGTTTTTTGGATTCCCATCCAATTCAGTCTAGTAGTGATGGTAAAAGTACAGACAATATTTTTCCAACTAACGTGGCTAATATTGCTACTGTGCTATTCCTCAATTGATAGATATATCACTTGCATATCTGTGCTAAAAGCTCCTTAAAATAATATTAAACCCATATTTAGTGAAGAGTTTCCCACTACTTTTGTCGCATCAAGGCATTGCAAGCCAAAATGTAGATAGGGTTAGTTCTTGTTTCTTCCACTGGAAGTTTAAACATTGCTGGGAGAAAGCAAACGAATTCTCTGGACAACTTGTGGCCATGATTGCTTGCTGCATTTTCAGATTTTCAAAATGATTTTGACGGAGATACTCCCATGCAAAAAGAGAGGAAGGAATCATTAAAGTTTTACCAAATGATTATCCCAGCTTTGCACCAACCACGTGGTATACCTGTTTCTTCTGTGCATAGAACTAAAGGACTTTAAACCTTTCTTTTTGGACTGGAGTTTGCATAGTTATGATTCTGCATGGGCCAGAGATTTCAGGTCTGGCAAATGCTTCAGTTGTGGCTTTGTTGAAAAGGAAAAGGCCTTAAAAACCTCTTAGCTTTACATGAAGAAGAGACTTGACTTTAGATCCCTTTTGTTTTGCAAGTACAAAGAGTCTGCAAAGCTGTTTTTCATGGACTAGACAGTGTGAAGAGCGGGGAGCCATTACATTCTGACCAAAACACTTACATTCATGGCAAACTTTTCCTGTAGCTCTCTTAGGGTCATTTTGTTGTACAATAAGGTCACGTCATGCCTTTCTTCAGCAGGAGCAGTAGCCTATGGAGATTCACATAGTTACCTTTTGAATCGACTGACAAGAGTTTCAACAGCAGTCACACAAATGCAGGGGCATGCTCTCTCTCTCACACACGTATGCACACTTCAGTGCTTCTTAAAATACATTCAGTGTTTTTAGAAAAAGAAAATTCAGAGTCCCACGCTGAGTTCTTTACATTTCAGTGTCTCAGTTAACAGCCAAGACCAGTTAACTTTCAAGACCATTATGCTATTTCAGTAATGTGATGGACAAGAAATTCCCTCCATCCTCTGCAGAACCAGCATGGAAAATTACAGCAGCACTGCGGCATTTGCAATGCAAAAATCCCAGCACCAGAAAAATCTTTGGATTCTCTTCTATACTCAGTTAAAGCAAATACACATGTAAAGTCAGGACACTTATAAATATGGGAAATTTACACTCCATGAAGTTCTGGTTTTGGGAAAATACCGTGTTTGATCTAAATGTGGTTGGGATTTGTGGGAAATACAACCAGTCTGCGCCATTGCTGAACTTTATGGCCACCTCTATCTGACTTGTTCCTACAATACATTTTTTAGTCTCTATTGTCTAGTCACTTATTTGCTGCATACTCGCATCTCCACCTCAAATGCTATGAATGGGACACATGTAGCCTAACTTAATTAGCTTCATTGACTTAATTAACACTGGTCCTATAATTGACAGGTAACTGCTTTTGCTGTTATATATATATACCCTGGATTCTGTAATTTTCACTGCAACTCATCTGACGAAGTGGATTTAACCCACAAAAGCTCATGCTCTAATATATTTGCTAATCTCAGACTTTTTAACTGAGCTTAGATAAACTATTCAACATGGCAGAACAGAGACCCTATCTTTAAAAAACTGCATGGAAAATAAAGATGCATGTTTATAATCATAAACCATTTTTAAATACTCAGCTAATCCAGATTTTTCACAACTTTGAACTCTTTTGTTGTTGGTGTACTTCTGGAAAGTTTTGCCAGGTCTAAACTCTAATAATTATAAAGCTTAATTGAACTACAGAATATGGGTATATATACATATATTTTTCTCTCATTATTTTGGCAATATGGCTTTGCACTGCTAGAATGTTTAGGAATGGTTAGATATGATGTTCCACACCCTGTGTTCTTGTAGTAAATTAATCAGTCATTAGAAGTCTCTACGTTCCATACAGAGATCCAGACAGGCTCTGGTCTTTGTTAAACAATAGAGACAAAGTTGGAACTTGAACTATGTGGACGACTGTCGTAGTGGTAGATTAAAAAAAAAAATTCATGTCTTTCAGGATGCTTTAAGCATCAGAGGGGTAGCCGTGCATCTGACGTGCATCTGATGAAGTGGGTCTTTGCCCACAAAAGCTTATGCTTCAACACTTTGGTTCGCCTATAAGGTGCCACAAGACTCCTCGCCATTTCAGCAATTTAAAAGCACTGAAGGAGCCCTAGATCCGGCCGGGGAAATGCCTCGTTGTGTACACAGCTGCGTAGGGCACCACTAAATTTAGGGCACCACTGCTATGACTATCTAGGGATGGAATGTGAAGCAGCTGGCAGCCCCATCCCCTAGCTGCCCTCCCTGTAGGCTCAGTGCTAGCTCCAGCAGCCCCCAGCCCCACCCCTCAGCTGCCCCACCCCCTGTGGGCTGCATCCAGCCCCCACTCACCAGGCAGTGGTGAGGGTCATGTGTGCGGGCGGAGGACTCCAGAGGAGCAAGGGGTGACCGAGCAGCTGGCGGCTGGAGAAAAGCGACTGTTTCCCTTCCCAAGCTCCGCTTCTCCCCAGCCAGCCATATGGCCGCCCGCTGCTCCTTTGGCTCCCTTGTTGAGATCCTCCCTCCTTGCCCTGCTCCAGTGTTACCAATCTCCTGGACTGGATGCCATGGCAACCCTAGCTCCTACCTCCACCGCTTCTGGCCCCATTTCCCCTCCTGTGGAGTGGCTGCCCCCCTCTGTTGGTGTTGGGTTGTGTAAGGCACCAGCACTGGTAGGGACATTGCATAGGTTTTGCAACAGGCAGCTTATGTTGCCCTGCAAGGCCTCTTCTGCAAGTCCCAGCATAGGGGCCATGGCTGGGGGCAACATAAATGATGAGGGGGCTGGAGCACATGACCTATGAGGAGAGGCTGAGGGATTTGGGCTTGTTTAGTCTACAGAAGAGAAGAGCGAGGGGGGATTTGATAGCAGCCTTCAACTACCTGAAGGGGGACTCCAAAGAGGATGGAGAGAGGCTGTTCTCAGTGGTGACGGATGGCAGAACAAGGAGCAATGGTCTTAATTTGCAGTGGGGGAGGTGTAGGTTGGATATTAAGAAAAACTATTTCCCTAGGAGGTGGTGAAGCACTGGGATGGGTTCCCTAGGGAGGGAGTGGAATCTCCATCCCTGGAGGTTTTCAAGCCCCAGTTTGACAAAGCCCTGGCTGGGTGATTGAGTTGGGGTTGGTCCTGCTTTGGGCAGGGGTTGGACTTGATGACTCCTGAGGTCTCTTCCAACATAGTCAGCACTACTATGGCCATTCCAGATTGTGCTAGTGAACAATCCACAAACCTGCTTCAACTTAGCCCATCACCCAGGGTTGGCAAAAGAGCAATAAAACCACCTTTGCCCTGCCTCCCTACGGGTGCTGAGTTTTATGTTATGCCTCTTAGAGGTGCAACACGAGCATCTCTCCACTCTTGTTCAGGAGAAGCCGTGATTCCGATATCATGACAACCCATCGCTCTGTCTCAGTTCCCCTATCAATCCTCCCTCAGACACATACTCACGTTTGCAATCTCAGTTTCAAGCTTCAAAACCTTCGCCATTTCCTCTTGGACAAAAGTGTCATCTTTTGACATATTCCTGTCTTCTCGGATCATTTTGGCGATGGTGATCATGAACTGCAGGTAGGCATCCCGCACCTAAACACATGGGAAAGGAAACCGGGTACATCGGTGTCATTTTTAAAAGATTAACAATCTTCACGGTCTCCACTTATCAAGCACATTTTGCCCAGAAATTCAGGGTTACAGTAGCATCGGTGTGAGAGATTTTCCGTGCCCTGTCTTGTTGAGGAAGTTCTAGAGACATCAGCCAATGTGTGGAGAAAGAACTCTAGCGCTAAATTAAAATGCAAAAAGTTGTCATTGACCTTTTCCTAAAGATGGGTTTGGACTAAGACCCTGGATCCTAGAGACTCTGAAAATGTTGGCAAAATGAGGTTCCCAAGCCAAACTTTGCAGCTCACCCTGCCCCCCCCCCCGCTCTTGGTTTTTTCAATGCAAACTTCCCTAGCCCATTTAGCTTGTCTCTCTTTCTATTGCTATTATCATAAAGTAGCACAGCAATGCCTCTTCCAAGAGTGAGAGTCCATTGTAGCTGACACGCTCCAGATACAAAGTGAGTGAGAGCACCCATAGCCCAAAGCTGTAAAGTAGACAAGACAGATAAAAGGTGGCTGGAAAAACAGAGACATCGAGAAGAGAGATGATTTTACCTCTTTTGTTATTGGCAGAAGTGCTTTTTGGGAAGACTGCATAGCAGCTATCCCTGTGAAGTCTCTTTTTAGGGGATTCTCTGGGGTTTGGGAACAGGAGAGAATCCATCCTCCCTCTGCCTCCCTGGAGTCTTTCTAAGTTTGACCTTGGGCATGATGCTTCATTTTCACTCTTCCCTCCCCCTTAAAAAATGGTGAACATGCAAATGAAATCTGCACTAGGGGAGCTCACTTCCAAGAGACGGGGCCCTGCCCACTGTCAAACAGCCCAATGCCACGTCCAGTACAATTTTGTTTCCCTTTTAGGCAATATCCAGCCTTACAAAGTACCTGGTTTGTTTTGCAGGTGTCACTGTGTCTCTGAGAAGTTCTGTACACAATTGACTTCCCACATGCTCCGTAGCATCTGTGACTGTCTGCAGACTGACCACATTCTCTGGACAGGTACCTTGAGCGCATTGCGCTAGGTCACATGCTGAATTCCATGGTCAGCACGATATGGGACAGGGGCTGTAGGAATCACTATTTGCTAAGGTGACTAAGGGGGGGGATGCCAACAGATACTCTATCAAAACCTAAAGAAATCCTCAAAATTCTGACTCACGAATGGCCTGTTCCAAAACACATTGAAATTCACAGAAAGACTCTCCGAGGTCTCCGCAGGCTTTGGATCAGTGCCTACGATGGTAACATGGAACCGAGTCTGAAATGTTTGATCATTGTCTACATGGTTCCCCTTTCATTCGCATTAGGAAATTCAATTTAATGCTAGGCTGCAAATCTACTTAGTTAGCATGAAATAATTAAGAAAAGAAAAAGAACTTCAAAAGGATTTTCAGGCCTGAAATTGACAAATTATCTCTATCCATCTCCATTTGCAGCGGCTCAGCCAGGCATTTACAAAGAAAAGCAAGCAAGGAGGGGGAAGCGAACACATTTGCGCTGTGCAGTGGAGCAAAATAGCATCTCCAAACTTTCGTGCTGTTTTTGGAACAATTCGCAAAAATATAAGGATCACCCAAAACATACAGGGCCAGGTTCTCATCAATCAATGATTCGTTCCATTCATTTTCCTTCTATTTATTCAGGTAAATCCTGATTTCATGAATGCAATTGTCTGTCTCGGGGATATCTGAAACCTCCTACAGTTGGGTTTCATCGGAATGAATTTGGGGGTTTAAGAAATCTCCATATCATAGAAATCTAGGAATAAAGGAACTGTTGCATTGGATCAGACCGCTAGTCCAGTGGTCACATTGGATCAGACCTCTAAGTCCCTCTAATCCAGTGTCCTGTCCCCAACAGTGGCTGGTACCAGATGTTTTCAGAGGAAAGAGCAAGAAACCCTGAAGTAGGCAGATGTGGGATAATCTGCCTCATCTGAAGTGTCTCATCCCTATCCCCCAAAATTAGAGATTGGTTAAAATCCTGAAACACAAGGTTTTATTTTCCTTCCATTACTCTTTTTGCTACCATTAACTAACACAACTCCAGATAGTCTTGTTACTCATTTAAGTGCCCAATCTATCTGAGTCTTGCTAAATTTTTGGCCTCAGTGACATCCTGTGGCAATGAGTTCCACAGTTTAAATGCCATGATTGGAGGCCATGAAGATTCAGTTACTGTGGTTTGGCAAAGCCATGTTCACCTGCAAATGATTAGTGAAAAGCAATGTTTAGTAAAACCCAGTATACAAAATCCAGGAATACTTACTCTTTGGTAATTGCCACCATTAAAGTAGTAATCTCTGGATGGCATTCCCAAAGTAGGCTGGTCAATCTGAAGGAAATCAAGTACATATCTCTAGTGAGTGATGAGCACAGAGACTGGTTGGTAAGAGGGGGTCACTCAAGGGCAATGTGAAAAGCTGCATAGACGGCCCCTGTAACACTGGAAGGACCGGAGCATACTAGTACATGACAAACCCGCTTAGCTTATTCTTCCTAGGCGCTGGAAGTGAGATGGAAGCCAGAATTATTGACTTCCAATTCTTAGAGCTTCACGCATGGGGCCAAGATCTGACCCTCACTCTCCAGGGCAGTATTGGATGGATTCTCATCCATGATTATAAGGCAAGATTTTTCAGTGACCACTGAGAATCTCTGAAAGACTAAATTATAGTAACTCACCAGAGAAAATGTTGCCCATTCCAGAGCTAGATTTCATAGGTAACAATAAAGGATACGAGACGAACTACATGGTTCACTATATGGACTATAGTTCATATACGGACTAGCTATGTTTACTGGATATCTGCAGTTGACTTTCATGCTCCATTTTAAATACTGTTGATGAATTATAACATTAAGCAATGGCCCAGACCTTTATTGTGGGTAAATCCATATAGGAGATGCCTCAGGTTGTGTGTGTGATACTCTTTGGGGGTACCCTGAATAGTAGCTTTGTAGATTTAAAAAAATATATACACGTTCCCCCCATGTTCTGAATGCCCACCAATACAAATGGGAAGCTTGTCTAAATGTGATGCAAGTAGCTCCCCCATTGTGAATCTGGGGTACCTGGCCCTATGGAGCGGTAGTTCCCTATTTGTCTTACATAAATTATATGTCTGCTGGAATCCCGGTCGTCGTTCCATACAAACATGTCAATTAAGACACGCTTGTTAAATCTGGAGTTCAGGGTGGCGAGTTTCTCTTCCATGTGCCAGTGTGGCCCTGGGGGAATAAAAGGGAAAAAAGAGGCTTTGTTTATTGATGTGTATCAAGAGAAATGAAGTTTCATCTAGGGTAAGCCTATTGCTTATGTAATTTTAAATTGGACTGGACAGAGCCCTTGAAGATAGCGTGCAGGGAACAATCCTGCACTGGCTGGGAGTGGATAGACCAAGTGATCCTACAGGAGACTTCTCTGTCTGTAACTGATTATTTAGCATCATTCTTACTAGTGTTGCGCTGGACAGTTCTGCCTTGTACCCAGCACCAAGGAAACCCTAATTCTTGCTCCAAGTGCTATGCAGACAAAACACTTCAGAGGCATAAGGCATGCAGGTGAGCCCGCTGATGTCCCTGTTTTAGTGTCTGGCCTGGCTTTTGCTGGATAGATTTAAGACAGGAGCTCGAAGCTGGGGGGTCAATGCTTTGTGGAAGAGGTGAGCTTTTCAGGAAGGACAAGAAAGAAGAGCAGGATGTTTTTACCTTGCACCTCTTGGATTGGAAGGTCTTCCAGGAGCAGGGGCAAGAAAACATAACAGGAATGGACATTTCTTTAGTGCCAGTTTGGAGATTAGGAGAGGGATTTTCCAAAGTTACCCGTGTTGGTCCATGGAAGCCAATCATTGACGTAATCCATTGACGCCAATGGAAGCTGAGTTTGGCTAATGCGGAACGCTTTGAAACTCCCAGGGTACATCTACACAGTAGCGTTATCTCGGAATAACATTCGTTGTTCTGCAATAACGTATTGCGCATCTACACAGCCAGCCCGTTATTTCAAAATCAATTCAAAATAACGGGTTTCTTACTCCAACTTCTGTGCGAGAAGGAAGGGACGTCAGAGAAAGCGTGCTCTATTTTGAAATAAGTGCTGTATAGACGTACCCCCACACTGAGGCACATACTCCATGGATCACACCAAGAGCTTGTAATCTACCTGCCCTGGCTTTTTGAACATGCCTATCACTGTGGCATCTAAGTAGACCTGTTCTTTTTTCATGTGTCTGATGACAGATCTTTGTTTGATAAAAGGGAGGTTCACTTTTATCTATGTATAGCATTTGCAAAGTAACTGACATTTTGGAAACTGTCAAAAATGCAAATGTGCACATGCAAAAAAAGCATATGCAATTGCATACTTATTCTCCAAATCACCATCTTGTCGGGGTGCTTCAAGATCTACTTATGATAGTAGCATGTCAAAATATAGGCACATAATTTTTGCGTGGGTGTGCCCATTGGAAAGTTGCATCGAATATGAGACTTTTACTTTCACATTTTGTGATTGTGTCGTGAGGTTTTTATGTGGGTGCTCATTTTATCAGTTAAAATATGACATTGTCTGCCCTTGAGAGAGATTATTTATTGCAAAACCAAAATTTGGTGTGTATGAAACAGGGCTATGGAATCGTTAATCGCAGGCATTAAATTCCTCTCTTCTTGTGTATGTTGATGGTGTGTGACTGTCCCTCAGAACTTTAGTAAGGGAAGCCTCAGTGGAGATGTGTTGCAATGCCATCAACCTCTTTCGCTCCCCAGCCTCTTTACCTCTGGTGATATTCCAATCGGCGGAAGCCACCGGCCAATCTCCAACCACAGCTAAAACCTCTAACAGGGGCAGTGAATCTCGCTGTTCTATGAAGCCTGAGGAGGAAGAAGAAAGAGATGTAAAACATCCCCTGTTTTTTCTTTACTAGTGAAGGCACATGGATGAAAATTTAGACTAAACTAATCAGCCGAAGCCCTTGCAGCCAGGGAAAAAGATTTGAAAAGTTCCCTATGAAGCTGGATGCTGTTACACAGCACGGTGTCAACTTTCAACTCCACTGGGCAGTAATTGCATCCTAACAAGGACCCTTTGAACGTGAAAGGTTCTGTTCCCAGGGTGAAAGAGTTAGTGATTTGTGGGGTGTTCTGTGACTCATTTGGGGGTTCAACCCCCCCCAGTCATCTGATACTTTGTTTGGTGGGTTTTGGCTTGTGAGACGGATGAATTCCATGCAAAGCTCTTTGTTTATCACTGACGCCTGTGGGAAGGGAGAGTAGGTCTCTGCAACCTCAGCTTCTTGGGCCCTTATTTGTTAGAAAAATTTTTGCACCGCTTCAGTAAATCATTATAAAGCCTGGGCAGCGAGCACAGACGGATGCAGACTGAGGCAGTGTTTCTCTGTACAAATCAGACGTTCTTATCCAAGGATCAGAGTTCTTTGGGATTATACAGGACAGATGACCAAGTATTTAACTGCAGGTGGATTTGCCACTCTGTGTCCCTTATCACATTCTATACTGAGCCTGGTCCTAGACTGCAGCCTGTTAGCACCCCCACAATATAAATGTGATCACATAATAACCTCGTATCACGGTCATAAACTAGGGCTATGACTGCACCATTTTTCTAAATTCTCACACACAGAGTTGTTTCTAACACATTGTATGCAGAGGGCTGGAGCAATTTGTACAGTGGGGGGTGCTAAGAGCTGTTAATGCAAACCACTTCAAGCTAAGGGGTGCAACAGAACCCCCCCGCACTCCGCGATCCAGCCCACATGATTGTGTATGTGCTGTAAATCCATACCCTTCATCTTCAAATCCTTGCCAACACACCATCTGCCCGTGAAGACAGACTTGGGTAAAATGTAGGCATCGAGGAGCTTGGTTGACCTTCAGAGACACGTAGGGCTCCTAGATGTCTATTTTCCTTTTGAACATGTGCCCGGGATGCTTTAGGCATCCTTACCCTGTGCCCTAATCACATTGTGTTATGCTTATAGGCGACTTCAAAAGCAAAGCACATTTCCTTTCAGAAACCACATGGGGTTGCTAAGTGACAAGTCACCCACCGTGTCATATACAAATCCCAAATAATTCAGCGCAAGACGATGATACTATAATATAATAAATGTGTATATACAATCTAGGAAATGCCTGCTCAGTCTTGCACAGTCCACATACAACTCCAAAAAGGGTTTTCTTAGATTGTTCCTAAAACAGCTGAAGAAATTCTCCTTTGCCTTCAGAACTACCAGATGGCCCTTGTTACCTTGATTACTTGAACAAAATCCTCATGATAAAATGCTGCTTTCTGGGATGTAAGTCCCATTGTTTTTGGAGAGTGGGAGTGGACAACCCATCCCCCAGCCTAATTTTGTCATGTTTGCCCAAGAGTTGGTTTTATAGCTGATTCTCGGGGGACGTGCGCCATGGGTGGCCAATCCTGAAAGTACTAGGGGCCTGATCCAACTCTCACTGAAGCCAACAGAAAGACGCCCATTGACTTCAGCGTGGGACGTGTATCGGGTACCAGGCAGTGTCCCTTCTAATTTTTCCAACTGTGTGAAGAATAAATTTTGTTATGTGCACTGAGGCAGGTGCAGATGTGCACCACCAGAAGGAACACCTGCTGCTGGCTCTGAGTGCTGTGGATGCTCTGCTAATCATCTGCGTGGCATTTGAATCTTCCTGGATGGCCGCCCAAGAGCTCAACTTTCCGGGAACGCTGGTCTCAGGAGAACATGGGATAAGGCTAATACCTGGCTTGTGTTCAGAAAGGCAGGTGTAGAGGTGTGTAGCCCTTTCCCTAATGGCCCGGAATCATGGGCAGTGGGTGAAAGCTCAGGTGGGGAAGGCAAGTCCTAGCCCCGCCCCTTCTACCCAAGGCCCCACCCCACTCTAGCCGGGGAGCCAGGTTGCCATGCCGTGGCCCCAGCCTTGCCCTGCGGCCATGGAGTGCGGGTATTTTTGGGGAAGGCAATGCCTTCCCTTGCCTACATTATCCACTGCCCATGCCCAGAATTCACACCCTGAAGCTCTGTGTGTGCGCTCAAGTCATCTACCTGCAGAAAGACGGGTTTTTCAGGGGAGACCCCGGGGAGGGGGCGGGGGAGGGAACATGCTGCCTGGAAGGCTTTGCCAGAGGGTTGGGTTTGTTACTTTCACAAGTCTAGGAGCGGAAGAAGAGGAGACTTACTCTCATTCATGCAGGAAGTGTAAAGCATTTTAGCTTTCCGAAAGGCTTCTCGATCGCTGTGCTCCGGAGCCTCCAGCACACCTGGAGGAATGGAACCGCTGCAGTAAGACAGTGCCCCGGGGCGCCTCTTTCTCATCCTCCGAATCGGGGTAATGCAAGAATGCCAGCCACACACAACACCCACTGGCTCCATCGGCCATGAAACCAGAGTGCTCTGTACTGGAGCTCTTGTACAGGAAGGGAAGAGTGTGAAGGGAGACACCCCCCCCCACACACACACGGCTTCTCCTACTCCCACTGAACTCAATGCCAACACTCTAGTCGATTTCAGTAGGATCAGGAGTTTGTGTGTGGAGGGGCAGGAGGAGAAAGGTCTGGACAAGTGATTGGACACAGTAGGTATCAGGGCGTTCATCATTTCGCATGTCAGCGCACCCCATCCTGATTTTTTTTTACATACAGTTGCCGGCTGTTACCACAAGCAGAACCAAGGACAACACACCGCTGTGGTATGTCTGTAACCGTGAGGTCAAAGGTGGGGGGGGGGGGCTTTCTGGTGCCTACCATTTTGAGAAAAAAATGACATAGGCCAATGTTCCCCTTTTATTAAAAAAAATCAGCGGTGGTGAGAAATCTGCAATATTATGTATGATACCAACACAGCCCTCATCCCCCGCTCGGATCTAGTGCTGACCAAGACTTAGTCTACGCTAAATAAGTTTTGCTGGTCTAGCTCTTCAGACAAACTGTGCCAGACACACATTACACAGTGAGCTTTTGGGAGCAGGGGCTATCTTTGTATTTGTACAGCACCTAACGCAATGCATCCGGCTCCAAGGCTAAGGCTCTCAGGCACTATGTAATATATGTAAGCTACTGCTCCTGCTAATATTCTGGCAAAGGAGTACTTTGGCCGGCATAGCTTATGCCAGTTCCTCATGTGAAACAAGCGATCCTGCCCAAGGAAGCTTTTTACCAGTATAAGTGCATTGACACAAGGGTTGTGGCTGGTATAAAAATGTAGTAAGAAATCACACCCATAACTGACATTACTGTACCAGCAAAACTATTAATGGCTAGACCTGGCCTGAGACACAAGGCTTTTTTCAAGACTCAGGGTAAGATCATCCGATGGCATGAAGCAATGTTGCGCCACTGACTTGAATGGAGCTCTGTCTAGTATACACGTGAGAGAGTTTGTCTGTCTGTGAGCGAGTGAGTCTGTCTGTCTTTGGAGCTAGGATCTCCAAATTTAGTAAGCAGCTTCCTCTTATCCTAATTTAAAGCGAGATAACAATTTGGTTGTGCCAGGACAATAGATGTGCCTGGAATGTGATTGTTTCTCATAGGACAGAAAGGGAGGAATCTGCTAGCAGGGACAGTTATACTGTATATTGACCACAGGGGGGCAGCAAAGGGCCAGAGATGGGGACTGGAGCAGGAGGGGAAGGGGTGCAGAAAGGGACAGCTATCTACTATATAGTTGAGTTTATCTGTTTGTGTGCCTCTCTGTCTGTCCCTCAGCTGCAGCGTCCATTGAGAGGCGCTTCTCACCTGGCCCCAAGCTGCTGCGGTGACAGGGGACTGGGGTTGTCCTCTCTCCCCAGGGCAGCCTGCATACCAAACCCCTCATCCCCAGCCCCACCTGAGCCTCCCACCTCCCAGGTGCCCCCAGGGTGACCCAAACAACGCTGGGTAAATCTTCTAGTTAATTTATAAAAGGGGCTCTAGCAGAATGACTTCCATGCCCTCTTTCCTAGTGACTAGTCACAGACTATGCGGCCAATGCTATTTTGGGGGGCAGGGGAGTGAATGCAATGGTTTAGTGCAGATTTCATTGGGTTGGCTGCCACTTCTGGGGGTGGGGTGGGGACATATCTTTGGATCAAAGCTCTGCTGCTCAGTCTCGCTATTTTGCCTATGTGCTCCAGCCCCTCCCCGTCCTACCTTTCAGGATGATTTCCAGTTCATCTCTCAGGATGTCAAAAATGCTGTATCTGGAGCTGGTTTCTGGGATGACATGCCGGTTCAGCCAGCCCCCGCAGGCGTACTGATAGAAGTCCGTGCATGGCTCGGTCGTCGGATCCATGTTCTGAAGTATTCTAGCAGCTACAGATCACAAAAGTCAGCTATCGGAGTGCATAGGAAGTCCAAGCCACATACAACCCTCCGTGATTGTTCAGCCAGGGGTCTCTGCTTTGTTCCCGCCCACGGCACGGGTACAGGCCTGTTTCCAAGGAAGTGCTCTGCAGAACAGTTCACACTGCTCCTCTGGGGTGAGAGATGCTCCGGTGCTATACGGCTTCAGAAAGCCCTAAGCGCCATGTCAAGTCCAGTTAAACCAGGGGTCTCAAACTCCTGGCCTGTGGGCAATCCCTGACTGGAGCAGTAGTGTGATCTGCCTCTAGGAGTGTGTGTGTGTGTGTGTGTGTGTGTGTTCAGAAATGCCACTTGAAGGATTTTTCACAAGCAGTCACTGGTTGGCCAGCGCTCGGTGCAGTGCAACAGGATTGCTCAGTTTCACACGAGAGGTGGGATTTTTCAAAAGCACTTTAACAGCTCAAGTCCCATTGTGCCTAAGTGACTTAGGTGCAACAGTCCCACAAAGTGAACAAGACTCGAGTTCCTAAATCATTTGGTTACTTTTTGAAAATCCCACCCAAGTTTCAAATAGGTTTTGGCAATGTTAGCCTTAGAAATGCAGCAAAATGGGAACTTTTATTCCTTAGAGCTGCCAACCTTCCTTTCACTCTTCTTTTCATGTCCGTTTAAAGCAGGGCTGGGCAATAAGCGGCCTGCGGGTTGGATATGGTTTACCGGGGTTAGCCTCTGGCAGGCCACCAGACATTACATTCACATGAGAGTCTGCAGGTATGGCTGCTTGCAGCTCCCGTTGGCTATGGTTCACCATTCCCGGCCAATGGGAGCTGTGAGAAGTGGTGGCCCAGTCCCATTGGCTGGGAACGGCGAACTGCGGCTAATGGGAGCTATGAGAAGCGGTGGCCCAGTCCCATTGGCTGGGAATGGCAAATCACGGCCAATGGGAGCTGCGAGAAACGGTGGCCCAGTCCCATTGGCTGGGAACGGCGAACTGTGGCCAATGGGAGCTATGAGAAGCGGTGGCCCAGTCCCATTGGCTGGGAACGGCGAACCGCGGCCAATGGGAGCTGCAAGTGGCCGTACCTGCAGATGTGCAGGTGAACAAAGTGTCTGGCGGCCTGTCAGGGGCTAACCCTGATGAATCACGTCTGGCCCACGGGCCCATTCCCGTTTTAAAGGATAGTCTGTCATTGGGCGGGGGGGGGGGGGGGCGGAGGAGCAGTACCCACAGCTGACAGGGCACTTCTGCATACAGTGAGGAATGATTACCTGCTGTGACACATCCAGGAGTCGTGCAAATGCTGCCGGAATTGGTGCCGTAGTGCATATCTGTGGAGAGAATAAAACCGCACAAGAGCGTTAGTCATTCACGAGAGGCACCACAGAGCACCGCTGGCCACTCGACTGCCTCCCAGCCTCCACCATAACGACCCGGGCTCTTGTTTTATTTGGAAGTAAGTGAATTCCAGTGCTGGGAGAGACGCCGGGATGACAGACTTTTGTTCAACTGGAGAATCGATACCGTAAGGGCAGCTCCCCTCACGATGTCCTGCCAGCACACCTCCGTTCCTATGACGACGGGTTTGGGGGACTACTGCCATTCCCAGGCTAATCCCCTCCGCAGCCTCGGCGAGACCGTTGTCTATGATCACACTGAAAGCTGGATGCCACCTTCTCCGCTTCCTAGTGAGAGACTCAGGGCACAAAGCACTGGATTGTACTTGTTCCTATTCAGTGTTGCGGCTCAGAACCTTTGTCAGCCCTGGAATCCAGAGATGGTTTTATGTTCCCCTGCTAAAGCCGCTCTCACAATAACTGGCTTTGAAAGCCAAATAAAGCCACGTGCTTCTAGGGCGCTATGAGCTGAACCCCTCGGGGCTCTTTTTTCTAGTCTGTTGTTCACTCTCTTTTGGTGAAACTTACCTCAGGGCAGTTCTGGCCCAGAGGCATCAATCTAGACACTGCTTAAGTCAGGGTAGGGAATAAGATGGCGGCACTTTGATAGGGTTAGCCCCCAGAGGGCTGCCGCGGCTTTATTCACCTGCGGCACGGCAGGTAGGGGGCCATTGCAGTGGCAGCCAATGGGAGCTGCTAGAAATGGCGTGGCCTGGGACACTGTTTCCCACAGCTCCGTGGCCAACGGGCACTGCAATCACCCGTACCTGCAGAGACGCAGGTAAATACAGCGGCGGTAGCCCGCCAGGGGCTAACTCTAGTGAACCAGATCTGGCCTGGCCTTGTGCGTGGCCAGGCAGTAATCACTTTGTATCTCAGTTTCCCTATCTGTAAAATGGGTACTATAAACACTTACTTTACAGGAATGCAGTACCATTTATTTTTCCTTAGTGTTTAGAAATTGCTCAGAGAGCTTCTCATGAAGGAAGGGGCTATGTTAGCAAAGGACATTCGTGTCATTAATCACACATTTTTAAAACAAGACTAGGCCCAGGCCACAAAGCTGGGATCTAAATCCAAATTCCCCAGAGTTTGGGATTATTTGGTCTTTTACCACGTTTGGCCTGCTTCCCAAATCTCGCGGGGTTGTTCTTGAACGTTTGGGTGCTTTGTGCCTGTGTTTGTCCATGGGATACTTTCAGTCTCGCTGTGCGTGGCTGCTTTCGGGTAGGCAAAGGATCACTGAGGGCCCTCCCTGGGAAAAGCAACAAAAAATCACTTTCCAAATGGATTAAACGTGGTTCTCATGTGCAGCGGTACGGGGTGAAGTGATTCTAGTTGAATGCGAATGTTTGACAAGGGCAGACACAATTACAATAATTCAGGTAGACATAGAACAGTGGGGAGGAGAACAGTGCTGTGTAGTTCATCACTGGAAACAACACCCACAGCACCGTCTGTGCCTGGGAATGTAGCATTCAGGGCTAACCCAAGTGGGAGTACATGTGTAGACATCTGCAACAGACAAACGTCTCAAATTAGGGCCTAGTAATTTGACTGGGAATCTCAAGTGGAGGTGATTAAAGCACTTGTGACAACATACAAAACTACCCCAAATTCAAGGGTTTTGCCCATTGTACAAACTTGAAGACAGACCCATTTTTGTCATGTTTTTCCCAAATGGCACAACTTTTTGAGCTAAAAGCCAACCTCCTTTTTAATGCAGGCAAGCTGCTTACTGTACTAATGGCATGAAAATTCATGGGGGTGCACATTGAAATTGCAGATAAAGGGGGAAGAGGAGATGGGCAGAGGAGAGGGAAATAGAAAAAAGCAACACAGTCACCGCCCCTGAACTGTGTGTATTTTGCACTGTTCTCGTCAGTATCGTGGGGACCCCACTTTTGTTGGTCTTGTTTCTTCACTGCCTGAGATCATTTTACACCACCGCAAGGGAAGAGGGGACTCAGACTCCTGCTCTGGGATGTGTTATGAGTTCTGCTGGATTCTGTGGGAGTGAACATTGCCAGGAGAATCAGATTCCTAGGTTTTTTTGCCTAAGTTACGCTGTTGACTATTAGGTCTCACTAAGGGGCAATATTGACCGTATGCATACAGTGAATACCGTAGCGAAGATGAAGTACTGTTGGTCAAATTGCGGCAGGATCTCCACTGCAGGGGGTTGATGGGAGAAACTTTCCCGTTGTCTTCTCTTATGCTTCTGGAGTACTGACATTAACGAGAGAGCAATTGGTGGGTGATTTAGTGGGTCTTCACTAGACCTGATAAATCAACCCCCAGAGGATCGATCGCCGCAGCGTGGCTCTCCCAGTAAGCATAGACATGCCTAAAAGAGAAATTCACCCCTGTGGAGGACAACAGGATGCCTATATGATATCTGAGGGTATGTCTACGCTACAGCATTATTTCAAAATATCTAATTTCAAAATAGTTAATTTGAAATAAGATATTTTGAAATAAAGAGTCTACACACACAATGCATTTCGAAATAGCATTTTGCTATTTCGAAAGAGCGCGTCCACACTGAGTGGACTCTGAATCGCATTTAAGGATGGCCAGAACCAGTTCTGTCAGGGCACCAGGTTAGGACTTACTGTGTGGGGCTGCTGCCTGAGGCTAACTGAGGTCTGTGCTTAAAGGCCCTCCTCTCCCACCCTGGACAGCCAGTTCTCAGCTTTCCTTGCTTGCTTGTCTACCTCGATGAGGGACAGCAAAGCATTTTGTCTCTGCGTGCCCTGGTTGCCCTCACTCAGGACATCACAGCACTCGGCAACATGGAGCCAGCTGCCCCTGGGCACTCTGGTCCTTCTCTTGGATGCATTGCTGCGAGCTTGGCTGCACTTTCTACAGGCTGCCATCCGGGAGGTCCATCGGGGGGCTGTCAGTATCCAGGAGGCCCTGCGGGAGAGCTACTACCCTGAGGAGCACTAACAGTCTCCCTGGTCTGCCCCACTGGGAGCTTGTGCCCCATTCCTCCCTCTTGTCCTTCCACTTACCCCTCCCTAACCCCCTTCCTGGTGTAAAATAAAATACACGTATTTTCATAAATACAAACTCTCTTTATTTAACAAAATGGGGGAGGGGGAGAATGAAACTCTAGTGAGACTGGGGAAAGGAGGCAGGAAAAGGGAGAGAGAGGGTGGGAGAGGGGACGGGGAAACCTGGGAGGAGGGAGCTGGAAGGGGGAAACAAAGGGAAGAAGGGGGAGGGGAAGCTCAGGGTTGGGGGTCTCGCCGGGCCAACTGTCTCCCAGCACCGTGTCCCCAGGGGGATGCGAAGGGGATGGAGGGTGTGGAGGAGGTGGAGGGAGAAGCGGGAGGGGGAGAAGGAATGGGAGGAGGAGCAGTAGCTGGGGAGGCAGCAGGCGCTGGAGCGGCAGGAGGCAGCAAGCTCTACTCCAGGGTCTGCAGGTGCTGGCAGATGGCATGGCCCCGGGCAAGCTGCTCACGCCGGAGCTGAAGGTCTTCTTGCACCCAGTGCTGGTGGGTGCGGTGCAGGGCTCACAGTGCCCCCAGGTGCTGCTGCTGGTACCCCTCCACTCCATGGGTGGTTCTGTGGGCGGGTGGTGCACCCTGCAGGCGCAGCTAGTGCGGCTGTGGAGAAACAAGAGTAGTGGTCAGTTCTCCCTGGGGACACAGTGGGTGAAGCCCAGTCCCCCTCTGCAAGGGGAGGATGACCGTGCCCTGCACCATCAGAGCCGATGTGCTTACACAGAGGCCATGTTCGGAATGTCCTGCTATCCCCAGGAGTGGGAGCTACCTCGAGAGCACACCCCTGCCCCCTGTGCTATATAGAGTGTGTGTATGGGGGGAGGTGTCCCCTGCCCCTGTGGAGAGGGGCCGTGGGAAGGGAACACTTCCTGCTGTGTCCCACCTCGGAGTCAGGAGAATGTCATGTCTCTTCTAAGGCCCCTGTGTGGCAGCCAGCTGGGGCCACGTGCCCAGGGGTGGCGCAGCACATGCTCGCACATGCACGAGTTGCTGCGTGATCCGTGGACAGCGAGGCCCACACGCACAGTCCCTGGTTTCTGTCCCCCCTTCCCCTCCTGCATAAGGGCACACTGATGGCACTCACCTGTTGTTGCCTCTCTGGCCTTGGAGGACACCGGCGACAGGCCTGCTGGGCTGGCCTGGGGGAACCTGGCTGCTCAGCACCCTCCACCTGGTCTGCTGCGTCTCCTGGCTTGCCTCCTCCTCCTCCTCAGTGCCCTGGTTAGGGCCCTCTGCCCCAGGGTTGACGATCACCTGGGGGGCACAGCCCATCCCGCCCCCCAGGATGTGGTCCAGGGCATCGAAATAGGGGCAGGTGTCTGGGTCTGCCCCTGGTTGGGAGCTGCCCCTGTGGTCCTGGCATACGCCTGCTGCAGCTCCTTGATTTTCATCCGCACCTGCTCCTGGGTGCGGCTGTGGCCCTTGGTGGCCAGGCTGGCAGCCATCCGGCTGTAGACGGCTGCGTTCCTCCCTCTCGTGGGGAGAGCATGGACACTGGAGGATTCCCTCCAAACCTCAATGAGGTCCACGATCTCCGCACTAGACCATGCAGGTGCCCACCTTTTGCGGCCCCTGGTAGGCTCCTGGGAGCTGGGGGACTGCTCCTGGGGAGCGGTGGAGGGCTGGCTGCCAGTGGCTTGCTGGCTCATGTTTTGGGGCACTGGGTTGAGGCAGGAAAGACTGTTTCCTGGGCTGGCAGGCTTGGAGCTGGCACAGGCACTGTGGCCAGAGTCTACCCCTTTAAGGGCTCCAGGGCGGGGGGGGGGGGGGAGAGGGGAGAGGAGAGCTCTTGGTTGTGGCCAGAGTGGCCAGCAGAGCATCCTGGGAAGGCTGGAGGCCTCCTAATTCGAAATAAGTGTCTACACAGCGCTTATTTCGAAATAGCAATGTCAAATTTGGCGTTATTTCTCGTGGAAGGAGATTTACCAATTTCAAAGTAAGCGCTCCGCTGTTTTGATTTAATTTTGAAATAGCGGTTTGGCTGTGTAGATGCTAGGAAAGTTATTTCAAAATAACTTCGATGTGTAGACATTCCCTGAGCTCCTCTGTAGTGGCTTTTAGTGGTGCCTAAGCCTAGAATCTGTCCTCTTGATTGGTGTGAAAGAACTTCACCTTGCACAATACACAGGGGCTACGTCTAGACTGGCATGATTTTCCAGAAATGCTTTTAACAGAAAAGTTTTCCGTTAAAAGCATTTTCGGAACAGAGCGTCTAGATTGGCATGGATGCTTTTCCACAAAAGCACTTTTTGCTGAAAAGTGTCCATGCCAATTTAGACGCGCTTTTCCTCAAAAAGGCCCCGATCGCCATTTTCGCTATCAGGGCTTTTTTGCGGAAAACAAATCTGAGCTGTCTACACTGGCCCTTTTGTGCAAAAGTTTTGCGCAAAAGGACTTTTGCCCGAACGGGAGCAGCATAGTTCTTCCGCAAGAACACTGACAAACTTACATGAGATCGTCAGTACTTTTGCGGAAATTCAAGCGGCCAGTGTAGACAGCTGGCAAGTTTTTCCGGAAAAGCGGCTGATTTTCCGGAAAAAATGGCCAGTCTAGACACAGCCTCTAGGGTGAATTACCCAGCCTTTCAGTTTGCCCTTCTGCAGCATATAGGTAACTTCTGATCTACTTGTGAAATGGAATTGATGTTCGTACCATGTTCTATGATCCCCAGAAAAAGGTGAGAGCACAACGTCACCAACACACACAGTGGCTACGTCTACACTGGCCCCAAATTCCGGAAAAGGGATGCAAAGCAGGTAAGTCAGAATAGGGAAATCCGCGGGGGATTTAAATATCCCCCACGGATTTAAATAAACATGTCCGCCGCTTTTTTTCCGGCTTGGGGAAAAGCCAGAAAAAAAGCGTCTAGACTGGCGCGATCCTCCGGAATAAAGCCCTTTTCCGGAGGATCTCTTATTCCTACTTGAAATTCCAGTCTAGACCGGAAAAAAAGCGGCGGACATGTTTATTTAAATCCGAGGGGGATATTTAAATCCCCCGCGGATTTCCCTATTCTGACTTACCTGCTTTGCATCCCTTTTCCGGAATTTGGGGCCAGTGTAGACGTAGCCAGGATGTGGCTGTCCTTTTCCAGCTGACTCTTCAATAGCACTCCATGGAGGAGGTGACCTATAAAATGGCAGATAAACACATTCCTTAACAGGCATTTTCTCTCTTCTGCTTGGGCTTGTTTAAAGTGATACCATTTGAAGACCGTATTTTGACCGGGCAAACCCTCTGGGAGGAATAGAACACCAAGTAATTATAATCACATTTGAGACAATCAACGAACTATGTATAAAATAAATAACAGAGGGGGTGTGGGGGGGACATTTGACAGAAATCTGGCACAAGTCAGATCTTCCTCCGCTTTCAGCTCACAATCGGGGAAGTTTTGATTTCTGGAATAAGAACACAAGAGCGGCCATAGTGGGTCAGACCAGTGGTCCGTCTAGCCCAATATTCTGCTTTGCAACAGCGGCCAGTGCCAAATATGCCACTTGCCTAATTGCTCCTCAGATGTTTTGATTTGTGTGCACACGTTGATCTCTCTTGTTCTGGAAGGAGGCCCCTGCGTTTGATCTCTTCATGAACACGGCTACCTGCAGCGGGCTAACAAAATTAACAGCAGAGGAAGCTCAGATTGGGAATTATAATTGGGAAAGAAATCAAATGAGATTAAAGCAGAGAGGATCTTTTTTCCTGGCTGCTATAAATAAATGGTGGTAGGGAAAACATGGACAAAAAAATTCTCAGGAGACTCAGGCATTTGATTTTTACATCCACGGGGATGAGGATGGATTAATTAGAATGAGAGTCACTTCCACTTGAGATTCACTTAGTATGTTGGCAGACAAAATATATCCGACAAAGACAGAGTAGTCTCATTACTCAGTGGTTTCTCCTCCAGTAATAGTGAATATAAAATCTGGACTGTTGGTAATAAGATTGTATCTCCTAAAATCTTCAATTCCTTAACTAGGACCCAAGATGAAAGATCAGAGTTTAGTGATTTTGCTTCACCACTACGTAGCTACATAGAGTCAACCTGTGGAACTCCTTGCCAGAGGATGTTGTGAAAACCAGAACTTTAACAGGGTTCAACCAAAAAACTAGATACATTCATGAAGAACAGGTTCATCAATGACCATTCCTGCCAGGATGGGTGGGAATGGTGTCTCTAGCCTCTGTTTGTCAGAAGCTGGGAATAGGAGACAGGGGATGGATCTCTTGGTGATTCTCTGTTCTGTTCATTCCCTCTGGGGCACCTGGCATTGGCCACTGACAGAAGATAGTATACAAGGCTATATGGCCCTTTGGCTGACCCAGTATGACTGTTCTGATGTTCTTATCCTACAGGTCCATCCTGTGAACCTGCTATCTCCTAGTAGAAACTTTCCAGCAGATCATTTTTTCTGTTTGAAAATGCTAATTTGTTGGAAGCAAAACCTTTTGTGGAAAAGTGTCAAGTTTCAATGAATTTTTATTTTGAAAGAAACATTGGAAAAGAAACATTTTGATGCCGGGGGAAACACTCCCTTTTGAACGACTTGGAACAAAATGTTTTAATTGTCTGTTCCGCAAATGAGGGGCTTTTTTGTTTTAATTTTGTAAATGTGATTTTGTATTGTATTAATCTATCAAATTAGAAAAAAAGTCAAAATCGGAACAAAACATCTTGATTTTTATCAACACAAAACATTGCCATTGACCCCAGATGAAACACTGGGGGCATTTTATTTTGTGGGAAAATTTCAAATGTTTTGTTTTCACTCCGCTTCGGAATGGAAGAAATGTTTGAAATCGCAGCTTTCCTTGTGCAATGGAAAAATCTGGGTCTACTTATTCTTTGAAGTAGGAATAAGAGATCCTCCGGAAAAGGGCTTTATTCCGGAGGATCGCGCCAGTCTGGACGCTCTTTTCCGGCTTTTCTCCAAGCCGGAAAAAAAGCGGCGGCCATGTTTATTTAAATCCCGTGGGGGATATTTAAATCCCCCACGGATTTCCCTATTCCAAAGTTAGAAATTAGCATGCCTATTCCGGAGAAGGGGCCAGTGTAGACGTAGCCTACGTGTATTATGGTGATGCCTAGATCCCTCACCCATCGTGCTAATGGTTGTCCTAGTCCAAGGCATTTACCCCAGATGCAACCTTCCTCCCTCCTTTGCAGCTGTGTGCATCTTCGAGGCAACCTGGACACCGCTGCGGTTCACAGGCCCACAGAAACGTCCTTCATCCAGCCTGTGCCAGACACGCACACTTGCTGGTTCCACACATGGCTGGTTGGGAGCCTTCATCTGAAGTGAGGCCCTCTTAGGAGCTTGGCTTTTCTTGGAAGCCCCATGCTTGAGGAAAGCATCAAGATTCAAGAGCAGTTTATGTCCCGGCTGATACTCCAGAGCTGCTGTGATTCATACTTTCCTAGCTGTCTAGAAGGGTGGGGCTGCCGTGCTGGCACCGGCCGGGGTGTTGTAAAATGCTGCAGTTAGCTAATGATGCTTTATACGGAGGGCACTAACCCTTTCATCTCACTCCATTCCTGGAGCACCCATAAACGCTCACCTGTGTGTCCAGGATTGGCAATAGTGGGCAGGGGGTTAAGGAGGCAGCTGGCATAAGAACATAAGAACGGCCGTACTGGATCAGACCAAAGGTCCATCTAGCCCAGTATCCTGTCTGCCGACAGTGGCCAGCACCAGGTGCCCCAGAGGGGGTGGACCAAAGACAATGATCAAGCAATTTGTCTCCTGCCATCCATCTCCAGCCTCTGACAAACAGAGGCCAGGGACACCATTCCTACCCCCGGCTAATAGCCTTTTATGGCCCTGACCTCCATGAATTTATCTAGCTTCTCTTTAAACTCTGTTATAGTTCCAGCCTTCACAGCCTCCTGCGGCAAGGAGTTCCACAGGTTGACTATGCGCTGTGTGAAGAACTTTCGCTTATTAGTTTTAAACTTGCTACCTATTAATTTCATTTGGCCTGGGGCCTGGTGATTTAAAAGGTCCTGGGGTCCAGGCCACCACTGCTTCTACCTTGGCGTTGGCACCAGCTAGAGTCTTGAGCCCTTTAAATTGCTTCTGGAGCCCCCGACAGTGTGCGCCCAGTGGCCTCAGCAGCACTGAAAGGGGAGGAGGGGCCGGGTCCCAGTCCTGCTCCTTCTGCCCCAGACCCCACCCCTTTCAGGGGACCCAGAGCCAGCTCATCCCAGGGCCCAGCCCAGTCTCTTGTCAGTCCTGTGTGTCCCGGCACCACTTTCCCACACCTCTCTGTCTGCTGCATCTGCCAGTTTCTCCTCACCTTTCTGTGGCCAGAGCAGCCTGTATGATAAAATGCCTCCCCTGGGCGCCTACAGGTTGGACTTCCTTGGTCCAGCACCCTTGGAACCTGACTGGTCCTGAATGAGGGGATGGGCCAGACCAGGGGAGGTCCCCTGCCACCGGCTCCCTAACCCGCCACCTGCTCCGCTTCCGGCTCTGGCTGGTCACCCTGCTGCCGGCTCTGGCCAGGCTGCCTGCTGCTGGCCCCAGTTCGGCTGGCTGCCGGGTTGCCACGGCGCCCATTCCCTGTCAGGCAGCTGCGGCCCCGGCTCCCGTGCCAGGCTGCTGTGGTGCCAGTTTCCCTGTGGGGTTGCCATGGCTCCCTTTTCCTCGCCTCAGCTTCCCTGATAGGCTACCGCACCACAGCTTCCTTGCGGGGCTGCCCTGACCCTGACCCCAGCTCTGCTGCTGGGCTGCTGCCAGTCCCACCAGGTTTCCAGCTGCTGGCCCTTCTGCAGCCTGACTCCTGGCCACCTGGGCTCTTAGCTAATCCATGGCACGGCCGGACAACAGCTGTTGCGGGACCAGAGAGTCCCGATGTCGGGAGGTGCAGCTGTACTTGTCACTCACCATCCTGTGAGGAAAACTCTATTCAGGCGGGTCTCTGACATGTTACTAAGTCTTTTAACACTTACGGGCCCTGTCTCAGGGCAGGGCTCTGTTGTGCTGAGTGCTGCTTGTTCACCGCAGATGCACCCAGAGATTCTGTAGTGCCTGGCCCAGGCTCATACAAGAAGTGTGGACAACGCTGAGACTTGAAAATAGATTGCTCCAGGCCCAGGCTGGTGAGTTACTCGGGTCCCTGCCTCATGCCGGAGGATGGACAGCCTCATGGCTAGGAAGGACAAGAACTAAATGCATCTTGGCGTGGGCTGGTGGAAACTGATTTCAGGGGTGCTTCGCTAAAAGTTAACAAATAGTCCCGATAATTGTCTCCAAGCAACTGAAACCTGCATTTACTGACAGTGGCCCCTGAGGGGAACATAGGTTGAACATCTGGACACAGTCCCTAAGTGTAAGTGCATTTGATTGCAAAATATGCCCGATGAGGAAGGACAGAAAGATTTGACGGGATCGGAATGGAGAGCGAGGTAGAAAGAGAGACTGGCTCTGGCCTAGCTATCAGTGGCCCATTGAAATACAGAGCTGCTGTCCCCTGGATTGGAAACTCGATGAGAGAGTGACCAGGCTGACGTGCACCCGCGCTTGTTGCTGTCAACACCACTACTCACGCTGAACCACATGACAACCCCACAGTGGCCTGCGCCAAGGGAGCATCTGCTGAGGTACGTCTCTCTAGCATAAAAGGCACGAATCATATACACGACTTACTGGCATTTGGCAATTTTTGTGGGTTACCTTCTTTAGTGCTATCATCTTTGCCAACTCAAAGGAAAGCCGCCTTTTCTTCTTTTTATGAGACAATCAAAGCACTGCTTTTTTACCTGAGCTGGGCTTCTAGTGGTCCTATAATATAGAAGTGACATGCATCTTGGACAGTCGACGTGTGTCTGTATCCACATATGGCAGAACTAAGGCAGCGATGCCTAGTGGATAGGACATTGGACTGGGCCTAAGGAGATCTGGGTTCTATTGCTGGTTGTACCATTGCCCGAGTGATTCTTGGGCAAGTCCTGGCATGTCTCTGTGCCCTCAGTTTCCCTATCGGTACATTGGGGATAATGATTCTGAACTTCTCTGGGAAGTGTTTTGAGATCTACAAAAGAAAAGCAGAACTTCACAGCTAGGTATGTAATTGCAGTCACACTACTCTGCCTTTTATCCAATGACATTTGATTTCGTGTTATATCCAACACAAGAGCGCTGACAAAAACTTGTCTCTGTCTTGATTATACCAATGTTATCTGGCGTCTCTGTCCACTCACTGTCTGATCATTTTTATGCTCCAGTCATAGCTTCTTAGCATCAAGTAGCCAGATCCTGCAGGAGGAGTGGAGGAGACTTATCCCTTGGCAGGATTGGGCCCTATGTCTGGACTCAGATACGCGCCTTTTTTCAGATCAATTATTTCTTTTCAGTTGGAAGTGTTCTGCCCTCAGCACATGTTTACCAACCTCTAACCGACTAGTTGCGGTGTTGGCCTCAAAAGAACTCTGTTATTTCGTTGCTCGGTAACACCACTAAAATCTAACCCCAAAGTTCAGATAAACAGCTAGTTTTGGACAGGAACTGTGTCTAGGTGCCTCCGGGAATTGGAACGGGGTCTGAACTCAGATCCCAAGTTGGAAAAAGCCACTACTGAATCTTCATAACATGATAAATCTTAACTATGGAGCTAAATGGCCAGGATTTGTAGCTCAAATCACTCACCCGTTCAGATCAACGAGCAGTCCCATGGCACCTTAGAGACTAACAAAGGTATGGGGTCATGAGCTTTTGTGGGTAAAACCCACTTCATCAGATGAGCTGGAGTGGAATTATAGAATCCAAGATATATATAACAGCAGAAACAGTTCCCTGTCAATTGTAGAACGCTTGTTAACATCTGATGAAGTGGATTTTACCCACAAAAGCTCATGATCCTATCCTTTGTTGTCTCTAGGGGCATGTCTACACTAGGAAATTATTTCAAAATAATTTATTTCTAAATAATAATTCCCAAAATAGCTATTTCAAAATAAGCTTTTTCCCCCTGGAAAGCAAGAATACAGATTTTGAAATAATCATCCCGTTACTTCGAAATAACAGGCTTGCTCGTGTGGACGCTCCTCTTGTTATTTTGAAATAAGGAGAGTTGGGGCTAAAATGGTGTCCTTGGCCTCTGTCAGAGGCTGGAGAGGGATGGCAGGAGACAAATCGCTTGATCACTGTCTTCGGTCCATCCTCTCTGGGGCACCTGGTGCTGGCCACTGTTGGTAGACAGGATACTGGGCTAGATGGACCTTTGGTCTGACCCAGTACGGCCGTTCTTATGTTCTTATTTTGAAATAACTCCTGAGTGAAGACCAGGACTAAGGTGCCATGGGACCACTCCTTGTTTTTAAAGTTACAGACTAACATGGCTATCCCTCAGAGACTCGTTTAGAGCAGTTCATAGTTTTCAAAGCCACTAATTGATCACATCCCAGCTGCACCAGAGTGAATTTCAGTCTATAGACCAGTGAGGTAGACATGCTTTTCTGGGACAAAGCCAATCACAAAGCACAAGGTGAATCCTATGAGAGCTAGGGACAACCCGTTCTTGTTTGAGGGGATCTAGCCAAGGAACACACTTCCAGACGAGATCAGATAAATCCAGAGTCTCACCATCCTTTTCAAAATGCCTTTCCAGCATAAGGATGAGAGTAACAACACAGACAGCCTTTTTACCACCCAATCCCACCCAGCCACACTACCAACAAACCAGGAAAAAAGTCATAGGTATTTTTTTTAAACTATCACAACACAACCACTATCTTGGATGGAACTTAGACCCCACAAAGCGGAAGTGCTGAAGACTTCAGACCTTCAGCTAGGACTTCACCACTGCATCTGATTTCCCTTGAAAGGAGCTCCCATGCCAGGGTGATGGGCAAAGGTATAGACTGGTCAATATTTCCCCAAAAGATTGGCACCCATGTTTTCTTCCATCATTTCCCATGGACCAGATTGCACCAAATGGCAGGTTATTTTGTTATGCCCTGAAAATCCTTAATTCAGAGGCTGGGAGCGAGCCTCTATCAGCAAGAATCGGCCTCCGTAGCTCCAGAACATGGACCTTACGATGAAAGTCTAATTGAGCCGAATGAAGCAGAGAGCACAGATCTGTTGTGAGCACTCTGGAGCAGACATGGAGTTCTAAAACTTTGCCGCCAAAGCTGATCACTAAAAAGGGCCCGTAAAGGGTTCTCAGCTTGCTTCCAAAGTGGTTCTTTTGTTCCATCAATTATCTCAATGATGCCTCTGTATAATTCCTGGCAAAAACAAGCTGAGTCAATGCTTTCTGTGATATAACCAATGCCACCTGCTCTAACTCCACAGCCTGCTCACTGGGCCTTTGCAGACTAATCCGACTAATGCTCTACACAATGCTTTGTCTTTGCTGTTTCCCCAAACCTCACAGGAGAGTACTTGAAATCAACAATAGCAGTGGGAAATGGACACTCCGAGACTACACCGCAAAGCTCTCCATACTGCATTGTCCAGCCTGGCTTTGCCAGGAAAGAAAACCCCTCTTTTATCACGCGAGGCAGATCTTTTCACTGGTGTACTATGAGGAAAGGGATTGTGACACTTGTGTGAGCTGTAACCAAATACTTAGATGAAGATTCTTAATTAAATGTCCTCCGATTAAAGCTGGTAAATACAAATGCCCAGTATATACCGGGAGGCTGTTAATGCCCAACCTGGGGTGACTTACTGGTATAATAAGGGTTAATACATTTTCTGTAATGCCCCAAAGCCAAACCGAAACAAACGTCTCGCTAGATTTAGATGGCTGCACTTTGAAATGGCCAAGAGTAACATCACAATGTGAATCATGCCTGAGCCAATGTTTATGATACTAATGTTAAGGCTGTGGCTTGGACATTACACTGGGGACAATCTGTTAGGGTGATGGTGTGAATAAAGCCGAGTTCACGTCTGATTGTCTGGCCACAGTGGATTTTTTTTTTTTGCTTTTTCTCAGAGACAAAAAAGTAAAAAATAAAATAAAATAAAAATGGGGCTAAACGAAACCTTTCAGGTGTCGTTTTGAAAAGCCAGTTCAAAGCAAAATGTCACTTCCACACAGCGTTGCTGAAACAGTTCAACACTCCCCCCTTTTTTAAGTTGAAACGATCCGACTTGGATTTGAAAATAGTTTCAATGCCCCGAAAATGCTTTTTTGAGTCAAATGTACTATTCACCAAACAACGCCACCCAGCTCCAGCTGTGAATCCCTTAGCCCCGCTGGTGAGCCATTAGTCAGAGCCTGAGCAGGGATGGGATAGTCCATCAAAAAGACAACTCGAGGGACAAAATGTCACTAGCGCATCACTGATTTATACCCGCCGAGAGTCTGCCCCAAAGAGAGAGAAGGCAGTTTAATGTAATTGGGGTAAAAGCTATTCTAGATTCAAAGGTCATCTGTTATCAGAGACATGTCAAAGTTCTAGAGGAATCTAACCCAAAACCCAGTGGAATCAATGAAAAGAATCCCTTTGTCTTAGGTGAACTTTAGAGTGGGATTCACTTTTAACATAGTAACAAACTGTCAGGACTTATAAATGACACAGTGATATGTTCAAAGCAGACTCTGGCCGCGTGCTCTGGGTTTGTTTTTTAAATTTTCCTTTGCCTGAGTGCTTCCTCCTGTGAGCTCCCCCTTTCTTCAAGGACTACAGATGGTTGTGGATGGCACACATTAAAGCAATTAGACCTGCAGTTGTCATTTGGCAGGCACGACAACATTCACCTATCAGCATTTTATCTGAATTTGTTTCCCACACAGTTCTCATTTTAGAATGTTGCTGCTCTGTTTACAAATATTTAAAAATCTATTGGCTGGTTATAGGCTGCTCTAGGCAACTGTTGGATATTCTATATACATGCTGTATTGGTTAGTTGCAACTGGTCATTATTTTTATAACCGTGTTAGGTGACTTTGCAAGCACTTATGGCCTAAATACCTGTGCATGCATATTTAAAATTCATGCCCCATAGATGTTTTGGAAATTATCTCTCCGTGGCAAATAGAGGTGGATAAAACTTGGTTCCACAAATGTCTGCAATTCATCTCTCTGCAGACAGGACTGGGACACTGTTTTAAATGGGAGTTAAGTGGTGCAACTTAGCAGGCCTTTGACAGGTGAATATACTTAACAAGCAAACACAAGCTATCTTAGGGCACAGCTGAAGGAAGTGAAATTATACATTCAAGCAAGAATTAGCAGATGCTGTATATTCATCCACCTTGTGTCATTCTAGAGCTGACCATAGGCCATATCTTCACTAAGGGGAAAATCATAGAATCATAGAATCATAGAACTGGAAGAGACCTCAGAAGGTCATCAAGTCCAGCCCCCTGCTCTAGGCAGGACCAATTCCAACTAAATCAACCCGGCCAGGGCTTTGTCAAGTTGAGACTTAAACACCTCTAGGGATGGAGACTCCACTACTTCTCTAGGTAACCCATTCCAGTGTTTCACCACCCTCCTAGTGAAATAGTTTTTCCTAATATCCAACCTGGACCTCTCCCACCACAACTTGAGACCATTGCTCCTTGTTCTGCCATCTGTCACTACTGAGAACAGCCTCTCTCCATCCTCTTTGGAACCTCCCTTCAGGAAGTTGAAGGCTGCTATCAAATCCCCCCTCACTCTTCGCTTCTGCAGACTAAATAGACCCAAGTCCCTCAGCCTCTCCTCATAAGTCATATGCTCCAGCCCCCTAATCATTTTGGTTGCCCTCCGCTGGACCCTCTCCAATGCGTCCACATCCTTTTTGTAGTGGGGGGCCCAGAACTGGACACAATACTCCAGATGCGGTCTCATCAAAGCCGAATAAAGGGGAATGATGACATCTCTGGATCTGCTGGCAATGCTCCTCTTAATGCAACCTAATATGCCATTAGCCTTCTTGGCTACAAGGGCACACTGTTGACTCATATCCAGCTTCTCATCCACTGTAACCCCCAGGTCCTTTTCTGCAGAACTACTACTTAACCGGTTGGTCCCCAGCTTGTAACTATGCTTGCGATTCTTCCGTCCCAAGTGCAGGACTCTACACTTGTCCTTGTTGAACCTCATCAGATTTCTTGTGGCGCAATCCTCCAATTTGTCTAAGTCATTCTGTACCCTATCTCTGCCCTTAAGCATATCTACCTCTCCCCCCAGCTTAGTGTCATCTGCAAACTTGCTGAGGGTGCGATCCATCCCCTCATCCAGATCATTAATAAAGATATTGAACAAAACCGGTCCTAGAACCGAACCTTGGGGCACTCCGCTAGAAACCGACCGCCATCCTGACATCGAGCCATTGATCACTACCCGCTGGGCCTGGCCTTCTAGCCATCTTTCTATCCATCTTACCGTCCATTTATCCAATCCACAATCCCTTAACTTGCTGGCAAGAATATTGTGGGAGACTGTATCAAATCAATGCTGCCGTGATTGATCTTCTGGAGTTCAATTTAGCAGGTCTAGTTAAGACCCTCTAAATTGAACTCAGAGGGCACTCCTGTTGGCAGCCAGTACTCCTGCTCGTGTGAGCAGTTAGAGAAGCCAACAGGAACATTTGCTTCTGTCAGTCTCCCGCTGTGGGAATGGTGGGGAAACTCAAATCAAGGTAGGTGAACTCCAGCTACATAATTAACAGAACTGGAGTTGCATATCTTGATTCAACCTTCCCTTTTAGTCTAGACCTGGCCTACCTTTCTAAGTGTTGCAGTGCAGGGACTGTCTTTGTGTTCTCTGTAAGTACAGTGCCTAGCCCAATAGGGTGCTAGCAGCGTTCCTTGTAAGCTGAGCGCTTGGGCAGCAGCCCAGAAGAGATTTAAATGCCTGCTCACTTGATTACCAGAGCACCTGCAGCCTCACACAGCCAGTAGCATGTGTTTCTATTAGTGGGTGCACATCTGCACATGCCTTGGTGCACAGAACAAAATGTATTCCACCCATGGATGGAAAACCATGGAGGGAACATTGGGTGCCAGGTGTTACGGCAATACAGTGAATGAATACATTATCATAATATTAACTCTTCAGATTATGGAGAAACATTACCTGGGAGCACCCTGACAGCTCTGAAACAAGAAGGCAATTAAAAAAATGAATTTCGAGCCATTTGGGGTTGGCAATAGTGGTAGAATTAGACTTTTTTTGTTGAAATATCATGAATATTTTTGTAAAGGTTCATTGTGGCTTGACATTCTTGGTTATGGAAGGGTCAATGCTAGGATGCCTTGGGGACCAAAATCCTTTGGATGATGGGGAGGGGAAAGCTGGAATTTTTGCAGTTGTGCAAAAACTCTCAAGCTATGAGAGTGTCTCAGAGGTTGATCCTTTGGGAAGGTAACACATGGGAAAGACCATGTAAAGGACACAGGCCTATTTGGAACAAAGGATGTGGTTTCCCATTTGTTTTCCTCCCTCTCTGCCCTCCTCCCAAGAACATTCTGCTCTTCTCTCTTTCCTCTGCTTTCGGACTTACTCACACTGGTCAGTGGGGCTATAACAGGCTTCTACCGAGGTCAAAAATCCCCCAGGTCTCTTGTGAAAAGATTCTTCAGTGTTTACCCAAACCAGGGTGGTCACAGTGCTGTGTAAGCGGCAATGTTTTGCACCATCGCTAAGGAACAAGGCGCCTTCCAATCCTGTGCATTTTGCAGCTGGTTCAAATAGTATTTCCTGAAAGGAGCATGTCCAGGGAAGTGTCATTTTGATGAAGACTGTATTTGGCCGGGACTGTGAATCTGTGCACCCACCCAGCTTTTAATTGGAGAGCTAGGACCCTGTTCCCCTTCCCAGCCTTCGCCTGTGTGCAATTAACACAAAACAAGTAAATAGAAAGGGAACGTTCTTGCTTCCCGCATGCACACTCTGTCCAAACTGCATTTAACTCCGGAGGCCAGACCCGAGCAACTCCTGCTCCCCACACGTCCAAGGAGAGAATTAACCCCCCCAAAACTCGGCTCTGGGTCCGGAGAAAGCTTTCCCAGCGCCCCCAAGGTTGTCCAGGTGGAAGCAGGCCAGATTAGCCACGATACTCCTGCCTGAGTTTTTACTCAACAGCACACAAAGCCTGGGATATTTTTTTGCTCACATCTCTAACAGATTAAATACGAGCAACTTTCTGCGGCACATGAGGGGTGTCAGATGCTACGGGGCTCTGGCCAGCATTGTCACCAGTGCTGATACCATTCCTTTGAGAGTGGAAGAAGGATCCAAATCACAACAAAAGGTGTTTTTTTTCACGAATTGCTAGTTGCAAAGGGGCAGCGCTGGAGGACCGAAGAGCGCCCCTCACTGCAGGTTGGGACTGCAGGCCCAACGCATGGAGAAGAAACCCTGCCTGGCTTGGGTGTTGACCTTACAATGGGTTGATTTCATTCTCAAGGATCTCAACACAGCTCTGAAACCCAAAGGCAGTCAGGCCAGGACCCAGGAGGCAGGTAGTGCTAGAAATCCTGCCAGCCTTGCTTAGAGGAACACGTCAGAAAAAATCGTTTTGCAATCGAGGTGCCTGTGAAACCCGCTGAGCAGGGGGACACTGCCCATTTCATGCATGCAGGCAACGTTCCTGGAAACCCTTGGCACAATGCTCAGGTGAAAGTCACTGAATCCATCGCTCCTACAGTTCGAGCAGCCCTAGCGCCCGCCTGGATGGTCCCTCCCTGGCAAAGCATCGCTCAGAGCAGCTTTTCCGCGGACACACACCAGTCCCCAGGTAGCTCTGCGAGGCAGCGGTTGCTTTCAAACTTCTAGGAGGAATTTACCGCCCGGGCTCTCACAAAGCGCCCCACATACTCAGGGTGAGAATTTACACGCGCCCCCGCTCTAGAAACGCGCACACACAACGCCCCCGCGGTGCCCGGGCAGCCCGAGACGCATTTCGTGCGGCTGCTTTGGAATCCCGCAGCCGCCTCTCGCCCTGCACAGGTGTAAGGCCCAGCAGGTGTCTACGGAGATACACGTCTCCGTTCGTGAGCGCAGAGCAAGGCAGAGGGGTGAAGCCAGAGGCTCCCCGAGAGAAGCGATTGCACCTTCCCTCCCGTTTTTCGATGCAGGGCTGCAGAGAGGACTCCGCTGCGTGTGCGGACCGAGGGGCTGGGGAAGGGAGCCAGCGGCCGGTTCCTTACCTCGATGGCTGGCATACAGGACCACCAGGGCCACCACGGCGCAGGCCATGAGCAGCAGCAGGACGGACAGACCGACGGTCACGAAGCTCCAGGATTTCTTCCCGGATTTGGTCGATTTCTCCACGATATCCATTTGGCTTTCCGACTTCCCCATGATTGTAACTCTGAAACGGGAGGGGTGAGGGAGGATCAGACATTCATAGCGCCAGGCAAGTCACCGGGCGGGTGCGGGAGAGGGAGATCCATGCTTGCTCAGAGGAGAGGGGGCACAGAGCATCCCCGCAGGGGCGGGCGGGGAGGGGGACCAGGCACGGCATGGTTACATGTACTTATCCATTTGGTCGTCCACAGATTTCCCCACGTCGCTCTCCATCTTCAGTGTCTGCAGCACAGCCGGGGCTCGGAGTGTGCGTCTGGGGGCTTCCCTCCGCAGCCCCGGTCTGGGGGGAGGGGATGGGGGAGCGTCTTAAGAATCCTCGTTTGGGGGCTGTTTGGCGAATCTCATGATCAGGCTGGTCCAGTCCCTTCCCCCCCAACGGGGAAGGTGGGCGAGAGACGCCCCCCTCCACCCCTCCGATCCGCGGCGTGCGGCTCCTCGGCGAACTTTCCCCGGGGGAAGCAGGCAGCGCTGGGAGGCTCCGCTAGAAGACGTGGACTCCCCAAGCGATGCCTCCAGGTGCCAGAGCCTTCGCGGGGCTGGCTGCGCTCCTCGCCGGGCAGGCGGCTGAGGAATCCGCCGCTCCAGGCTGGCCAGCCGGCTGGGGCGCGAGGGCTTCCAACCTCCCGCTTCTCGGCCTTCCCAGAGCCATTCCCAAACTTCCCAGCCCGGCCGGCTGCTGCTCCGCGCTGCCTGCGCCCGACCCCGCGCGGCCCGGGGGGAGGAGGGCGTGCGCTGCGGAGAGCGGGGGCAGGCTGTGCGCTCTGGCACCGTGCGCGCTAGCCGCCCGAGACGCACCGCCTGCCGCGGGCTCTGCGCAGTGCCCCCGCGCTCCCCAGGCACCCGCTGGCCTTTGCTGCCCCGGGGTGGGTGGTGCGGGGCTCTGGGCCGGGAAGCCAAGCGATGTTCCGCGCAGAGGCGGCAGCCCCTCTCCGACCCGGCTGCTTCTGGGCGCCGCAGGCAGCGGAACTCTTTGCTTTGAAAACACTTTGATTTATCGGGGTGGGGAACTTCAGGCCCGCGGGCCGGATGCGGCCCCCAGTTTACCTGGACCAAGGCTCAGAGCTCCCTTTCAGCACTGGGGAGCCGGCACTGGTGATTCAGCCCCCTCCCCCGCCGCCCCACCATGGGGCTGGAACACACACATCTACTAGCGTGGGCCCCCCAGGCTCTGGTGTGCGAGGGGAATGTGGGGAGGGTCTTTCTCCTTCTCAGTCAGGGGCCACGTCAGTGCGAGTTCAGGTGCTGCCCCCCCCCCACTGATTTTTCTGTAGGTCAGCGCCCCCTCCGACCCCCAAAAGGTTCCCCACCCCTGTGAAGCACAGATGCTAGCCAAGGGGTGTTGCTCCCAGGGGAGCCAGCACCCTCCATGGGCCCCTGGGCAAGGGGAGGGGTCCCATGTCCGCACTCTTGGAAGGGGCAGGGACTAAGGTGGAAGGAGTGAGGCAGGGACAGCCAGCCCCCCCTCAGCATGGTGCACCATGGTCCCAGCCCCTAGAGCTGCCCAGAGTGTGCAGTGCAGAGCTCCAGCCATGATTTGGGCCCGGGGCTCTGGCGGCTGCTGTTGCCGCAGTAACAGCAGCCGCATCCGGGACCCCAAGGCCCCTTTGAGTCACCAGGCCCCAAGGTGATTACCCCCTTTGCTCCCCTCCCCCGGCGGGCCTGGCTGCTGCACTCTCTGGCTCGAAGTGGCTTCCCTCACACACAGGGTGTGCAGTTTGGTTCAGTGGCTCTCAGCATCCCCCGAGACACGCTCATAGACTCATAGACTTTAAGGTCAGAAGGGACCATTCTGATCATCTAGTCTGACCCCCTGCACAGTGCAGGCCACAGAATCTCACCCACTCGTCCAGCACCTCTTCTGAAGGGCCCGGAGCTCCTTACTCCGCTGCCTTTGGCAAGGCCTTGAGGCACGGGGGGTCCAAAGGAGAGGGCAGCTAGGCATGTGGTTTCCCCTCAGGGCCCGGGGCAGGTCATTGCCAGGGTTAATAGCCTGCTAACCTTGCGGTTGTTGCCCCTTTGGGCCCAAGTGGTGAGCAGGTACTGGGGGTCTGGCCGATGGTTTCCATGGGAAGGGGAACTTGGGGACGGAGTCGGGTATCCCTTCACGGCACAGAAAGCGCAAAGTCCTGTTTCCCTGAACACCGCAGGCATCACCCCCGAGGCAGCGGTTCCCTGTGGCGCGCCCCTTTTCCCAGCCAGCATGCTCGCCCGGAAAGCAGCCTCTTGGCTTCCTTGTCAGCTCCCGTGACAAGCGCTTCTCGGGCGGGGGTTGGTTTTCTGCTGCCGTCTCTGCTCACTTCTGTCATGTGTCTTAGCGGCTGCCCTGCCTCTTTTTCAGACAGAGACACGCGCACACACACGCAGCTCCGCCACATGTCCCTCAGCCCCCTGGATTTGCTTTCAGCCCGCACTGACGCACACAGCTCAGCTCCTGTCCTTGTGTGGGGCCTGTGTTTTGGAAGGGGGAGGCGCCTATTCTTTCAGCTGTCTACTTCCAAAAGATGCTCAATTGCTTCTTACGTGTATAGTGAAGGGCTGCCAGTAATGCCCACCTATTTCACCAAGGGTTCCCCAGCCCCTGAAATAGCAATAAGTACACAGCTGTGTTGAAGATAAGGTACAATTTCCTGCAAGGTTAGATAAGTGTAACCCACATACCGAGTGTGGTTCACTGTCCCATGTTGTGGCACTCAGACCACTTAAGAGCTCTACAGCCTAAGCTGAGAGCTAGCTGGCTGTATAACTTAAGGGCTATGTCTAGACAGGCATAATTTTCCGGAAATGTTTTTAACGGAAAAGTTTTCCGTAAAAATCATTTCGGAAAAGAGCGTCTAGATTGGCAGGGCGCTTTTCCGCAAAAGCACTTTTTGCGGAAAAGCGTCCATGCCAATCTGGACGCGCTTTTCCGCAAAAAAGCCCCGATCGCCATTTTTGTGATCGGGGCTTTTTAGCCGAAAACAAAGCTGAGCTGTCTACACTGGCCCTTTTGTGCAAAAGTTTTGCGCAAAAGGACTTTTGCCCGAACGGGAGCAGCATAGTATTTCCGCAAGAAGCACTGATTTCTTACAGTAGGAAGTCAGTGCTTTTGCAGAAATTCAAGCGGCCAGTGTAGACAGCTGGCAAGTTTTTCTGGAAAAGCGGCTGATTTTCCGGAAAAACTTGCCAGTCTAGACACAGCCAAGCAGTAGAGGCTCCTACACTAAACTCTGAAAGATCCAGGTTCAAATCTACCTGGCACTTACATAAGCACCCTCAGTCCTATGAGAGTGCCTGAGGGCAATTTGTTACCGAGTTGTAGCCTAGGATGAAAGAAACAGGCTCTTGCCCTCAAACCCATCAGCTTATGCATCTGGTTTACCTCACATCTAGGCCTTCTGTAGGGAGGAGTGGGGCCTACTCTGCAGTTAACCTCTGTTAGCAGAGATGGGCCTGATGAAAGATCAAACTGGGGGGCTGTTTGGAAACCTGACCCACTTCCGGATCCTGGAGGCCTGTGAGCGAGAGACCCACTTACGGAGGGAAGCCGCGCTGCAGCACTGAGCTTTGAATACGGGTCTGAAGAAGTGGGCTTGTCTCCCTCACGCACAAGCTTTCCCTTCCCCCCCAGCCGTTTCATTGTTGCAGCAGAACGTAACGGGCAAGGCAGGTCTATCTACCAAGGCACCTCACCAGAGCCCAGGGTCTCTAGCTCCCAGCCCATGGACCATGCCCACTCTCAAGAATTGCACAGTCTGGCCTGGGACTCCAGTGGGCTTGGCTCCATGGGGCAGGGAGAGGTTGCTGAAGGGGCGGGGCCTTGGGCAGAAGGGGGCAGGGCTGTGGCTTGCCTTCCCCAGCCGGGCTGTCGCCCAAGACGCCCAGTGGGCCAGGGGAGGCCTGTGCGCTATTGGCCCCCAAGCCCTGCCCGTTCCCCGGCTCCTGCAGCCATGGGGCATGCGGGGGGGAGGAGGGAGCACAACTGCTGCTGAAAGACCAGGCCCCCTCCCTGCGGTGATCCCCAGAGCTGCATCTTCAGAGAGAGGGCGGGGTGATGGCAGGAAGGGAGGAGCTTGGGGGTGGTAATGGACAGGTCTTCCCTGGCCCTCTGGGAATTACGAGCAGCAGATGAAGACACAGCTGGAGAAGGCAAGCCCCAACCCCGCCTCTTCTGCCCAAGGCCCCTCCCCTTCAGAAACCTCCCCCTCTTGTGGAGCCAAGCCCTGCCACTTCTTTCTTGAAATGCGGTGCCCAGAACTGGACACAATGCTCCAATTGAGGCCTAACCAGCGCAGAGAAGAGCAGAAGAACGACTTCTCGGGTCTTGCCCACAGCATAGCTAGCAAGATCTTCCTAGAAAGGTTTCAGGTCTCATTCTCAGAAAACTTGAGTCACAAAAAGCATTCTGCCTACCAGTTCCTTCTACTGGCATGAAGCCGGGTGCTTTCAGGAGTCTCTCTGGTGCCTTTCCCCAACAGGCAACATACGTTGTCTGTATCCACGGTGTTAGAGAACTTGAGTCCAAAGCTCTCAGGCCAGCCAGAACTTTAGACCGCGTAGTCAGGAGTCATGTATAGTTTGTGCTTCTATTTACGCTGTTCATGAAATAGGCAGTCACTACAGCTCCCACGCTTATTGAAGTCCAAAGGAATTTTGCCACTGAGTTCAAAGGGAGAAGGCTGGCTTGGGGACATGATGTTGCAAGTGTATCTCCGAACTGACCTCTAAAGCAATTTCATCCTCCAGTTTGTTTCACGTGACATTTTTGCAACCTTCAATTCTGCCATTTCTAGCCCACCTACCACACTTTCCACAGATTAAAATCTGCGCATTTACAGACAGGGATACTTTGAGGGTCTATAAATATGACTTAAAAAAAAGAGGAGCCCTGTGGCACCTTAAAGATGATTTATTTGGGCATAACCACTGTGTTAAATGTGTCTCTGCACATCTGGCAAAGTGGTTGTTACCCACAGAAGCTGATGCCCAAATAAATGTGTTAGTTTTTGAGGTGCCACAGGACTCTTTGTTTTTACAGATACAGACTAACCCTGCGACCCCTCTGAGACTTGCCACCTTTTTTCAGAATTATCCTTGTAGCCTGAGCCCGTTAGTGTGATCATCTAGTCAGATCTTAGTAGCTAAAGAGGCTATTCTTGGTCAGAGCTTGGATGGGGAACATCTGTGATAAACGCCTGCAATTAATTGTCTTAGTGAACGACATGTTACCTGCCTGTCTGCAGTATTTTCTATAGGGAACTGTAGAGAATGTCAAGCAACTCTGACTTTTTTTCTCAAACAAATCTGACAATAGACTTAATGGCAACCACTGTGTATGTCCTAAGGGTACTTTTCTAGAAAAACGTATTTTTCATTTCCGTGTGCACATTTGCCTTGGTTAAGGTTCATTATATGACAGAACTAATATTGAGGCTGATTTAAATTAGGGTGGTAATTAAAATACCAATATATGCATGGAGCGCATGCTTATAACATTTGTGGATGACGCCAAGTTGGGAGGGGTTGAAAGCACTTGGGAGAACAGGAGTAGAATTCAAAATGCCTTGGTCTGAAATCAATAAAATCAAAATTAACACGACAAGTGCAAAGAACGTCACTTAGGAAGGACAAATCAAAGGCACAGTCACAAAATGAGCAGTACTTGGTGAGATGGTAGTATAGGTTGAACGTCTCTAGTATGGCACCCTCAGAACCTGACTGGTGCCAAACCAGAGAATTTGCCTAGCAGCATTACCAACACTTCCTGGGCTCTCAGAAGACATTCAGGGGTCTTTTAGAGGTAAATCACAGCACAGAGCACTGAGAGCCAGGACTGGTGACTGTAAACAAACTTTATGGGACCACGGGAAACTTGACTACACCCATGATAAACGGGGATCCAGATAATTAATGCCGGACCATGGATGTTGCCAGACTAGAGAGTCCTGGACTAGAGAGGTTCAACCTTCACTGCTGAAAGGATCCAGGAGTTACAGTGGACCACAAATTGAATATGAGCACACAATGGGATAGGATTGAAGACAAAGGCTAATATTCTGGGTTGAATTAACAAGTGTCTTGTATGTAGGTCACGGGAGGTAGTTGTCCCACTCTAGCTGCACAACTGAGGCCTCAGCTGAACCATGGTGGCCAATTCTGGGCACCACATGTTAGAAAAGATGTGGATACATTGGAGAGAGTCCAGAGCAGAGAATGAAAAATAATGAAGGGTTTTGAAAACTGGGCCTATAAGGACAGGTTTTAAAAAAACTGAGCATGGTTAGTCTTGAGAAAAGAAGATTGGAGGGTGGATAACAAACTTCAAATACATTAAGGAACGTTATAAAGAGGATGGTGATCAGTTGTTCCCTATGAAAGTAGGACCAGCAATAATGGGCTTAATGTGCAGCAATGGAGATGTAGGAAAAAAACTTTCTAACGATGAGGGTAGTTATGGGCTGGAATAGGCCTCCTAAAGGGGATGTGGAATGCCTGCTAGTGGAGGTTTTAAAGAACATGCTGGACAAATGTCCCTGTCAGGGATGGTCTAGGTTTACTTGGTCCTACGTCAGGGCAGGGGCCTGGAGTTGGCCTTTTGAGGTTGCTTTCAGCATGATTTTTCTATGAGTCTATGGGCAGTTCAACACTTACTGGGAGCTCATCGCTGTGGCAATCGATCCCCCGGTGGTTGATTTAATGGGTCTAGTAAAGACATGCTAAATCAATGGCCGATTGCCCTCTCATCGACTCCAGTACTCCACCAGAACAAGAAGCATAAGGGAAGTCAAAAGGAGAGTTTCTCCCATTGATTCCTGCAGTGGAAACTGGGCAGCAACTTGACTTAAGGGTATGTCAACTCCAGCTATGTTATTCACATAGCTAGAGTAGCATACCTTAGGCCGGCATTGCCCCCGCAGCGTAGACCTGCCCTAGAAAAGATATATGTCAAATGAGTGAGCAACCAATCTGCTGACACAGACATTTGAACAGAACAATGAATACAGAGAACAGCTAAGAACGAAAAGGGATAAGGCTAAAATATATCTTACCCGATAAACTAGAACTTTGCCTTCAAGTGCAAATTTGACACTATCACTCACGGCTTGAACAAAGGCATGAACTAGATGGGCTGTTCTATTCAACACCCAATGGACATCAAAAGCTAAGTTTCGGGCACTTACAGCCCACTTTATTAGCCTCATTTAGCATGGACACTTTAATTGACAGGGTTTTTTCCCCCTCTCCCCTCTTTTTCTGCTTCATATTTGAACCTCTGTGCCTCTGAAGAAGTGGGTTGTGCCCACAAAAGCTCATGATACTGTATCTCTCTCTATTTTTTGGTTAATCTTTAAGGTATACAGAACCATTGTTATTTTAAAAGTTTTTTTTAGTTACAGATTAACACAGCTACCCCTCTGAGACCAATAACATGAATCATCATTCTTAATCCATCAGCAAAAGAGTCTATAATTTAACGGAAGCAATTACAGCTAATACAGACAGCAAGTGGCTAAATTGAAACAGATGATCCTTAAGAGGGCTCTTTGCAGCTTTAAACTCAAGCTGGCTGATAAGAAGAAATTCAGTAGGCACGATAACAAAAATACGATTTTTCCTCGCTGCTTCATGCAACTATGGACAAATTCTGTCCTCCGCAGAGGCCCACAGAACTGTCGTTAATCAATAGCAGCTGTGAGCATAGATCGATCTGTGAGCAGAATTAGATATTTAAGTATTCTCACACATAATATGTAGCTATTAGGAGCCTATCTATCTATCTATCTATCTATCTATCTATCTATCTATCTATCTATCTATCTATCTATCTATCTATCTATCTATCTATCTTCAATAATGATACAAATCAATATATTTATTAAGGCTTGCACCAGTAAGAACGGACCCTGTTATGGTTATTTGCACCTTTTGATTCGGACAGAATACAGCTTCTGTTTGTATTAGGGATTTGCCTTGTTGTTAACTATGACATTAATCAAGGAAGACTTAGTTAATAGGTACCGAGGGGTCCTGATTTTGACTGAAGATAGCCTGTCCCTTGATTTTTACCAGCTGTTTCTCTTCATGTTGGGGAAATCTGGTACTCAAGGTCTTCAATTGTTTTCTTTAAAATAAGAGTGGGAGAGCTTCCTTTTTCTTGTGTGTCAGGAAAGGGTTCAGAAACTGTAAAGGACACTTTTGCAGAATCATTAATGCTGTTGATCTTGAGCAACATCTGTGTGCTCATTAGCACAGGGTAATTGGTCTTTCTGACAGTTCTCAAACAGAGCCATGATCTCCCTGTTCTGTTCATTGCTTCTGAAGGAGAGGACTTATTTTGGCCTCTGTCAAAGTGTCAATATTATTGAATGGCTTTTATGGCAAAGAGGATGAGATGATGCAGACTGCAACAAAGGTCACAAGGAATATAGTTCACCGTGAGTGGCACTAAACTCTTATACGGCTCCCATAGATCTCAAAGCACTTGATGAAAGCAATGTAGTATCATTCTCCTGTTGTTACAGGTGGGGAAACCAGGCAGAGAGAACGGCTGTAACTTTCCCAAGAGAAGGAGGAAAGAGAACGTCTTTGGTGGAGGCTATACTAGAACGCCAGTCATGTGACTGCTGGTCTAGACCATCTGCAATTCATCTCATAAAATCAAAACCACTAAGGTTAAAAGCTGTTAAGGAACAATTCTGCCGGGAGTTTTTCTTTTCTAGCAATGGCAGTGCCGGGTGAAGTTTTCTCTGACTGGAAATTGTGTTTTTGGTCCCATTCTCTACATGATTTCCAGGGCTATTTCAGCGGAAAGGCAAGGGGACGGCAGTCTGCATGGTGCTGTTCTGAAAGGATGCTTTTTTCTGGGCTTTCTTAATGAATAGAAGGGGCTTTGTAGTCATGTGTTAGATGAAATATGGAGCGCACACAATGAAAAGATTACATACAGTTCACAATATAGCCTCCTACTATGGTTGGCTTGGAGTGGCTGGGCCCTGAGCAGGTAGGCTACTGGTTTTTTTGGTGATGAGTCTCAGCGGGGTCATTTTTAATGGAGGGGTCGCCGGGTTAGTTGCCAGGCTAGTCTGGCTCTGCAAAAATGACGAGGAGTCCAATGGCCCCTTAAAGAGTCACAGATTTATTAAGTGGAGACCTGCTCATGGACTCAGAGAAATGTCATGCTGGAAGGGACCTCAAGACTCCATATGTCCGGCGCAGCAGATTTTACCCATGAAAGATGATACCCAAATAAATCTGTTAGTCTTTAAGGTGCTGCAGGAATCCTCATTGTCTTTTGATTGGGGCCATTTTCACCATGGCACCGAGTCTCCAGAAAAGAGATTTTTCAACTGAAGAACCTGTCTCTTGGGTCCCAGAAGACCCCAAATGCAGCTAGACAGACTGGGGCATGTTGGGCTTTCTTGTAGAGCACCATGGACCATTGTGCCCTAAGGGCATCTGTGTCAGACTCTCAGGCTACGTTTACACTACACCCCTCTGTTGGCAAAGGGATGTAAATGAAGCACTTCGAAAGCGCAAATGAAGCGGGGATTTAAATATCCTGTGTTTCATTTGCATAATCACTTCATGGTGCGAAAGTGAAACCGCAGTTTAGATGCGTTTTTTCCGACAACGGGGCGATTTTTCGAAAGATCTTGTACTCCTCAGGAGTCAGGAAAGGGTTCAGAAGTACAAGATCTTGTACTCTTCAGGAGTACAAGATCTTTCGAAAAATCGCCCTGTTGTCGAAAAAAACACGTCTACACTGCGGTTTCAGTTTCGACATGGCACTTGTTTGAA